>NW_027504867.1:0-381313 GCF_021521415.1 Bidens hawaiensis
GGGTGATACCCAAATTTCAATGTCAGATTTAATTCAGGAAACCACCGATAAGATTCACTAGATTAAGCAAAAATTGAAAGCTGCCCGCGACCGACAAAAGAGTTATGCCGATGTTCGCAGAAAAACCGTTATCTTTTGAAATAGGTGATAAGTGTTTTTAAAAGTATCGTCGTGGAAAGGTGTTATAAGATTTGGAAAGACTGGTAAACTAGCCCCGAGATACATCGGACCTTTTGAGATTATTCCAAAAATTGGTCCCGTAGCTTACCGATTAAAACTACCCTTAGAACTGAGCACTATTCACGACGTGTTTCATGTATCGAATCTGAAAAAGTGTTTGACTGATGAAACGACAACAGTACCACTGGAAGATGTTCAGATCAACGAAAAGCTCAACTTCATAGAGGAACCGGTAAAAATTGTAGACGGGAAAACCAAACAGTTACGACACAACAAAATTTCATTGGTAAAAGTTCGGTGGAATTCAAAACAAGGACCCGAATATACTTGGGAACGAAAGGACGAATTTCGAAAGAAATACCCACACCTGTTCCCTAAAAAGAAAACCGATGACACATTAAATTTCGAGGACGAAATTTCTTAACGGGGGGAGAATGTGACATTCGTGACAAAACGAGGTATACTATATTCACTACGTAACAAGTAAACGATAAATCGTTAATTCGTAGTGCTTAAACGAGTAACTGACCGATACTAATTATGGCCCGTATATATACTGAGGGGTCATATACGAGTTATATATATATTATAAAGGCTAACATATTGATATTTAGGCCCCAGTACGTTTAAAACTCTTTAACGAAAAAGGTTTCGTTTATCGATACGCTATAAGCTTAAACACAATCGTTAATATCAAAACGAGCATTGTAGCATCCGTTAAGCCGAAAAAGATTTATAAAACACTTATATGACATGTTCTAAGCAATTCTTGAAAATATTTTGAGTTTTTACAACGAGTCAGTACGTTTTTCTTATTTTACAAAAAGAAGCTGAAAACACTCGTTTTCACGCTGGTTTTCGCACTCGAACAAGTTTTCTTGCGAAAAAACCGAACCCAAATTAAATTTTGGACCGACGTTTACGTGTGGCACGAATATCGAGGAACCATTGGGCCAAATAGGAGGCCCAATGGGCCCTTATGGGTTCCGATCGCAACTTTGGGGGGGGGGGGGGCTTTTGATTAGCTTGTTAAATAAGCTAAGGTAAGAGATATTTTCCATTCCAAAGTCCAACCAACTCAATATTCAGCTGATAATGCTCTTCTCTTGACCAAAACCCTAGAGGTAAACTCTTAATTCATGAAGATTTCAAGCTTGTTTAGTAAGATTTAAACATAGAAAATTAATCCTTGATTAGTTTTAAACATGTTTAACCATCCAAAAATCATAAAAATCAAGTAAAATCATGTTTTGATGTTAAACATGTTTACAAACCAGGAACATATACTTTTTTTGGTCGAAAACGCGGATTAGAACATGAATACAACCGTTTTTACGGTTTGAAAGTTCGGTTTGAACCCAAAACCGAAACCCTAATTATCAAGGCTGTCACATGGATGATTTATGCTTGGTTTGATGTTATATGATATGTAGATACACTGAGTTTGCAACACCGAGACCCGGAAAGTCGTTTAAGCTAGCAAAACTCATCGTTTAACCCGTAACACTCGTTTAAGGGCAGTTTAGTATCAGGTTATGACGTGATTTTTTTTAGCTTGTGAAAATTTTCAGGGACATTAGGGATCATTTAAATGAGTCCCTTTTCAAATTTGGTAATTTTTTCGATAAACGGAGAATATTTGGTGAATTTATATCGGTTTATGAGCGTTTATTTGGGAAAAATAGCTAAACATATTGAAAAATTATGAAATTTGGTTTTGGAGATTATTATTTGATGGTAAGATCACTGGTAAAGTTTGGGGATCATTGGAAATTCCTAATTATGGTTTGTGCAATTATGATTTAACCGAATCTTAACAGCCGAAAAAACGCATAAAAAGACCATTTTTTCCAAAACTTTAGGTTCTGGAGATTTTGCAGGGGCTATGTAATAACATTGAGGCCATTTTTAAAAATTATCGGATTTTTTCGGAGGTCGTTTGATATAAACGGACCATTTATTACACGATTATAACCTATTAAGTGAATTTTTATAAATAAATAATTAATCATAAAAATTTATGAAAATATTTTTATAAAATTCTCCATATTTTAATGTATTTTTAAAAAAATTTACATAATTTATATATAAGTACATATTTAGTTATGATTAATCAAAGATTTAAATTTTAATTGTTTTAACGAAACCGGCAGTTTGATGTTTAACGGACTGACTGGTACTTCAAAATATCAAAAGTGGTCAAATATTGTATTTTTGGATGAAATTGATAAAAACGAACTTTTTACGAGAATTCCGGACAATTCGGGTGGATTGTACGCGTTTTGTATAATCAAACCCGTGTGAAAACGAAAACGAACCCTGCGATCAATCCAGATACCGAAACCTCAAGATGCTTTCATAAATCAAATCATTTTAACAATCAACATGTTTACTTAAGTTTTTGTGATCTTACCTATTCCATAAAAGCGTAAACGATCAACTTGGCTAGGCTCGGGAAACGGTGAAACTGAGCCAAATCCAGTTTTTAAACATTTCATAGTATACAACGTCACAATCTAAGACTATGGTCATGTTCTGGGCCTAACAGCTATACCCAGATTAGTTATACAGCCCGATTTAAGCTTAAACACTGTACTAGTATTAACGATACGATACCGTTTATAGGAATCAGGCTATAAGCGAGGCAACCTGACCTATTTATACATAATTTCTGTGCGAACTACGATAAGGTGAGTTTCACGACCCCCCCCTTTCTAAACTGTGTTACGAACTTTTGGGGTGGAAAGCATGCTTACATATACTTATATACTTGAAAACGTGTGATGATGTGGATTATCTAAGTACTAACACTTGAAAGTCCCACAAACACAAGTGATTAACTTCGTGCCAGTGACGTTGTGGATAGTACTATCGGTTTTGACAAACCCAACTGACAGAGCCGGTGGGGTATGCCGGAACATGTTAACCCAGTTGCAAATTGTCATTTAAACTTGTTACATACTGCTATGTGGTGTTAGACATAGTACATACTTGGGGCAAAAGTGGCTGTTAAATGCCAACGGGAGTGCATGGGCAGGGGTGGCCATGTGTTTTAGCCTCGTTTCGTTTCACTTGTGGCTTAGTATAATACATCATACACATACATGTATACATACACACTATAAATTTTTACGAACTCGTATACTGATTTCGTTGATACTCGTGAAACTTGAAACTCACCAACTAGACGTAGTTGACCCGTTTTAACATGCTTTTCAGGTAAAGCCAAGGTGAATGATTTGCTTACGTGCTTGGTGTTAGAAGGAAAGTTGAATAGCTGTGAATAGATGCAAATACGTACTAATGAATAAGGAACCGAGAACTGGTTGTGTGTTTTTCATCTAGTTTGTAAACATAGTACCTACCAATGTAATATGATGTAAATTAGTTGTTGAATTTCTTATAAACAATGTGGTTGATACCAGTGTTATCTGTTACATTCCCGTATTACGCTTCCGCAACTACCTAGTCGGGATGGTTGTGACAATACGGAGCACCTTGGTCAACATTTCGTGTGTTGATACAAGTCCGTCGGTACTCATCAGCAGTCACATCCTCCATCTCAATCTCTTCATCCTCATACACAAAATCCGTATTCATAAACAACGGAACAAACTTCCAAATCCTCCTTAGTTATTACTTCGACATCGGGCTCAGTCTCTAAAGCAGTCAACTGATCGTCATTCAGCCCAAGCAGAATAGAAATCTGCTCCCGCGTCAAGGATCTAACCAAAAACTCCACCAACCTCTATCTCATCTCTGTTTACCACACTACGAACCACCCCTGATCCATCAACAAATATCACTGTGTTAGCTGCAATCATTTCAATTGGCTTGGCAGCTGTTGGATCTTGATAAATAATTACTGCTTGCTCGAATCATCACCGCCACTAACACCAGCACCAGAGGATGAACCATGCGATTGTTTAGGCTCACCTCCTGCATCAGACTCGTCAGGATCATCATCGTCATTCTTGAGTTTCTTGAGAGCATCTTCTTTACAAGTTAATTGTAAAAATCAACTCTTCTTGGTCCTTTAATTTCACCCCCTGAGACTCAACAATCGTACGCAACGACTTAGTCTCCTTCTGACAGAAAGAAATATAACTCATCATTCGTTGTTGATTCTCCATGAGTCGTTCTTGAGTTTGACGGTCAGCTGCCATTTGATTTTCATATAGATGTAGCAGATTTAGCAGCATTTCAGTTTGACGACCTGGTGGCAAGTTGTATACGGACGAGTGAACAGGTTGAACAGGTCCTTGAGGTCGAGTGATTCTCGTGAATGAGACATCACTAGGCGGAGGTGGAGGAGAAGGAAAAGTAGTTGTTGGCAAAGGAGGAGGTCTCATTGATGTAGTAGGAGATACTGTAGACAATGCAGAAGGAGGTCTCGGTATCTCGGTTAACGCCATTGATGAATAAGGCCGAGCCTCTCATGTGACACCAACGTCGTCGTCAAAGTAAGCATCAGAGTGCTAGAGTTATCGCACCGCCGAGCTTTGAGGAGTTGATTGACGGGGTGGTGGGGTTCCAATGATTACCCCAGCCCCAGCAGACACACGGGCTTCTTTGATGGTTCACCAGTAGCTACAGCTTTTCCCTTTCTTTTTCTTTCCAGCTGAGCTTCAATGGTAGCAGCTAATGCAGCATCGACTGCATCTTGTTGTTCTTTAAGAGCTCGTTCACCAGCTCCACCAGCACCATCATTCCATCATTATCACCATCGTCATCTCCATCATCATTGTTCCCACCTTCTCCCCCTTCATGCTCGGAATCCGAATCATCGTGGATCCAGCGCTCATTAGGAGGACATACATAATTCGGATTGATTATATGACTAATCATCCGTTTATCCTGTGGCTTTTCCTTTCTATAAATTAACATACGATGTACCCGTTTCAGCTTTCATATGTTTCCATATCAAGAACATCGTTCACCAACGTTCGATCAATCACCAAATCGGAATCAAATCCTGAATAATAGCTGTAAAAAGCGAGGGTACATCAAGAACTTCTTTGACTGTAGAGTTTGCTGAACCTGTTCTTTCAGATGATCAAAGATGAGTTTGAGTAGTTGAAGGGCTTGTTCAGGATTAGAGCTACAAACGCCGACTGCAAACTTAGGCGACACTCATCAAACCCACCACGACGTCCACTCATACAATGTAGTAGAACATGCAACAGATACTTGTATGGTGGACACAACCCGTTCTTGTCAGCATAGATTTACGAATATCACCACCTTAGTTTCAAGCGTGTGAATAAACCTCTAACCAAAGTCCTGTCAAATTCACTTGGGTTACATCATTATCGTCAAATTGAAGTACCCGACGAATGACCTCAACATCAATCGTAACTGGAATCTGATTAATTGTAGCTCGAATCCATTTATCTGCCTCAACATATTCCGCCGTGTTCCAAAATTGCCTGATTATACTAAGATACACTTTATGTAAATCTAAATATTCTAATATTAAATAGAGAATGTTGCGTTAAATTGTCATGCGTTTAATGTTACTAATTAACGTCTAATGAGGAAAGATCATGGACTTGGATTAAATAAGATGGATTAAAGGGTAGTGGGCTTTATGTCCATGGGCCTTGGGGAATATATATATCCTCCTAAACCACCAGAAAACCCTAAACCTCATTTCATTCCATCTTAATCTCTACACACTCCAAACACACACACATACACCATATACGGCCGGCGGCCGAGAGAGAGAAACGAGGAAGATCCGAGAGAGAGTAAACGTTAGTTGGTATTAGATCTTTATTACACGAGATCTAGAGTGCATAAACAATCTAACCAAGATCGAACGAGCACAAAAGGTATGTCCTTGACCTTTAAAGTTTACGTAGTATTGAACGTTTTTACCATAAAGGTCCAAACTTTATGTCTTTTCGGGCTAAGTTTTACCCGAACTAGGCCATGGGAATGATCGCGGAGTTAGTTAACGTAATATCCCAAAAATCTCGATGAAATAAGGGTGATTTTGGTGATTAAGATTGAACAGAGACGGCAGCTGGGCAACTTCGCCTGCAAGCTTAACTTCGCCTGCAAGCTTAACTTCGCCGATCACTAACTTTGCCTATGCTTAAGTTCGTTTAATGTTAAGTTCGCCAAGCCATAACTTCGCCTGGTGATAAGTTCGTTCAATGCTAACTTCGCCTGAGTTAAGTTCGCTGAATGCTTAACTTCGCTTAATGTTAAGTTCGCTTAACACTAAGTTTCGCTTACAGTAAGTTCGCTTAATGTTAATTTCGCTTAACACTAAGTTCGCTTACAGTAAGTTCGCTTAATGTTAAGTTCTCTTAATGATAAGTTCGCTGGAGTTAGCAAATTAGAAAATAAATTAAAAAACCTAATGAAAAATGTGTTAAGACAGTTAATGGAAATAAAATTTTTTCAAACTGACCTGGCAGCTCGACCCCAGCCAGGGGCTCTGCCCCTTGGACCCTGCTAGGGGCTGCCGCCCCTAGAACCCCCGCTGCCAGGGGCGCTGCCCCCAGACCCCCCGTTCGTTGGAGGTTATATAAGATAGAAATACTACATGAGTAGTAGTAGTAGTTAATTGATACATGTAAATATTATACAGTTAGCCGTGCACAGCTCAAGAAGGGAATAACGATTAACGGAGAGCGTAACAGGATTCAGGTGAGTTTCTAGCCCCACTTCTGTGTTATGTTTTCGGGGGCTGTGTGGCATACTCGATATGTTTGTTAATACACTTATCCTAAGTGATAAGTGTGTACGATTCCGACGAAATCAGGTAGACCCTAACTGGCATGTACTATTTACGTTATAGTTTATTATTGAATGCACGATTGATTGATGTGATTATACGAGGATATGTGATTCTCAAAATTGATTATACTTGATTAGATAACTTATCGTATTCAATATACGATTAATCGATTGATAGTTATTGAAAACCCGATCGAATACGAGGGTTCAGTTATAGATGATATCTATAATATTTAGTGATTCTTACGAAGCATTAATGCTTCGGGATAAGTAAAGTACGGCATAGAAAAAGAATTTCGATTTAACGATACGTCGGTACGTTAAACGAAATATGAATACCATACCGAGCAAGATACCATCATTCAAGCCGAAAAAGATGCGCAAATAATATTATTATTGTGTTTTAAGTAAACAAGGGTTATGGTTTAAACTTTTAAATGTATTAAACCGGTTTAAATGAAATGCATTTTTAAACAGCCGAATTAAACGTCTAAACGAAAAACGAACCGAACTGAGTTGATCCAAATGTTATCCACAATTGGAAATCCAAACTTGTGGACTAGAATGAAGGAGGTGGGCCCCACCCCACCCCCTCCAAACTCACGGCCATAAGTGGATTAATTCCACCATAATTTTTCATTTTCTCAAGTAAATAACCAATCTCCATCATCTCTCTAGAAATCCAAAGATTTGAAGACAAAGCAAGGTAAAAATCGAGTTATTTACGTTTTCATCTTCGTTTCTTGAGTTTATTTGCAAGAAAATGAGGTTTCAAGTGAAAAAAAAGGGTGAAAACCCGAGATGAAAACCGATTCTTCCATGATCAAGTGATGTATACGGTTATACAAGGGATCTTGGTCCAAGAAAGAAGTTAAACGAACCAAAAACGAATTTTTACGGTTTAAACTTTAATTTTGAAACAATGACCGAAACTATAGTGTAAGAGGCTTGATGGTGAGTGTAACTTGCTTGGTATTGTGGTATGTTGGTTGTAAGGTTCTGTATTTAGTGGTAGATAAGGTTGAAAGACGAGTTTGTAGCTTGTAGTGGCGGAGAACAAAAGGTATATTCGGTTTATGTTCGGTTATGAGTTTTTGGACAGATTGTGAACGGTTTAGAGTTAGGTGATGAAATTTTACAGAAGTGTTAAATACATGAAAATATGAGTTCTGTGAAAATTTGGTAATTTTTGGACAAAGGATGAATATTTGGTAAATTTAATGCTCGGTTTTGGCTGAAAATGGTGAAAAATATTTAAATATCATGATAAATTCTGGAAAGTTCAAGATAAGCTTTATATAACATGTAAAAGTAACACACAAAATTTTAGGTCAGTTGGAAAAGTCTAAGTAGGTTTTTCGGTTAAACGAGTTCTAGGATTTTCTAGCTCGGTTTTAGTGAAAATGGCATGTATAAAGAGATTTTGGTTCTAGAAAATTACAGGGGGACTATGTGATGGCAGGGTCATCCAGGAAAAATTTGGGATTTTTCTAAGGTCGTTTGGTATTTACGACATATTTAGTGTTTAAATGGTGTTTAAAAATAGATAAATACATTTTAAATATAAAAATTAATTCTGGAAAGGTTTTTATAAAATTCCCCACTGTCAAAAAGTGATTTGTGCAAAATTTCAAGATCCGAGATTAAATGGATAATTATTGGTGCAAAAAAAAAACAAACTTTTAAGTTTAAAACGCGTAAACTGGTAAAGTTCGCCTAAACGAGCTGACTGGTGTATAAAAACCCTAAAAATGAACTATTTTCATATAACTGAGTTAAAACAGGTAAAAATAAATCATCCGAAAATAATTCGGATGATTTGGGTAATTTTATCCGATTTAACAGTTTCTGGTACACTAAAGACGGAAACGGGTCCCGCGGCCAATCGGGGCGTCTAAACCGAGCTCTAATTTCACAACTTTAATTAAATTATCAGTCAACAACTATTTTCGGGTCGTGTGTGACCAAACTCATTTTTGAAACTTAAAAAACGGGTAACCGTGCTAGGCACGCAAAACGGGGAAAACGAACTAATAGTAATTTTGACTATTGAACTCTAAACGATATCACAATCTGAGTCCGGAAAAGTGTTTCTGGTTAACATTGCCCTCGGAACGGGTACAGTACTGGGTTAACAGTGTCCCCAGATGTACCGGTTAACACGGTTAAAGTTATATTAATAGTGATTGTATAGTAACGAACTTAGGGATCGTATTACAGACCCGGACTAGTAGCTTGCGTACTGTGTTACCTACTTGCTTGCGATAAGGTGAGTTTCACGAGCCCCTTTTTCTGAATTGTTTTTAAATATTTTCTCGGGACGGAAGGCATGTTACTATTAAAATGTTTAAGTACATACTGAACGCATGGATTTATTTATATATATTTTATTGTACGGGAATCGTACGAAAATGTACTAAGATGGTGATTGTCTGAGTTGCTAACATTGTAAGGCCCCGCAACACGATTGATTAGCTAAAAGCCGGTAGAGTGTGAATAGTACTATTGGTCTGACAAACCCAACTGGTCCGGCATGGATTTGCTGATGTTTCCCAGCCAGTTGCACATGTCTATTTTGTTGTTATTTATTTTGCTATGTAATGTTAGGCATAGCGGTTTGGGGCAGGTTCGTGGGCGGAGTATGCCACGGGGTTGTATATGGATAGTCAGAGGTTTTCACTTGTGGGCTCAGCATAATTACATCGCTAATATATGATTATTATAATGATTTGTCACTGTTTATTTAAATTAGTGAAACTCTCCAACTATTCGTAGTTGACCCGTTTTCTTTACATGCTTTCTAGGTACCCTCAAACTGGAATAATTGCTACATGCTTGACGATGCGTGCTTTTTTTTTTTGTGGAAGCTTAATGATCTTTTTGTATTAAATATGTTAATGTACTGTGGTAAAACTTATGTGCTAACGCCTAGACGGTAACTAAACTCGGAACAATGTAATATGGTGTAAATTAATGTAGTAGTGTTTTCTTTAAAAGCAATGCTGTTGATATCAGACGTGTCTGTTGCACCCCGTTTACGTTTCCGCTGCGGTTACGGGGTGTTACAGAAGTTGGTATCAGAGCCATTGGTTATAAAGAATAGGATGTCTTTAAAAGATACCTAAAATATAACCAGTAGCTCAAGTATTATAGGATCTGAATATCAACTAATAATTTATAGTGACGAGATCTGGATGAACTTGGATGGACAAGTGAGTTATTATGGTCCGGAACATAATAACAGACTTGTCCGCACGAGGGAATTCAGGGGAAGTCACGGGGAACATTAACAGGTAAAATCAGCAACATATGTGTAAGTATATGATAATATTTTTATGTGGCAAAGTTGTATAAGTATGTGTATATTAATTTAATTATGATTTACATTATGGAAGGAACTATATGTCTGCTAACTTGCGTACAGGTAAGGATGTCGAGATCACGAAGTCTGTCAGTGGAGGAGGACCCGGAGGAGACCAGTTCCGGGAAATCTAGGAGCTTACGCCTAGTATCCAGCACTGAGCCTAGTGAGACTAGCCGTAGGAGTACTAGCCTGTCCTCCCCTACTAGGGTTGCCAGATCCCCCACCCCACCCGCACCACAGGCCACCCCTACCCAACCCAGACCCGGATCCCGCCTCACGGCGCGGATCAGTGTCCCCTATGTCCCACCTACCTCTACCCCACCCAGACCTACCTTCCACAGGGGCGAGTCCTCCCGCCCCCAGCCCGAGCCTGTGCCTCCACCCGTGTGGGGTACCCCTAGGCCGGAAAGGGATGAGCGTCCCTCCTCCGAGGCTGCATGGCTCCGAGTGCTCACCGAGCAGGTGGTTGAGCACACCATTGCCTAGACGGTGGGTATCCAGAGGAGGAGGTACTTGGAGGACTGCATACTGGACAGCCAGTATGCGATTGCTCAGCTGAGGAGGGAGGGCGCATACTCCTAGTGGATGATTGACCGGATGGAGACACGGATCCGGGGTTTGCTGGCGGTGTTGGTGGCGATGGTGGCAGTGTTGGTGTGGTTGGTATACCACCATGCTTAGTTATGTTAGGGTGGTAGTAGTCAGGGTCCGCTTTTTGATACTCTGTGTAAGCAGTTAGTGGTGATGCTAACATAGAGTGAATCTTGGATAGTTATAGTACAGCCACTAGCCCATAGGAGGTCTCTTTTGGGGATGTCATTGTATATACTTTTGGTGTATCATTCAAGCACTGACCCATAGCGGGTTATGTCGAAATGATGCCGATGTAGGACCGATGTATAAAAACTTAATCTATATGATGATGGCAGGAATGTAATGTGTACTGATGTTTATGTAATATGTACTGATGTTTATTAATGAATGGAATGTGTGTTGTGTATCGAGATTGGAATTTGTATTAATTATATGTATTTTTCTTAATGTTGTGTAGAATGGCACCAAAACGGTCAGCCCGAATGTCAGAAGCGGATGTGGACCGTCTGATTGCTCGACAGTTAGAGGCGGCGATACCAGATATAGTATCGCGCATCGCCGCCAGTATTAACAATACGACCAATCCAGACCCTGCGAGCAATCAAACGACCACCAATAATGATGGGGAACAAAATGTTAACCTACCACCGAACGGAAACCCGATTCCGAGTAATGACGCACCGCCTAAGGTGGTCGTTACAGAAAGTAATGGCCCTATACCTAGTGTAGAAACGAACCGCACTGAACCGACTTCTGCAACAAAGGGATGTTCAATCAAAGATTTTATGTTGTGCAAGCCCCTAGAATATAGCGGGTCTGAGGGACCAAATGGGTTGGTTAAGTGGATTGAAAAAATAGAGTCTGTTGTGAACATCAGCAACTGCCCTGAGGATTACGTTGTTAAGTATGCTACCTGCACGTTCACGGACCATGCCTTGACATGGTGGAACACAATAGTGCAAACTCGCGGTCAGGCAGCGACAAACCGCATGACCTGGGCAGAGCTCAAGGCCCTTGTACTGGAACATTTCTGCCCGAAAAACGAACTGCAGAAGTTAGAAAACGAATTGTGGAACCTGGAGAAGCAGGGGGCAGACCACTTGGGTTATACGAACCGATTTAATGAGTTGTCGTGATTGGTTCCATGGTTGGTCACCCTAGAGTCAAAGAGGGTTGAGCGTTATATATGGGGACTAACTCCAGTAGTAAGGAGTATAGTCAAATCTGGGAGACACAAGACGTTTGAGGGTGCGGTGACGCAAGCTGGTATCGTCACATACGATTTCGTGAGGAGTGGGTCACTGAAGGTGGCAGGAGAGTCTGCCGGGGAAAGCGGGGTACGTATGACAATAGGATCCAGGAGAAGCAGCAAAATAAACGTGCTAGGTCTGCTGCCCAGAACTACGCCATGACTAGTTCAGGCGGAAGGCAAGAATCGCAGAAAGTGACGCTCCCTAAGTGTGGGAAATGCGGTTACCAGCATGGTGGCGAGTGCAAGGGGGTAGTGTGCCACCGGTGTGGCAGGAATGGGCACTACGCACCGAGTTTTAGGACAAAACAATCTGAACCGACAACCGCAACCTATCCGTGCACAGCCACATAGGACCCAACCAGCCCGACAACAAAACCCACAAGGAAACCAAATGATAACCACCAGCCGTGCTTGCTTTGAATGCGGCAGCACAGATCACTTCAAGAGATACTGTCCGAAACTGAACCAGGGAGGAAATGGGAGGCAAACCGTGGGTCAGGCATCGTCGTCTAATCCGACGAGAGGCCGAGCATTTGTGATGGGGGCGAACGAAGCACGCCAGGACCCCAGCGTAGTGACAGGTACATTCCTCGTCTCTGATCATTACGCTTCTGTATTATTTGATACGGGCGCCGATAGAAGTTTTGTCTCCGTTAAGTTCCTATCGATATCAAACCTTCCGATTAGTGAAACCATAGAACCTTATACCGTAGAAGTCGCTAACGGTAAAACCATGATAGTTAATCAGATAGTTCGGAATTGCCCTTTTATTCTGAACGATCAATCCTTCCTGATTGACTTATTACCAGTATAATTAGGTAGTTTTGACGTGATAGTGGGAATGGATTGGTTAGCACATAACAAAGTGGAAATAAACTGTGAAAAGAAAATCGTCAAGATCCGGGTGTCGGATGACAAAGATGTGTTAATGCAAGGAGAGAAGTCGGGCACAATGATACCATTTATATCCCACCTCAAGGTGTTAAAATATATACGCCAGGGATGCGTGGCGTATCTAGCGAGCTTGACGGCCACAGATTCTGAGGAGAAACGGGTGGAAGATATCCCGGTGGTACGCGAATTTCCACAAGTTATCCCAGAAGAACTTCCTGGATTACCGCCAACCCGACAGGTCGAATTCAGAATCGATTTAATACCTCAAGCTGGCCCTGTTGCTAAAGCACCCTACCGACTTGCACCGTCCGAGATGCAAGAATTATCCAATCAGTTGCAAGAATTGTTGGATAAAGGATTTATACGTCCTAGTCATTCCCCGTGGGGTGCACCTGTATTTTTCGTGAAAAAGAAGGACGGGAGCCTTAGAATGTGCATTGATTACAGGGAGTTGAACAAGTTAACAATCAAAAATAGGTACCCTCTTCCCCGAATTGATGATCTGTTTGACCAGCTGCAAGGTGCGAGCTATTTCACAAAAATCGATCTTAGATCGGGATACCATCAGGTTAGAATTCAAGGAGAAGATATCCCAAAAACCGCATTCCGGACTCGTTACGGCCATTACGAGTTCTTAGTTATGCCTTTCGGGCTAACAAATGCCGGCAGTGTTCATGGACCTCATGAATCGAGTCTGTAAACCCTACCTCGACAAATTCGTCATCGTGTTTATTGACGATATTTTGATCTACTCGAAAAGTAAAGAAGAGCACGGGCAACACTTAAGAATAATTTTAGAGCTTCTGAATCAGGAGAAGTTGTATGCAAAATTCTCCAAGTGTAACTTCTGGTTACAAGAAGTGCAATTCCTCGGTCACGTTGTAAACCATCAAGGAATACACGTTGATCCGAGTAAGGTTGAAGCAATTAAGAATTGGCAAGCGCCTAAATCTCCAAAGGAAATCCGCTAATTCTTAGGCTTAGCTGGATATTATCGTCGATTTATAGAGAACATTTCCAGCATCGCCCAACCTTTAACCCTCCTGACTCAAAAGGATCGAAAGTATGAATGGGGAGAAGAGCAGGAAATGGCGTTTCAAACGTTAAAACAAAAATTGTGCCAAGCGCCGATTTTAAGTCTCCCCGATGGAGACGATGGTTTTGTCGCGTATTGTGACGCATGGCGTAGAGGGTTAGGATGCGTGTTGGCAGAATAATAAGGTTATAGCCTATGCTTCCCGACAGTTAAAAGTACACGAGAAAAATTACACTACTCATGACTTAGAACTGGAAGCGGTTATCTTCGCACTTAAAATCTGGAGACATTATCTCTACGGTACGAAGTGCACCATCTTCACCGATCATAAAAGTTTGCAGCACATATTCGATCAGAAAGAACTGAATATGAGGCAACGAAGATGGGTCGAGTTGTTAAGCGATTATGGCTGTGACATCCGTTATCACCCCGGAAAGGCTAACATCGTAGCCGATGCCTTGAGTAGGAAAGATCGGGTTAAGCCATTGCGAGTGCGAGCGCTGGGGATGATAGTCCAGTCGAACCATTCGGACCTGATTCGAATCGCTCAACGTGAGGCGTTGAAGGAGGAACAATTGGAAAAGGAGGGACTTTACGGCAATGAGAAGAATTTCGAACAGCGCGTGGACGAAATTCTCTATTTCAAAAATCGGGTTTGGATCCCGACCCTACATGACCTTCGTGAATTAATCATGGACGAAGCGCATAGATCAAAATATTCCATACATCCGGGATCGGATAAGATGTACAAGGATGTGAAGGAGTTCTACTGGTGGCCGGTTATGAAAAAGGATATAGCCACGTATGTCGGTAAGTGTACGACTTGTGCGAGAGTTAAGGCGGAGCACCAGAAACCCTCGGGGATGTTACAACAACCGGAAATTCCCGATGGAAGTGGGAACAAATCACGATGGATTTTGTGACACATCTCCCTAAGACGTCCCGAGGACATGATGCAATTTGGGTAATCGTGGATCGATTAACCAAATCGGCACATTTTATTCCGATTAGAAATAATTATAACACTGAGAGACTTGCACAGATTTATATAAATGAAATTGTGTCTCGTCATGGAATACCCATCTCAATCATCTCCAATCAGGATAGCCATTTCACCTCCAATCTTTGGCAAGCTGTGCAAGAAGCGCTGGGAACGCGTATTGATCTAAGCACCGCTTACCACCCTCAGACCGATGGTCAGTCTGAGAGGACCATCCAAACCCTGGAGGATTTGCTTCGTGCATGCGTACCAGATTTTAAGAAAAATTGGGATCAACATCTCACACTCGTTGAATTTTCCTATAATAACAGTTACTATAGCAGTATAAAGGCAGCGCCTTACGAAGCATTGTATGGTCGGAAGTGCCGATCACCACTCTGCTGGACTGAAGTGGGCGACACCAAGGTTATTAGATCAGACCTGGTCCAGGAAACGACCAGCAAAATCCTTGAAATTAGGAACAATCTGAAGGCCGCACGGGATCGGCAAAAGAGTTATGCCGATACCCGTAGAAAACCGTTGTCGTTTGAGAAGGGTGATAAAGTGTATTTGAAGGTATCACCTTGGAAGGGTGTAGTCAGATTTGGAAAGGCGGGGAAGTTAGCCCCGAGATATATTGGACCATTCGATATTACTGCAAAAATCGGTCCCGTAGCATACCGATTAGAACTACCTGATGAACTGAGTGCAGTTCACAATGTGTTTCACGTGTCGAACTTGAAAAGGTGTCTGGCGGATGAGACATCGGTGTTACCATTAGAGGGTGTCCAATTAAACGATAAGCTTAATTTTGTAGAGGAACCCATAGAAATAGTAGACGGGAAAACCAAGCAGCTAAGACACAATAAGATTTAGATGGTTAAAGTTAGATGGAATTCGCAACGAGGCCCAGAATATACATGGGAACGAACAGACGAATTCCGAAAGAAATACCCCCACCTATTTCCCGGAAAGGAAGTGGATGATGCTTAAAATTTCGAGGACGAAATTTCTTAACGGGGGGAGAATGTAACGATTCCGACGAAATCAGGTAGACCCTAACCGGCATGTACTATTTACGTTATAGTTATTATTGAATGCACGATTTATTGATGTGATTATACGAGGATATGTGATTCTCAAAATTGATTATACTTGATTAGATAACATATCGTATTCAATATACGATTAATCGATTGATAGTTATTGAAACCCGATCGAATCGAGGGTTCAGTTATAGATGATATCTATAATATTTAGTGATTCTTACGAAGCATTAATGCTTCGGGATAAGTAAAGTACGGCACAGAAAAAGAATTTCGATTTAACGATACGTCGGTACGTTAAACGAAATATGAATACCAAACCGAGCAAGATACCATCATTCAAGCCGAAAAAGATGCGCAAATAATATTATTATGGTGTTTTAAGTAAACAAGGGTTATGGTTTAAACTTTTAAATGTATTAAACCGGTTTAAATGAAATGCATTTTTAAAAAGCCGAATTAAACGTCTAAACGAAAAACGAACCGAACTGAGTTGATCCAAAATGTTATCCACAATTGGAAATCCAAACTTGTGGACTAGAATGAAGGAGGTGGGCCCCACCCCACCCCCTCCAAACTCACGGCCATAAGTGGATAATTGTAACGATTCCGGCAAATCCAGGTATACCCTAGCCGGAATATACTATTTACGTGTTATTTAATGATGATTATATGAGTTATAGCACATTGATACGAATATATATGGTTCACAGTATGAATCATACTCAATTATATAGTGAATCGTATTGGAATTACAATTAATCAATGATCGGTTATTGAAACCCGAACGAATCGGGAATTTCATCATAGACGAAGTATATAATGTTTAGTGATATTTACGAAGTATTAATGCTTCGGGATAGGTGAATTATAGCACATAAAAAGGATTTCGATTTAATGGTACGTCGGTACGCTAAACGAAACCTTTAACACCAAACCAAGCAAGAGACGATCAATCAAGCCGAAAAAGATGCGTAATTATTAATAATATGATGTTTTAATGTCATGGGCTAAGTTTTTAAAGTTTTTAAATCAGTTTTATGTAAATTTCATTTTGACCCGAAAAAACGACCATTTTAGGCTCGTTTTAAGCCGAATTACGAGTTTAAACGAGAAACGAACTGAACCAGACTATCCACAACATTATCCGGATTGTGTAATCCAAATGTGTGGCTAATGTTGAACATGTGGGGCCCCCCACACCACCTCAATAGGCCGGCCCCTTTACACACACCCACACAATCCATTTTTCTTTATTTTACAACACATTTCACACAAACTCTCTCAAATCTTCAAACATACATCCAAGCCCTTGAGTTTTTAACCAAAAATCACAAGGTATGAACATGTTTTGAAGCTTAAATTCTTGTTTATAACTCTATAATCTTGAGAAAAGGAAGTTTCATGTGAAAAATGGGTGAAAACCCGAGATGAAACCGATTCTCGTGTAATCAAAGGATGTATACAAGTTATACAAAGGATTTTGATCCAAGTAATTAGTTAAAAGTGTTTAGAATGAATTTTTACGGTTGAAATCTTGTCAAATGAATTTTCCATGTGAAAGACGGGTGAAAATCCGAGATGAAACCGACTCTTGCATGACCAAGAGATGTATACAAGTTATACAAGGGATCTTGGTCCAAGAAATGAGTAAAAAGAGTCGAGAACGGATTTTTACGGTCAAAATCGTTGTTTTGATGTTTTAACCGACACTAGGAAAGAAATGGCTTGATTGTGGGTATAAATTGCTTGGTGTGGTGTTATTGTGCTTGTAAGTGTTGTATCTAGCGGCTAGCAAAGGCTAGAAACCGAGATCCTTGCGATCTAAAGCTAGAAAACACAAAATAGTTCGGTTTTCGTGTGTATATGAAATTTGGACAGATTTTCGTGTGCTTAGAGTTGGGTCACGAAATTTCACAGAGATGATCTACACATGAAAATATGAGATCTGTGAATTTTTGGTAATTTTTGGATAAAAGATGAATATTTGGTGAATTTAATGCTCGGTTTTGGCCAAAAATAGTGAAAAATAGCAAAACATGATGAAAAATTCCGGAAAATTTAAGATAAGCTTTTTATAACATATAAAAGTCACCCACAAAATTTGAGCTCAGTTGGAAAAGTCTAAGTAGGCTTTTCGGTGAAACGAGTTCTAGGGCTTTCTAGCTCGGTTTTGGGTGAAAATGGCTTGAAAAATAAGTTTTAAATTCTGGAAAAATTCCAGGAAGTTATGAGGATGATAGAGATCATCCCAGAAAAATTTGGGATTTTTCTAAAGTGTTTTGGTATTTTTGACATATTTAGTGTTTTAATAAGATTTAAAAATAGATAAATAAATGTAATTATAGGAAAATAAATCTGGAAAAATTCCAGGAAGTTATGAGGATGATAGAGATCATCCCAGAAAAATTTGGGATTTTTCTAAAGTGTTTTGGTATTTTTGATATATTTAGTGTTTTAATAAGATTTAAAAATAGATAAATAAATGTAAATATAGGAAAATAAATCTGGAAAAATTCCAGAAAGTTATGAGGATGACAAGGATCATCCCAGAAAAATTTGGGATTTTTCTAAAGTGTTTTGGTATTTTTGATATATTTAGTGTTTTAATAAGATTTAAAAATAGATAAATAAATGTAAATATAAGAAAATAAATCTGGAAAATTTTTACAAAATTCCTTACTGTCAAATTAAGTTTTGTGCAAAATTTCAAGACCCGAGACTAATCGAGTAATTATTTGTGCTAAAAAGAACATAAAAACAAGTTTTTTAAAGCTTAAAACGTGTAAACCGGCAAAGTTCGCATAAGCGAGCTGACTGGTACATGAAAACTCTAAAAATGGACTATTTCATAAATCTAAGTAAATTAAGTAAAAATAAATCATCCGAAAATAATTCGGATGATTTGGGTAATTTTACCCGATTTTACCGTTTCCGGCACCGAAATACCGGAAACGGGCCCCACGGCCAAACGGGGTGTCAAACCGAGCTATAATTTCATCACCTTAACTAAATTGACTGTCAAACTCTAAGCAATGTCACAATCTGAGTCCTTAGAAGTGTCACGGGGTTAACATTGTCCCCGAATCGAGTACAGTACTGGGTTAACAATGTTCCCAGATGTACCGATTGATACGTATTTAAGTTATGGGAATTATATAGTAACGACTAGATATTATATTACAGATCCAGGCACGTAGCTGTTCCTTATATTACTCACCGACTCACAAAAAGGTGAGTTTTCACGAGCCCCTTTTAATGAATTGTTTTGATTATATTTTCCCGGGGCGGAAAACATGTCTTATTTAAAGTATTTAAGTACATACCGATCGTATGGAAATACTTGTACATTTATATATATATGGTCTGATGCACAGAATATATAAAATGTTTATCATGTGTTATTGTTCTGGGGTAACATAGTTCCCAGGGGTTATTATTGTTCTGGGGTAACATAGTTCCCAGGGGTTATTATTGTTCTGGGGTAACATAGTTCCCAGGGGTTATTATTGTTCTGGGGTAACATAGTTCCCAGGGGTTGTTATTGTTCTGGGGTAACATAGTTCCCAGGGGTGTTTATTGTTCTGGGGTAACATAGTTCCCAGGGGTTATTATTGTACTGGGGTAACATAGTTCCCAGGGGTTGTTATTGTTCTGGGGTAACATAGTTCCCAGGGGTTATTATTGTTCTGGGGTAACATAGTTCCCAGAAAGTCAATGGAAATGTTCTGGGGTAACATAGTTCCCAGCATGATTATATTGTTAATAAATGATTATTAAAATGATTTGTCAGTGTTTATTTAAGTTAGTGAAACTCACCAACTATTCGTAGTTGACCCGTTTTCTTTACATGTTTTCTAGGTATGCCCAAGTTGGAATGATTGATATGTGCTTAACTATCTGTGCTACCTGTTGGAAGCTTGCTGCTCTATGCTTTGTAATGAATTTATTAATGTCTTATCGGTAAAATATGTGTGTAACACCTAGACAGTAATGAAACTCGCAACAATGTAATATGTTATAAATTAATGTAGTGGTATTTTCTTTATAAGCAATGCTGTTGATATCAGATGTGTCTGTTGCATCCCGTGTACGTTTCCGCTGCGGTTACGGGGTGTTACAGAACTTGGTATCAGAGCCATTGGTTATAAAGAATTAGGATGTCTGAAAGAGATACCTAAAATATAACCAGTAGCTCAAGTATTATAGGATCTGAATATCAACTAATAATATATTGTGACGAGATCGGGATGAACTTGGATGGACAAGTGGGTTATTATGGTCCGGAACATAATAACAGGCTTGTCTGCACGAGGGAATTCAGGGGAAGTCACGGGGGACTTAAATAGGTAAAAATTGGCAACATATGTGTAAATGTATAATAATATTACTATGTGGCAAAATTGTATAAGTAAGTGCATGAAATTAAATGATTAATTTAATTATGAATTACACTATGGAAAGGGACTATATGTTTGTTAACTTGTGTGCAGGTAAAAATGGCAAGAACACCTAGTGTGTCGACGGAAGAGGACCCGGAAGAGGTCAGTTCCGGGGCCTCTGGAAGCCCAAGTGTAGCACCCAGCTCCGAGCCTTCGGAGGCTAGTCATAGTACTTCTAGACAGACCACCCCAGCTAGGAGTGCTAGTTTACCCTCCCCTGCTAGGGTTACCAGGTCTCCTACCCCGCCCGCACCACAGACCGCCCCGATTCCCCCCAGACACGGTCCCCGCCTCACGGCGCGGATCAGTGCCCCGTATGTTCCGCCCACCGTTACCCCACCCAGATCCACATACCACCGGGGCGAGTCTTCCCGCCCCCAACCCGAGCCTGCGACCCTACCTGTGTGGGGTCTTCCGAGGCAGGAACGGGACTTGGCGGTCTGGCTACGTGTTCTCACCGAACAGGTGAACGAGCACTCTGCCGCCCTGGTCGTGGGGGTACAGAGGCGAGCGTACCTCGGGGACAGCATACAGGACCACCAGTATGCTATTAACCAGTTAAAGAGGGAGTGCTCATACTCCCACTGGTTGATCGACCAGATGGAAACCCGAATGCGGGTTATGGTGGCGGTGTTGGTGGTGCTGGTGGCGGTGTTGGTGGGGTTGGTTTACCACCATGTGTAGATGTGTTAGATGGTAGAATCTTGAACCGCTTTTTGATACTCCGTGTAAGTAGTTAGTGGTGATACTAACACGGAGTGAATCTTGTTTAGTTATAGTACTACCACTGGCCCCTAGGGTGGGTCTCTTGTAGGGCATATCACTATAGATACTTTTGGGTATCATTCAAGCACTGACCCCTTTACGGGTTATGTCGAGATGATACCGACATAGGGCCCTTGTAATGAAACTAGTTATGTAATGTTGACTGAAAGTATGTAAATTGATGTTTGTGTAATATGAATCAATGTTTACCAATGAATGAAGTATGTATTGTGTTTTATATTTTGAGATGGTATTGATTATATATATTTCTTTGATGATTGTGTAGAATGGCACCGAAACGATCAACGAAAATATCGGAAGTAGATGTGAGCCGTTTGATTGCTCAACAGTTGGAGGCGGCGATACCGGATATAGTATCGCGCATCGCCGCCAGTATTAATAACTCGACCAATCCAACCCCTCCGAGCAATCAAACGCCCATAAATAATGACGGGGAACAAAATGCTAATCCTCCAAGGAATGACAACACTATGCCGAGTAATGACGCACCGCCTACGGTGGTCGCTACCGACAGTAATGGCCCTATCCCTACTGTAGAGACCAACCGCACTGGACCATCCAGGGGTTGTTCAATCAAGGACTTTATGTTATGCAAGCCTTTAGAGTTTAACGGGTCGGAAGGACCGAATGGGTTAGTGAAATGGTTAGAGAAAATAGAGTCAGTGGTGAATATCAGCAACTGTCCCGAGGATTGTGTCGTTAAGTACGCCACCTGTACGTTCACAGACCATGCCTTGACATGGTGGAACACCATAGTACAGACTCGAGGTCAGGCGGCGACAAACCGCATGACCTGGACAGAGCTTAAGGATCTTGTTTTGAAACATTTCTGCCCAAAGAATGAATTGCAGAAACTGGAACATGAGTTGTGGAACCTAGAGATGCATGGGGCGGACCACTTGGGATATACCAACCGGTTTAATGAACTGTCACGATTAGTGCCGTGGTTGGTCACCCCAGAGTCAAAGAGGGTGGAACGTTATATTTGGGGACTTACTCCAGTAGTGAGGAGTATAGTTAACGCGGGAGGGCACCAGACGTATGAGGGTGCAGTGACACAGGCTGGTATTGTCACGTATGATTTCTTAAGGAGCGGATCGATAAAGGCAACAGGAGAGTCGGCTGGGGGAAAGCGAGGTACGTATGACAATAGGATCCGAGAGAAACAGCAAGGTAAGCGTGCTAGACCTACTGCCCAGAACTACGCCATGACTAGTTCGGGCGGAAGGCATGAACTGCAGAGGGGAACGTTTCCTAAATGTGGGAAATGTGGTTACCACCATAGTGGCGTGTGCAAGGAGGTGGTGTGCCACCGGTGTGGCAGGGTTGGACACTACGCACCAAATTGTAAGACAAATCTGAACAACCTGAACCGTCAACCGCAACCTATTCGTGCGCAACCATTTAGAACTCAACCAGCCCGACAGCAGAACCCGCAAGGAAACCAGATGGTGACCACTAGCCGTGCTTGCTACGAATGCGGCAGCACGGATCACTTCAAAAGGAACTGCCCGAAACTGAATCAGGGAGGAAACGGGAGACAACTCGCGGGTCAGCCATCGGCGTCCAATCCGGCGCGAGGCCGAGCATTTGTGATGGGAGCGAACGAGGCGCGCCAGGACCCCACGTAGTGACAGGTACCTTCCTCGTCTCTGATCATTACGCTTCTGTATTATTTGATACAGGCGCCGATAGAAGTTTTGTCTCCGTTAGATTCCTTTCGATAGCAAACCTTCCTATTGGTGAAACCATAGAACCTTACACCGTAGAGGTCGCTAACGGTAAAACCATGATAGTTAATCGGATTGTTCGGAATTGCCCTTTTATTCTAAGCGAACAATCCTTCCTGATTGACTTGTTACCGGTAGAATTGGGTAGTTTTGACGTGATAGTGGGAATGGATTGGTTGGCATGTAATAGGGTAGAAATAAACTGCGAAAAGAAAACCGTCAAGATCCGGGTGTCGGATGACGAGGAGGTATTAGTGCATGGAGAAAAATCCGGCACCATGATACCATTTATATCCCATCTCAAGGTGTTGAAATATATACGTCAGGGATGTGTGGCGTATCTAGCGAGCCTGACGGCCGATGATTCTGAGGAAAAACGGGTGGACGATATTCCCGTGGTACGCGAATTTCCACAAGTTTTTCCAGAGGAACTCCCTGGATTACCGCCAACCCGACAGGTCGAATTCAGAATCGATCTGTTACCACAAGCTGGCCCTGTTGCTAAGGCCCCTTACAGACTTGCACCGTCCGAGATGCAAGAACTATCCAACCAGTTGCAGGAATTGTTGGATAAGGGGTTTTATACGTCCCAGTTATTCCCCGTGGGGTGCACCTGTACTATTTGTGAAAAAGAAGGACGGAAGCCTTCGAATGTGCATTGACTACAGGGAATTGAACAAATTAACCATCAAAAATAGGTATCCTCTTCCCCGAATCGATGATTTGTTCGACCAACTACAAGGTGCGAGCTATTTCTCAAAAATTGATCTTAGATCGGGATACCACCAAGTTAGAATTCAAGAGGAGGATATCCCAAAAACCGCGTTTCGGACTTGCTACGGCCACTACGAATTTCTAGTTATGCCTTTTGGGCTAACAAATGCGCCAGCGGTGTTCATGGATCTCATGAACCGAGTCTGTAAACCCTATCTCGACAAATTCGTCATTGTATTTATTGACGATATTTTGATATATTCAAAAAGTAAAGAAGAACATGAGCGACATTTGAGGTTAGTTTTGGAGCTTTTGGATCAGGAGAAGTTGTATGCAAAATTCTCCAAGTGTAACTTCTGGTTACAAGAGGTGCAATTCCTCGGTCACGTTATAAACCACCAAGGAATACACGTTGATCCGAGTAAAGTTGAAGCAATTAAGGATTGGCAAGCGCCTAAATCTCCAAAGGAAATCCGCCAATTCTTAGGCTTAGCTGGATACTATCGTCGATTTATAGAGAACTTTTCCAGCATCGCCCAACCTTTAACCCTCCTGACTCAAAAGGATCGGAAATATGAATGGGGTGAAGAGCAGGAAATGGCGTTTCAAACGCTAAAGCAAAGATTGTGCCAAGCGCCAATCTTAAGTCTCCCCGACGGAGACGATGGATTTGTTGTATATTGTGACGCATCCCGTAAAGGGTTAGGATGCGTGTTGATGCAAAATAAAAAGGTCATAGCCTATGCGTCTCGACAGTTGAAAGTTCATGAGAAAAACTACACTACTCATGACTTGGAACTGGGAGCAGTCATCTTTGCACTTAAAATCTGGAGACACTATCTCTACGGTACAAAGTGCACCATATTCACTGATCATAAAAGTTTGCAACACATATTTGATCAAAAAGAACTGAATATGAGGCAACGAAGATGGGTTGAGTTACTAAGTGACTATGACTGTGACATCCGATATCACCCCGGCAAGGCTAACGTTGTAGCCGATGCCTTGAGTAGGAAAGATCGAGTTAAGCCACTACGCGTGCGAGCGTTGGGAATGGTAGTCCAATCGAGCCTTTCGGATTTGATTCGAGTCGCTCAACGCGAGGCGTTGAAAGAGGACCAATTGGATAAAGAAGGACTTTTCGGGAACGAGAAGAATTTCGAACAGCGTGTGGACGAAATTCTCTATTTCAAAAGTCGGATTTGGATTCCGACCCTCCATGACCTTCGTGAATTAATCATGGACGAAGCGCATAAATCGAAATATTCCATACATCCGGGATCGGATAAAATGTACAAGGATGTGAAAGAATTTTACTGGTGGCCAGGTATGAAAAAGGATATAGCCACCTACGTCGGCAAGTGTACGACGTGTGCGAGGGTTAAGGCGGAACACCAGAAACCCTCGGGGATGTTACAACAACCGGAGATTCCCGAATGGAAATGGGAGCAAATCACAATGGATTTCGTGACACACCTCCCTAAGACATCCCGGGGAAATGATGCAATTTGGGTAATCGTGGATAGATTAACCAAATCGGCACATTTTATTCCAATTAGAAACAATTATAACACCGAGAGACTCGCGCAAATTTATATAAATGAAATAGTGTCTCGTCATGGCATCCCCATCTCGATCATCTCCGATAGGGATAGCCATTTCACCTCCAAACTTTGGCAAGCTGTTCAAGAAGCATTGGGAACACGTATTGACCTAAGCACGGCTTACCACCCTCAGACCGATGGTCAGTCTGAGAGGACCATTCAAACTTTGGAGGATTTGCTTCGTGCCTGCGTACTGGACTTTAAGGGAAATTGGGATCAACATCTCCCACTCGTTGAATTTTCCTATAATAACAGTTACCATAGCAGTATAAAGGCAGCACCTTATGAAGCATTGTATGGGCGGAAGTGCCGATCACCACTTTGCTGGTCTGAAGTGGGTGACTCGCAGGTCATTAGATCGGATCTGGTCCAGGAGACGACCAGCAAGATTCTTGAAATTAAGAACAACCTAAAAGCCGCGCGGGACCGGCAGAAGAGTTATGCCGATACCCGTCGAAAACCGTTGTCGTTTGAGAAGGGCGAAAAGGTATATTTAAAAGTATCACCGTGGAAGGGTGTGGTTAGATTTGGCAAGGCGGGGAAGTTAGCCCCGAGATATATCGGACCATTCGATATTATTGCAAAAATCGGTCCTGTAGCTTACCGATTAGAACTGCCCGATGAATTAAGTGCAGTTCATAACGTGTTTCGTGTGTCGAATTTAAAAAGATGTCTGGCGGATGAGACATCGGTGTTACCCTTAGAGGGTGTTCAAATAAGTGATAGGCTCAACTTCGTAGAGGAGCCCGTCGAAATAGTGGACGGTAAAATCAAGCAACTTAGACACAATAAGATCTCGTTGGTCAAAGTTAGATGGAATTCGCAACGAGGCCCAGAATTTACTTGGGAACGAAAGGATGAATTTCGGAAGAAATACCCCCACCTATTTCCTCAAAAGGAAGTAGTTGACGCGTAAAATTTCGAGGACGAAATTTTTATAACGGGGGGAGAATGTAACGATTCCGGCAAATCCAGGTATACCCTAGCCGGAATATACTATTTACGTGTTATTTAATGATGATTATATGAGTTATAGCACATTGATACGAATATATATGGTTCACAGTATGAATCATACTCAATTATATAGTGAATCGTATTGGAATTACAATTAATCAATGATCGGTTATTGAAACCCGAACGAATCGGGAATTTCATCATAGACGAAGTATATAATGTTTAGTGATATTTACGAAGTATTAATGCTTCGGGATAGGTGAATTATAGCACATAAAAAGGATTTCGATTTAATGGTACGTCGGTACGCTAAACGAAACCTTTAACACCAAACCAAGCAAGAGACGATCAATCAAGCCGAAAAAGATGCGTAATTATTAATAATATGATGTTTTAATGTCATGGGCTAAGTTTTTAAAGTTTTTAAATCAGTTTTATGTAAAATTCATTTTGACTCGAAAAACGACCATTTTAGGCTCGTTTTAAGCCGAATTACGAGTTTAAACGAGAAACGAACTGAACCAGACTATCCACAACATTATCCGGATTGTGTAATCCAAATGTGTGGCTAATGTTGAACATGTGGGGCCCCCCACACCACCTCAATAGGCCGGCCCCTTTACACACACCCACACAATCCATTTTTCTTTTTTTTACAACACATTTCACACAAACTCTCTCAAATCTTCAAACATACATCCAAGCCCTTGAGTTTTTAACCAAAAATCACAAGGTATGAACATGTTTTGAAGCTTAAATTTTTGTTTATAACTCTATAATCTTGAGAAAAGGAAGTTTCATGTGAAAAATGGGTGAAAACCCGAGATGAAACCGATTCTCGTGTAATCAAAGGATGTATACAAGTTATACAAAGGATTTTGATCCAAGTAATTAGTTAAAAGTGTTTAGAATGAATTTTTACGGTTGAAATCTTGTCAAATGAATTTTCCATGTGAAAGACGGGTGAAAATCCGAGATGAAACCGACTCTTGCATGACCAAGAGATGTATACAAGTTATACAAGGGATCTTGGTCCAAGAAATGAGTAAAAAGAGTCGAGAACGGATTTTTACGGTCAAAATCGTTGTTTTGATGTTTTAACCGACACTAGGAAAGAAATGGCTTGATTGTGGGTATAACTTGCTTGGTGTGGTGTTATTGTGCTTGTAAGTGTTGTATCTAGCGGCTAGCAAAGGCTAGATACCGAGATCCTTGCGATCTAAAGCTAGAAAACACAAAATAGTTCGGTTTTCGTGTGTATATGAAATTTGGACAGATTTTCGTGTGCTTAGAGTTGGGTCACGAAATTTCACAGAGATGATCTACACATGAAAATATGAGATCTGTGAATGTTTGGTAATTTTTGGATAAAAGATGAATATTTGGTGAATTTAATGCTCGGTTTTGGCCAAAAATAGTGAAAAATAGCAAAACATGATGAAAAATTCCGGAAAATTTAAGATAAGCTTTTTATAACATATAAAAGTCACCCACAAAATTTGAGCTCAGTTGGAAAAGTCTAAGTAGGCTTTTCGGTGAAACGAGTTCTAGGGCTTTCTAGCTCGGTTTTGGGTGAAAATGGCTTGAAAAATAAGTTTTAAATTCTGGAAAAATTCCAGGAAGTTATGAGGATGATAGAGATCATCCCAGAAAAATTTGGGATTTTTCTAAAGTGTTTTGGTATTTTTGACATATTTAGTGTTTTAATAAGATTTAAAAATAGATAAATAAATGTAAATATAGGAAAATAAATCTGGAAAAATTCCAGGAAGTTATGAGGATGATAGAGATCATCCCAGAAAAATTTGGGATTTTTCTAAAGTGTTTTGGTATTTTTGATATATTTAGTGTTTTAATAAGATTTAAAAATAGATAAATAAATGTAAATATAGGAAAATAAATCTGGAAAAATTCCAGAAAGTTATGAGGATGACAAGGATCATCCCAGAAAAATTTGGGATTTTTCTAAAGTGTTTTGGTATTTTTGATATATTTAGTGTTTTAATAAGATTTAAAAATAGATAAATAAATGTAAATATAAGAAAATAAATCTGGAAAATTTTTACAAAATTCCTTACTGTCAAATTAAGTTTTGTGCAAAATTTCAAGACCCGAGACTAATCGAGTAATTATTTGTGCTAAAAAGAACATAAAAACAAGTTTTTTAAAGCTTAAAACGTGTAAACCGGCAAAGTTCGCATAAGCGAGCTGACTGGTACATGAAAACTCTAAAAATGGACTATTTCATAAATCTAAGTAAATTAAGTAAAAATAAATCATCCGAAAATAATTCGGATGATTTGGGTAATTTTACCCGATTTTACCGTTTCCGGCACCGAAATACCGGAAACGGGCCCCACGGCCAAACGGGGTGTCAAACCGAGCTATAATTTCATCACCTTAACTAAATTGACTGTCAAACTCTAAGCAATGTCACAATCTGAGTCCTTAGAAGTGTCACGGGGTTAACATTGTCCCCGAATCGAGTACAGTACTGGGTTAACAATGTTCCCAGATGTACCGATTGATACGCATTTAAGTTATGGGAATTATATAGTAACGACTAGATATTATATTACAGATCCAGGCACGTAGCTGTTCCTTATATTACTCACCGACTCACAAAAAGGTGAGTTTTCACGAGCCCCTTTTAATGAATTGTTTTGATTATATTTTCCCGGGGCGGAAAACATGTCTTATTTAAAGTATTTAAGTACATACCGATCGTATGGAAATACTTGTACATTTATATATATATGGTCTGATGCACAGAATATATAAAATGTTTATCATGTGTTATTGTTCTGGGGTAACATAGTTCCCAGGGGTTATTATTGTTCTGGGGTAACATAGTTCCCAGGGGTTATTATTGTTCTGGGGTAACATAGTTCCCAGGGGTTGTTATTGTTCT
Source organism: Bidens hawaiensis (assembly GCF_021521415.1). Taxonomy (NCBI): domain Eukaryota; kingdom Viridiplantae; phylum Streptophyta; class Magnoliopsida; order Asterales; family Asteraceae; genus Bidens; species Bidens hawaiensis. Next base: position 29,240 of record NW_027504867.1, read on the forward strand.
GGGGTAACATAGTTCCCAGGGGTTGTTATTGTTCTGGGGTAACATAGTTCCCAGGGGTGTTTATTGTACTGGGGTAACATAGTTCCCAGGGGTTGTTATTGTTCTGGGGTAACATAGTTCCCAGGGGTTATTATTGTTCTGGGGTAACATAGTTCCCAGAAAGTCAATGGAAATGTTCTGGGGTAACATAGTTCCCAGCATGATTATATTGTTAATAAATGATTATTAAAATGATTTGTCAGTGTTTATTTAAGTTAGTGAAACTCACCAACTATTCGTAGTTGACCCGTTTTCTTTACATGTTTTCTAGGTATGCCCAAGTTGGAATGATTGATATGTGCTTAACTATCTGTGCTACCTGTTGGAAGCTTGCTGCTCTATGCTTTGTAATGAATTTATTAATGTCTTATCGGTAAAATATGTGTGTAACACCTAGACAGTAATGAAACTCGCAACAATGTAATATGTTATAAATTAATGTAGTGGTATTTTCTTTATAAGCAATGCTGTTGATATCAGATGTGTCTGTTGCATCCCGTGTACGTTTCCGCTGCGGTTACGGGGTGTTACAATAATTCCACCATAATTTTTCATTTTCTCAAGTAAATAACCAATCTCCATCATCTCTCTAGAAATCCAAAGATTTTGAAGACAAAGCAAGGTAAAAATCGAGTTATTTACGTTTTCATCTTCGTTTCTTGAGTTTATTTGCAAGAAAATGAGGTTTCAAGTGAAAAAAAGGGTGAAAACCCGAGATGAAAACCGATTCTTGCATGATCAAGTGATGTATACGGGTTATACAATGGATCTTGGTCCAAGAAAGGAGTTAAACGAACCAAAAACGAATTTTTACGGTTTAAACTTTAATTTTGAAACAATAACCGAAACTATAGTGTAAGAGGCTTGATGGTGAGTGTAACTTGCTTGGTATTGTGGTATGTTGGTTGTAGGTTCTGTATTTAGTGGTAGATAAGGCGGAAAGACGAGTTTGTAGCTTGTAGTGGCGGAGAATAAAAGGTATATTCGGTTTATGTTCGGTTATGAGTTTTTGGACAGATTGTGAACGGTATAGAGTTAGGTCATGAAATTTTACAGAAGTGTTAAATACATGAAAATAAGAGTTCTGTGAAAATTTGGTAATTTTTGGACAAAGGATGAATATTTGGTAAATTTAATGCTCGGTTTTGGCTGAAAATGGTGAAAAATATTTAAATATCATGATAAATTCTGGAAAATTCAAGATAAGCTTTTTATAACATGTAAAAGTCACACACAAAATTTTAGGTCAGTTGGAGAAGTCTAAGTAGGTTTTTCGGTTAAACAAGTTCTAGGGTTTTCTAGCTCGGTTTTAGTGAAAATGGCATGTAAAAAAAGATTTTGGTTCTGGAAAATTACAGGGGACTATGTGGATGGCAGGGGTCATCCTGGAAAAATTTGGGATTTTTCTAAGGTCGTTTGGTATTTACGACATATTTAGTGTTTAAATGGTGTTTAAAAATAGATAAATACATTTTAAATATAAAAATTAATTCTGGAAATGTTTTTATAAAATTCCCCACTGTCAAAAAGTGATTTGTGCAAAATTTCAAGATCCGAGATTAAACGGATAATTATTGGTGCAAAAAAAACAAACTTTTAAAGTTTAAAACGCGTAAACTGGTAAAGTTCGCCTAAACGAGCTGACTGGTGTATAAAACCCCTAAAAATGAACTATTTTCATATAACTGAGTTAAACAGGTAAAAATAAATCATCCGAAAATAATTCGGATGATTTGGGTAATTTTATCCGATTTAACAGTTTCCGGTACACTAAAGACGGAAACGGGTCCCGCGGCCAATCGGGGCGTCTAAACCGAGCTCTAATTTCACAACTTTAATTAAATTATCAGTCAACAACTATTTTCGGGTCGTGTGTGACCAAACTCGTTTTTGAAACGTAAAAACGGATGACCGTGCTAGGCACGCAAAACGGGGAAAACGAACTAATAGTAAATTTGACTATTGAACTCTAAACGATATCACAATCTGAGTCCGGAGAAGTGTTTCTGGGTTAACATTGCCCCCGGAACGGGTACAGTACTGGGTTAACAGTGTCCCCAGATGTACCGGTTAACACGGTTAAAGTTATATTAATAGTGATTGTATAGTAACGAACTTAGGGATCGTATTACAGACCCGGACTAGTAGCTTGCGTACTGTGTTACCTACTTGCTTGCGATAAGGTGAGTTTCACGAGCCCCTTTTTCTGAATTGATTTTAAATATTTTCTCGGGGCGGAAGGCATGTTACTATTAAAATGTTTAAGTACATACTGAACGCATGGATTTGCGTGTATTTATATATATTTTATTGTACGGGAATCGTACGAAAATGTACTAAGATGGTGATTGTCTGAGTTGCTAACATTGTAAGGCCCCGCAACACGAGTGATTAGCTAAAAGCCGGTAGAGTGTGAATAGTACTATTAGTCTGACAAACCCAACTGGTCCGGCATGGATTTGCTGATGTTTCCCAGCCAGTTGCACATGTCTATTTTGTTGTTATTTATTTTTCTATGTAATGCTAGACATAGCGGTTTGGGGCAGGTTCGTGGGCGAAGTATGCCACGGGGTTGTATGTGGATAGTCAGAGGTTTCACTTGTGGGCTTAGCATAATTACATCGCTAATATATGATTATTATAATGATTTGTCACTGTTTATTTAAATTAGTGAAACTCACCAACTGTTCGTAGTTGACCCGTTTTCTTTACATGCTTTCTAGGTACCCTCAAACTGGAATAATTGCTACATGCTTGACGATGCGTGCTTTTTTTTTGTGGAAGCTTAATGATCTTTTTGTATTAAATATGTTAATGTACTGTTGGTAAAACTTATGTGCTAACGCCTAGACGGTAATTAAACTCGGAACAATGTAATATGGTGTAAATTAATGTAGTAGTGTTTTCTTTATAAGCAATGCTGTTGATATCAGACGTGTCTATTGCACCCCGTTTATGTTTCCGCTGCGGTTACGGGGTGTTACAAGTGTATGCCTTATATGAATGATGTGAAATGTATGAACGATTGCTTGTTAGTACGTGAACGATCTTCGGATATTGCACGTACTGTTAGGTTGTAGTGTTACGTATAAGGTAAGTATAATGTATTTGCTTATATGTATGAATGCGATAAAGTTAATAAACGAAGGAAAGGTATGGTTGTATGGTAACGAAGAGGGTACCGAGCCCTAATATTACTCGAGGTATGATGTATGGTTGTATGGTAACGAAGAGGGACCAGACCCTAATAATCTCTGTGATGTTAGGGACCAGACCCTAAAATAATTGTGATGTTAGGGACCAGACCCTTATAATATATGTGATGTCAAGGACCAGACCCTTATAATATCTGTGATGTCAGGGACCAGACCCTTATAATATCTGTGAGGTTATAGGGCGAAAGGCTCTTTAAAACGTATGATTATGTATGTAAAGAAAGTATGAAGGTAAGAATGAAAGTATATGCACTTATGTGTGTATGAAATAAAGTTAAGAGGTTAAGTATGAAATGTAAGAAGGTATTGTATGAGTATGTGATTAACTAGAACTCACTCAGCGTAGCTGACTTTTAGTATGCACGCAGGTGAGTAGAATGAGGCAGGTAGCTTGAGCAGGACACATGGCAGAGTTGGACGAAGCTGGCATCTGAAGATTTTGCTATGATGTTTTATTTTAAAAGACTATGTTTTGTTTTTAAATGACTATGAATGCTCGATAAGAAAAGAATTATGGTTAAGGAATGTAGTGGTTTGAATATTTTTAATGTTCCGCGAATGTTTTAATTAACTCTGATATTTAGAACTGCATTTATGAGTAAATCCAACACGAAAGTAGGGCTACTGGTAACGGGGCCTTACACTTTAGGTTTAGCAATGATTGCATAGTGTATCTTTGAACGTCGTAAGAAAGTCAACATAGCTCCAAACGTTTCCAAATCAGTCACATCTTGATCAACATAAGCACAAATGTTGTGCTTTTTATCAAACGGCAATAAGATTACTTCAGCTTGTTGATCTTGTTGTAGTGGTTGTCCTTGTGGAGGTTGTTCTGGTGGTGGTTGACTTTGTTGTTCTTGATCAGCCATGTTTTATAGTATAAATAAAACGAATATGAGAAGAGATATCAAAATATATAATTAAAAGATATTTGTAATTAATCTATTTATATGTATTAGATGTTGGAATACCATATGCCCGAGAAACATAATTAGGTTAATGTGGCTAGTCGTGTTTGATCCAAGTCGGGTCATACCCAATAACGAGTTAGACACACACCAATTATGTATTTGTTGAGATATGATCTATAAAACAAATACAGAACACGACACATTCAGAAATCGGGTTTCTGAATAATTACTTGAAAGTGTTAAATAAATTAATTGGTTAATTTATTTATTCAAATAATTATTATTGAAATGATTATTTAAACATGTGTTCTTTTATAAAATGGTTTATAAAAGAAGGGGTGTTTATATATTTTATAAGGTATAAAATATATATATCATTTAAAACATGAGTAACATACACTCCATACACTTGGTCAAAGTTGGTAAAGAGTTGATGTAGGTTGAGTAAGACTTACTTGACCAAGACCTAACCAAGGATTTGATTGAGATATGATCTCATTTTAAATAGCATCAACATACTTTCAAGTAAGAAGAGATATATACAATACCTTTTCTCTCTTGCTTTTGGTTCGGCCGAAGACAAGAAAAGAAGAGGTTCGGGTCTCGTTTTTCTCGTGTTCAAGCTCCCTAACATAGCTCGGTGTGTGTTGGAGGCTCGGGGTATCTTCCGTTTGAGGATCTTCCCTTTGAAAGTCTAGCATCAACATCATCATCTTCTTCAACCATCAACTACATCTCTTAAAGGTTTAAGAATGTAAGTTTTACAATCTTTGATAGTTTAGTTTTTTCCCGTATTATTTGATCTTTTGTCTCGGGTTTCTAATCTTAAGATAGTAATCTTGAAACAAGAATAAAGGGTTATTCATAGATTAACATATCATATTAACTTGTAATATATATATATATAAATATATATATATATATGGATACATATGTTTAAGTTTGTGATTATCACGCTTCCGCCTTAATTAATGACTAGTTAAATGGTTAACTAAGTTTAAAATATCCATAGAAACCCAACAAATGGCATCAAGAGCCGGGATACGGAAAACTAAGCTTCGGGTTTTCGGTTTTATATTTTCCCCTTGAAAGATTTTATACAAAAAATTAACATGCATGATTTTTTGTATTTAATCTTGTTATATTTTTTTTGGCTTTGTTCAAAAAAAAATATATATATATATAAAAAACCGAGTAAATGGGCCGAAGCCCAATTCGGGTGATATTGGGCCGAAGCCCACTTGTTTTGGTTATTGGGCTAACCGAAAAAAAAAGGGGGAGAAAGCTATATGGGCCGAAGCCCATTTTTGGTTAAATGGGCCGAAGCCCATGAGACTTCCTATTGGGCCGAAGCCCATGTGTTTTGCACATGTGGGCCGAAGCCCATAATCAAATTATTGGGTTGGGCTAGGCCCGATAAGGTCAAGGGGTTTTGGAACGGGTTCCTAAGACATAACGGGTTATGTTTGTTAAAACTAGACCGAGCCGTAGACCAAATGGATGTTTGTTGTGATTGTAATTAGTTATTCAAAGTTTCGGTTTGTAATAATTAATTAGGGGCAATTTTGTAATTATTTATTCATATGGGTATGTAATAAATAGATTACTTGCAATATCTTTATTTTGTAGAAAAATGTATTAGGACATTTGTTTTGTAAAATTAAAGAAGGTTGCAAAATTGGAAGCTAAGGTCCAAATTACAAGCCCATTGGATCACAAAAGGGGTTGAAGAAGATGCTCGACGTTTTTGGATGCGGGATCGAGTGGGAGCTACAACATCCATGTGTCATGTGTCCCTTAGGATCGGACCTAAGACACACACTTGTTTCGGCTAACAAGTGTGGTCTAACTTAGTGGCTCGTGTCTAGTATAATTGTGTATGCTTGTTAATTGATTGTTTGATTATGTGGTTGTTAGATATTAGGATATCAACTTCGTCACATAGAATTAATTAACAAAGCATAAAACGGGTTCTAATAATTATCGGTAATCACGTGACACGTAGTTTAATAAAATGGATTTATTAACTAGCCGTCTCACGCCCATAATAAAATGGTTTTATTATAAAATTAGAATTTTTGAAAATGGTTTCAAAATTATCATGTTACTAAATGCATGTTAGAACATGATTTAAAGTTTTACAACTAGAATTATTAAAACTAAAAATCCCTTTTAAAATTAAGGATAACAAGTTAAACACCATCCTTTTGTATAACGCTTAACATATTAGTAAGCTCTTAGTGGGAAAAAGGTCACCTAACCGCGTAGAGTAAATTAATATGTTGAGGTAATATTGGCATATAAATGGGAAAAAGGTCACCTAACCGTTTGTATGTTGATATTACAAGTTGATACAAGTAGGACGACTTAAATTAGAACCATGTGAAGAGGGTCACCCAAGCATGGGGTCTAATAGGTGTTGATGGGATAAACATGCCGACACGAAATATGATTTCGAACCGGTCCCATAAACTCTAGAAGTTGCAAAAGGGTTTGCAATTGTTATGAATAACTACCTTGATAAACCGACAATGGGAAAAAGGTCACCTAACCGGAGTCGTGTTTATCGTTGGATTCTAGATTTTAATTATTAATTATATTTGGTATATATATAAAAGGGTATTAATAATTAAAATATGTAAAACACTAAAATGAACTTAATTAAAATTCTGCAGATGGCCGCACACGTCGACGACAACATAATCCCTAACGTCCAAAACGTATCTCTCCGATCTATTCTCGCTAAAGACCGTCTTAACCACAATAACTTTTCGGATTGGTTCCGAAATTTAAGGATTGTTCTAAAACAAGAAAAATTATATCATGTTTTGGAAACACCTATCCCCAACGAACCGGAAGAGGGAAGTGAGGTCGAATACATGAATTGGGTCAAACACACGGAAGATTCCATTCAAGTGTCATGCCTCATGTTGGCGACTATGGTTCCCGAAATCCAAAAGGATTTCGAAAACCATAATGCGTACGACATGATTACTCAACTTAAGGAAATGTTCCTTAAGCAATCGAGGGTTGAAAGGTTCGAAATGGTTCGAGCCTTGCATGCATGTAGAATGGATGATAATCAACCAGTTTCAACTTATGTACTTAAGATGAAAAGTTACATTGATCGCCTCGCCAAGCTCAATTGTCCCATCTCAAAAGAGTTAGCAACGGATTTGATCCTTAACTCTTTGTCGAAAAGGTTCGACACTTTCGTGTTAAATTATAACATGAATGGGTGGGACAAAAACATTGGAGAACTTCACTCAATGCTTAAAACAGCCGAGGCGAGCATGGGTAAAAGGGTTTTACCCGTGTTTGCGATCAATGAAGGTGGATCCAAGAATCGATCTCATCCCAATCCTAAGGCTAAGGTAGCAAAAAGAAAGGGTCCTTCTGTGCATCTTAAGGGTAAGGGCAAGGCACCGGTTATGGCAAAGAAACAAAAGGTTGTGGAACCGAGGGGTCATAAGGATGATCCTTGTTTTGGTTGTGGGGAGACCGGACATTGGAAACGCAATTGCCCGGTCTACCTAAAAGAGCTAAGAGACAAGAGGAATGCGGGGCATGCCTCGGGTAATGTCTTTATGATTAATATTGAGCTAAATCTTATTTCTTCTAACACATGGGTATTGGATACCGGATGTGGAACTCATATTTGCAATTGGTTGCAGGGGTTCAAAAGGAATGAAGACTTAAAGAAGGGCGAAGTGAGTCTTTTCATGGGCAACGGTGCAAGGGTGCACGTGGTCGCTAGAGGAGACTTCACTTTATCGCTTCCAAGTGGTTTGGAAGTTGTTTTGAGAAATGTTTTGTATGCTCCTAGTTTGACTAGGAACATTATTTCCGTGCACCTTTTTAGACAATGTAACTTTGACTTTAAATTTGTAAAATCAGAAATGCATGTATCATCTAATGGTATATTTTATTTTAAAGCTGTACCAAACAACGGTATTTATGAATTGGTTCATGACAATACCTCAAATAGCTCATTATATCAAACTTCCACTAAAAGACTCAAAAAGGATTTGAGTGATTCCTACATTTGGCATTGTCGTCTTGGACACATAAACAAGAATCGTGTAAATACTCTCCAAAAGAATGGTCTTTTGAAAACAAATGAGTTAGGTTCGTTTGATGAGTGTGAATCTTGTATTCAAGGCAAGATGACCAAAGAACCTTTTAAAGGTACAAATGAAAGGGCTAAGGACTTGTTAGGTATCATACATACGGATGTATGCGGACCTCTCAAGCCCACTAGTAGGAATAGTGAAAGGTACTTCATTACCTTTACCGACGATTTTAGTCGATATGGGTATGTGTATCTTATGAAACACAAACATGAAGCCTTTGAAATGTTCAAGGAATTTCAAAATGAAGTACAAAATCAGCTCGACCGAACAATCAAGGTACTCCGCTCCGATAGAGGAGGGGAATTCCTAAGTGATGCTTTTCAATGTCATCTTAGAGATTGTGGAATTATTTCACAGTTCACTCCTCCTGGAACTCCTCAACATAACGGAGTATCCGAGAGGAGGAATAGAACACTGTTGGACATGGTTCGATCAATGATGGCACGAAGCTCACTACCGCCATCATTTTGGGGATATGCGCTACTTACAGCGGCTCGTATTTTGAATATGGCCCCGACCAAAAAGGTGGATCGAATACCCTATGAAGTGTGGCATGGAAAGGTTCCATCCTTTTCATATTTAAGGGTATGGGGATGCATAGTTTATGTTAAACGTGACACCCCAAATAAGCTTGAGGCTCGATCCATCAGGTGTATCTTCATAGGATACCCAAAGGATGATATAGGATATATATTCTATGATCCTAGTGAACAAAAGGTGTTTGTTTCACGCAAAGGATACTTCTTAGAAACTAAGTTCCTTATGGAAGGACCTAGTGAAAAGAGAGTGGAACTTGAAGAGGTTCAAGAATCACTGGATGATACACAGTTGGTCGATACTAGTTTTCAACACGAGAATGTTGAAGGTGATCAAATGATTGATCATACACACGTTGCTCGCAGATCTAGTAGGATTAGTCGACCTCCCAAGAAATATGGATTTCTCGTGGATGATTGCTATTTGGTCGATTCGGATGAACCGATCTCCTACAAAGATGCTATGTCACAACCTGATTGTGACAAGTGGCTTGAAGCCATGAGCGCCGAGATGCAATCCATGCACGATAACCAAGTTTGGGAATTGGTTAATCGTCCACTTAACTCCAAAATGGTTGGATGTAAGTGGGTCTTCAAGAAGAAGACCGATATGCATGGAAATTTAGATACTTACAAAGCACGACTTGTAGCAAAAGGTTTCACGCAAACTCAAGGGATTGATTATGATGAAACCTTCTCGCCGGTCGCGATGCTTAAGTCGATCAGGATATTATTTGCCATTGCAGCTCATTTTGATTATGAGATATGGCAAATGGATGTCAAGACCGCTTTTCTTAATGGATATCTTGAGGAAGATGTCCATATGGTTCAGCCTGAAGGTTTTGTCGATCCATCTAATCCTGATAAAGTATGTAAGTTGAGGAAATCAATCTACGGGTTGAAACAAGCATCACGGATGTGGAATCATCGTTTTAATGAAGAAATCAAAGCGTTTGGTTTCGTCCAAAACGGTGATGAGGCGTGTGTGTATAAATGGGCTAGTGGGAGTATAATCATGTTCCTTATTTTGTATGTCGATGATATACTTTTATTTGGAAATGATATACCAAGTATGGAAAACGTTAAAGCGTGGTTAAGTGGTCGTTTCTCAATTAAGGATCTTGGAGAAGCGACATATATCTTGGGAATAAAGGTCTATAGGGATAGACAAAGGAAATTGATCGGACTCAATCAAAGTGCGTACATTGATAAAATCCTGAAAAGGTTCAGGATGGAAAACTCTAAGAAAGGTTTGGTACCTATTCCTAGAGGAACCGTGTTAAGCTCATCCCAAAGTCCTAGCTCTAAGGAAGAGCAGGATAGGATGAAGCATGTTCCTTATGCTTCGGCAATAGGATCTATTATGTATGCAATGATGTGCACTAGACCGGACGTCTCGTATGCTTTAAGCATAACGAGTAGATACCAGCACAACCCAGGTGACAGTCATTGGATGGCTGTCAAGAATATATTAAAATACCTTAGAAGGACTAAGGATATGTTTTTAATATATGGGTCTGGTGAGGAGGAACTCGTCGTAAAGGGTTACGTGGATGCGAGTTTCCAAACTGACCGAGATGATTCTCGGTCACAGTCGGGATATGTCTTCATTTTGAATGGAGGCGCTGTCTCTTGGAAGAGTTCGAAGCAGGATGTTGTCGCGTTATCCACTACAGAATCTGAGTACATCGCCGCTTCAATGGCAGCCCAAGAGGCTGCATGGATGAAAAAGTTCATCATGGATCTAGGGATTATCTCTACCATTCAGGAGCCCCTAGAGATATTCTGTGACAATGAGGGTGCTATTGCACAGATCAAGGAGCCTCGAGCTCATCAGAAAACGAGGCACATTGAGCGCAGATTCAACTACATAAGGGATGAAGTTGAAAAGGGAAAGATATGTATTCATAAAGTTCATACCGATCAAAATATTGCGGACCCACTCACGAAGCTCCTCGATAGGCCAAAGCATGAGGGTCATGTTTGTGCATTAGGACTTCGGTATTCTAGTGAGTGGATTTAATCTGTGTTTAGTGTTTGTATAAGAACGAATGTAATGGGTATCTCATGAAAATTAATTATGTTTTAATTATTCAATGAGTTATGTTCTATATTTGCATGTTTAATCCATGAATGACTTATGTTGTTCTAAACGTCCGTAGTCGATCATACTTGTGGGAACAAGTATGAAGGTAAGACTATTATGAACCCGGATTGGTTGATATTCATGTGATGAATATAGGGCATAGGTTTGCCACCAAAGTTCATAGATATTTGTGGGATACAAATATTGGACTGACCCGCTCTCAAGGATCACTGCATGGAGTTAGTGTAACTAATCATAAGTAATCCTTGAGTAAAGGCGAGTATCATTGTGTCCTTTGACCTGAGATGCATATTGGATCTGGTTTTTCATCAAGTCTGATAACTTGACTCTCTTCTTTGTTATTTCGGTAACACGATGGCGTAAAAGAAAGAGCTCAGATATCATACGAGATGTCAACGAGGATGTATGCAGTCAAGATGGGATTTGTTCCTCTTATGTGTTGAGAGTTTAGATGTCTAAGGCCTGTTAAGTTAAATCATTGAGAGAATGATCACTCTGTGTCTCTTCGATTTTACAGGACATCTAGTAACAAAGGGATGTAGTGATAAGACTTACCTATATCATATCAAGTATGGACTTGAAGGGGATGATGTTATTGAATGGCACTTAGTCAAACACATTAGGGATGGTGACCTGTTGTTAGGCGGTATTCACCATTAGCATTAACTTCCTATGAGTCTAGTGCAAGTGGGAGATTGTTGGAATACCGTATGCCCGAGACACATAATTAGGTTAAAGTGGCTAGTCGTGTTTGATCCAAGTCGGGTCATACCCAATAACGAGTTAGACACACACCAATTATGTATTTGTTGAGATATGATCTATAAAACAAATACAGAACACGACACATTCAGAAATCGGGTTTCTGAATAATTACTTGAAAGTGTTAAATAAATTAATTGGTTAATTTATTTATTCAAATAATTATTATTGGAATGATTATTTAAACATGTGTTCTTTTATAAAATGGTTTATAAAAGAAGGGGTGTTTATATATTTTATAAGGTATAAAATATATATATCATTTAAAACATGAGTAACATACACTCCATACACTTGGTCAAAGTTGGTAAAGAGTTGATGTAGGTTGAGTAAGACTTACTTGACCAAGACCTAACCAAGGATTTGATTGAGATATGATCTCATTTTAAATAGCATCAACATACTTTCAAGTAAGAAGAGATATATACAATACCTTTTCTCTCTTGCTTTTGGTTCGGCCGAAGACAAGAAAAGAAGAGGTTCGGGTCTCGTTTTTCTCGTGTTCAAGCTCCCTAACATAGCTCGGTGTGTGTTGGAGGCTCGGGGTATCTTCCGTTTGAGGATCTTCCCTTTGAAAGTCTAGCATCAACATCATCATCTTCTTCAACCATCAACTACATCTCTTAAAGGTTTAAGAATGTAAGTTTTACAATCTTTGATAGTTTAGTTTTTTCCCGTATTATTTGATCTTTTGTCTCGGGTTTCTAATCTTAAGATAGTAATCTTGAAACAAGAATAAAGGGTTATTCATAGATTAACATATCATATTAACTTGTAATATATATATATATATATATATATATATATATATATGGATACATATGTTTAAGTTTGTGATTATCACGCTTCCGCCTTAATTAATGACTAGTTAAATGGTTAACTAAGTTTAAAATATCCATAGAAACCCAACATTAGACGAGTTATATCCTTTAATTAAATTAAATAAATATTGAAATTAATTTATTTAAAAAAAAGTGTCATTCGTTGGGAATCACACTGATTCGTTAAAATAAGATAACGAATCAGGCGATTCGCTATCAAGTAAATACTTTAACTAACAGAACATAGCGAATCACTATTAAATCTTGACGAACTAAACTCTAGTTCGTTACATTTTAAGCGAATCCATATCCGATTCGTGTAACATCTTATTCGCTAATCAAGTTTGTGTAAATTCTTAACGAATTGGACCCGAAACAGTCCCAATTCGCTAAGACTAACGAATGGTCATAATTAAGACTTGTTCTTTGACCCATATGGTCAAAGTCAAAATTACGATGAACACAAATAGTCAACAATATGATCCCGGGGATGATTAGACCATAACTATCGTCGAATCATCGCAATAATGAGCTCGTTGTACTCGGAAATACGTTCGTAATGAATGAGATTAATACTCAAAATTTCTAAGTACATAGGTTAGACGAACCTACTGTAAACACCAATAATATGAAACTATAATTACAAAACATAAATCACATTCTTTTTTTTTTCAATGATTTATCAAAAACAGTACATATGTTTTGTATTTTTTATCGAGTTTGAGCAGAGAATCATATTGACCAAATTGTCCTTCCATCACAGTTTTATATTTCAGCGATATTATGACTGGCGATAAGTCGGTCATTGGTATTGTTATCCACATAAATCTAATAACACACATTCAAGTATTTTTGTGATATGATTAATTTGATCAATTAAAGTACAGAATATCAGAAACTATCAGCCTCTAATCTCGGTTCAAGCTTAATTTGATTTTTGCCAAATCACCCCAACTTGACTTAAACCATTATATTGTTGATCAAAATTTTTTATATCAATCTTGAAATTTTGAGCAATGCATCAAGTTTCCTTTACTGTGAGTGAGTATGCACGAGTCCATCTGTTGGCTTACATACACTGTATCCCCTAGGGTCCGTTTCTTAATGGTATTAAGACGCGCGCAAGGGAAGAACAATTGTATGACTAACAGCGGATTTTGATCAAGTCAGTAATTTAAATTGTACGAAGTACAGCGGTGATCAAGTTTAATGACTTTGGGTTTGCTTCTTGAAAGCGAGTGAAATATTCATGCTTATGAATACCCAGATGATTAAGCCGCATAAAGACTCACAGTGTCCAGAATCCTAACGCTTGTTATTTGCTTTATTTTAATTTTGGGTGATCAACAAATATAAGGCTTGAGTATGACTGGTTATTACATTTCTGCCATCCTCACCGAGACTTTTGCTAGAGACTAACACCCCTTTCAATTTGGCGTTTCTTTATGTTTATATCACATACTTTACTCTACTGGGTTGTTTTAAGACCTACCAATGCACCAATGCAATTAAGCACACAGTCTTTTAAGCTTACTTTTTGCTGGATTTGGGGTCAAAATAATCAATGTACTATCATGTTCTCTTTTTGGTTCAAAAAACTCAAAATTTTGAGGAGCATAAAATAAAGAAAAGATAAATTTAATCGCCCCAGTTAACTTAAGTATATAAATAAATGGCTAACCATCAATTCACAAGTGAATAGTAGGACCAAGACATGCAAGCATGCTTCACAAACTTAAATAACCGACATAATTTTCAGCGAGAAAATAATCTAAAAACGCCTGCAAAAATCTTTTTGGTTTTTCTCTATACAAACTTTAAAAAAAAAACACAATATTTTTGTCTTTTTCAATTTTTCTTATAAACAAAATAAACTTCACAATCTTTTTGGATTTTCGGATTTTTCTATACAAAACATAAATCACATTCTTTTTGGATTTTCAAAATTTTAAAATATTTTTGGTTTTTCTAAATATTTAAAAGAAAAACATTAAAGAACAGAAATCATAATATTTTTGAATTTTGAAAATTTTTAATGTTTTTGGATTTTATCTATACAAACGGAAAACACACTCTTTTTGTAGTTTCTAGATTTTCACCCCCTAAAACCAAAATAAATTTAAAAGAATTAATATGACAGAAAATAAAGATAGTCATCCTTGTTTAAGGATATCAGCGAGGGTCTTCAATCCGTTTAAATCAAGCAAAAATTTAAAATGCGTTTTGTCAAAAGCTTTAGTAAACAGATCGGCTTTCTGAAAATCAGTATGTACTTTCTCAAGATCGATTAATTTCTTTTCATAGCAATCCCGTATAAAATGATATCGAATGTTGATATGTTTCGTTTTAGAATGTTGTACGGGATTCTTGGTGATACTAATAGCAGTAGAATTATCAATCATAATAGGAGTAGTAAGAAACTTCAAACCGTAGTCGCGAAGATGTTGTTGTATCCACAAAACCTGGGAACAGCAACTCGAGGCTGCAACATACTCAGCTTCGGCGGTTGAAGTGGAGACCGTTGTCTGCTTCTTACACTGCCAGGAAACAAGCCGGTTTCCTAAAAATTGAAATCCCGTTGTAGTAGACTTGTAATTGATCTTGCATCCTCCATAATCTGAGTCTCAGTAGGCAGTAAGATCGAAAGTATCATCCTTGGGGTACCACAACCCGATGTCTGGATTTCCCCTCAAATACTGAAGAATTCTCTTGACTGCAGCTAGGTGAGGCACTCGTGGACTTGCTTGATACCTAGCACAAAGACAAACAACAAACATAATATCAGGGCGAGAAGCCGTTAAATACATTAAAGAACCAATCATGGCACGTTAGAGGGTAGGATCAATGGAATCCTCCAATTCATCCGGTGATAAATTGTGCCCTACAGGAAGAGGAGTAGAAGGGATTTTTCCGGCAGAAATCTTGAATCGGCTCAAGACGTCATTCACATACTTAGTCTGGTGAATAAAAATTCCGTGAGCAGACTGGTGAACCTGCAACCCTAAAAAGAAATTCATCTCTCCCATCGAGCTCATCTCGAACTTTGTTTGCATGGACTTCTCGAACTCCTTACACAATGTGTCGTTTGTAGACCCAAAAATAATATCGTCGACATAAATATGGACTAGGAGAAGATCATCACCAACAGTTTTATGAAATAAAGTGCAGTCGACAGTCCCTCGTTTAAAGCCATTATCAGTCAGATGGCCGGAGAGCGTACCATACCAAGCTCTCGGGGCTTGATGTAGACCATACAGGGCCTTTTTTAATCGGTAAACACGATCCGGATAATCAGGATCTTCGAAACCAGGAGGCTGTAAAACAAACACTTCCTCGTGTAATTCACCATTTAGAAAAGCACTTTTTACATCCATTTGATAGACCTTGATATTCTTATAAGCTGCATATGCCAGGAAGATTCGAATCGACTCTAATCTTGCAACTGGAGCATATACCTCTGTGTAATTAATACCCTCTTGCTGATGAAAACCCTGCACCACTAATCCTGCCTTGTTTCTCACAATTACCCCTCGATCATCCTTCTTACACTTAAATACCCACTTAGTCGGAATAGCTTTCTTGACTCTAGCAGGTTTGTCTATTAAGTCCCAAACACCCAAACGTGCAAATTGCTGTAATTCTTCTTGCATAGCTTCTTCCCAAGAAGGATCTTCAAGTGCCTTACAAGCTGTCGTTGGCTCAACTTGAGATAGAAAGCAATAGAATTTAGCAAGATTTACAATTCCCGAAGAATGTAAGTTAGTGTAAGCACACAATATGTAATTATCACTTGACGAAGAAACTTGATGACGTGTACGAACGCCCACATCAAGTTCTCCAATGATATTTTTCTGTGGACGATATCCATGAATCCGAAGAGTGGGATTCTCAGGAACAATAACATTATCAAATAAGTTAGTGTAATGTTCACCTAACTCGGGAGATGAAACATTATCACTGTAAATGTCAATAACTTGAACTTCAGCTTGATCATCATCAGAAGAAGTAGAAACATTATCAATAGCAACTAGAGAAACAACTTGAGGTTCCTTAGTTGGAGCATCTGATTGAGCTTCAACATCATTAGAATTTGAAAATCTTGGAATGGTCAAATGATCTTCAAAGTATGTTCGAACCAGATCTTCGTCAATATGTTCAGTCAAAGGAGTAAATGAATTAAATAAATTATCGTAGTCAAACATCCAGTCTGGACCTTTTCCTTGTGAAGGAGTAGTGTACTTCTGAAAATCGACATGGTACCATTCTTCAACACAACCAGATGTGAAATTAAAAACCCTTTTCTTTGGAGATGCATATCCCAAAAAATAGCCTTCGATAGCTTTTTCTTCAAATTTACCCGAATCCTTCTTCAACATAGTACACGGACACCCAAATGGTTCCAGGTACTTTAAATTAGGTTTTCTATTATTTAAGAGCTCGTAGCTTGTCTTCTTGAGTCATTTCACAGTTAAAACTCGATTAAGCTTATAACAAGCTGTATTCACTGCCTCATTCCAGAATTGGACAGGAAGCTTTGAATCAGCCAGCATTGTGCGTGCAGCTTCAATCAGAGTTCTATTTTTCCGTTCAGCAACACAGTTTTGTTGAGGTACATAAGGTGCACTATATTCTCGGTGAATTCCCTTTTGAATACAAAAGAAATCCAATATAGTGTTTTTGAATTCAGTACCATTGCCACTTCGGATTCTCCTCACCATTTGTTTATACAGTGATTCGATCTTAGTAATAAGGTTTTGTATCAAAACCGGTGTTTGATCCTTCGAACTCATAAATAACACCCAAGAGTATCTTGAATAATCATCAGTCACGACAATACAATACCAATCCCCGGAAATACTCGCACGATTCACAGGACCAAACAAATCCATATGAAGTCGTTCAAGAGGAGTATCAATGGAATTCAATAACTTAGAGGGATGTGTCTTCTTCTTCTGCTTGCCCTTTTTGCATGCAACTCAGTGATCGGATAGCTTAAAATTCTTTAACGAGACACCCTCAACCAAGTCATTTGCCATTAAATAATTCATCTTTCTGACATGTATGTGACCTATTCTACGATGCCATAGAATCGAGTCTTTCTCGGTTTCTTTCGAGACAAAACATGTTTCGATTGATGTGGATACCTTAGAACTCATATTTAAGACATAAATATCATTTGATCGTGGTGATCGCATGACAGCCATGTCCTCGGGAATAACATAACCCGGTTTCAAGATAAGACATTCTTTGTCAGTAAAAATCGTAGTATACTTTTTATCACAAATTTGCGATACACTCAATAAGTTATGATCAACTTTGTCGCAATAATTCACTTTCTCAAACGTAATGTGACCATTTGAAACTCCACCCTCTTGTGTGATCATGCCCCCAGAATTCCCAGCAAACGCTACATAACCCCCTTGAATATTTCTTACGTTGGTTAATAGATCGAGATTCCCAGTGATATGACGAGAACATCCGCTATCCATGATCCAGTTTTCACCAGAAATGGTCTTGGATGAACCCTACACACAAACAAAAGTGATTAGTTCAAAAAGGCAGCCCAGGCCTCAGTCTTGGGCACCTCTTGGTTTTCTTTTTGATCATTGACTTAAACAGATTTCAACTGTTGTTCAGCCACTTGTGAATAACTTACCGGCTTCCTAGACTTTCGTCTTAAGTAAGATGCCTGAACAATGTTTGAATTCTTGTTCTGACATATGGGTTCAGTTGGAATGAAATTTGGTTTCACTTGACCATGTGTCTCATTGACATGAAGAACCTTCCAAGGATTCACATTAGAGAACAAAATATGAGTATCATCAGCATACGACACAGGTCGTTTCAGGATCTCCTTGACCAATGGAATTGGCTTAGATTTGTCCTTGATAAAAGGATGAAGATTCTGATAGTTCTGCTGACTACAATTCCTCACAACATGACCCTGTTGACCGCACAAGAAACAAGTTCGCATGTCTACACGATGATGTTGTGAAGTATTTGGATTGAATGATGCAGACGGTTGATGATGACTCACATTTTTAGTCATGCTCTTAGCAAACTCATCAAATAATTCAGATTTCTTCTTTAAATAAAAATCTAAATTAGAACAATTCGAAAAAAAATTTAGTGTATCTGTCCCATTTGACTTCACAAAGTTAATTTTCTTAGCTTGTTTAAAAGTTGTTTTGCCTTAGTCAATGGGTCAGATTGAACTGATGTTTTTGTTTGAGCATACACAAGTTCAAGTTCTTGAATTTTTGAAGTTTCATTGACAAAAACACTCTCAATAAGTTCAGGTTTGATAATACTTATCGGAATATCTTTTTCTGTGAACATCGTGTCCATTCCTTTTAACTTAAAAACTCTGGCCGATGAAGACTTAGAACTCGGAGGATTAATAAAACGCATTAAGTCCTCGTCAGAAATCTTTGGTTTAACTGACTTCTTTGCCCTCACTGGTTTGGTTTTCACAGTGTCTTCCTTGCTCATTTGAGATTTGAATGAACCATACACAGCTTCCTCAAACTCTTGAGGTTCGCAAAGAATATGATTAGAACTAGGAATGTTCTTATTCTTGTGTATTATCTGAGGTTCAAACACATCTTCAATAATCACTTTGTCAACATTTTCAACAAAGACCTTATTACTTTCCACATGAGGTTTTTGAGGAGCAACTTGGGGTTTGACAATTTCAGGTTTAATCAATTTAGGTTTTTCAGAAATCACAGATTCTTTTTGAATCAAATCCTCTTCTTTTCTTGCAAAAGGGTTAATTTTATAATCATTATGAAAAGGTGGTGGAATTTCAACAAAACCAATACCTTTCTTAGAATCCTTTTGTTTTCCAGATACCTCAATGATTTCGTTCAACAGAAAAGATGAATTTCTAATTTCCCCAATTTGTTCTTCAACTCAAGAACCTCATTCTCAAGCTCAGTTATCTTTGAACGATGTTTCAAAATCTCTTGAAATTTTTGGTCATTAATGGTCATTTTCACAGATAACTCGGCTTTGAGATCATGGTTACTTGTCGACAATGCTTCAATCTTTTCTCGAGATCTCCTTTGAGATTCAAGAGATTGTCGATAAGTATCCTTAAGAGACGCAATTTCTCTTATTAGACTATCGTTTTGATTTTTCAAAGCTTCTAACTTAGATTTGTTAGATTCACAGTCAACACATGATGCTTTAACAAATGAAATAGCAAAAATAGAGTTACTAACCTCAGTGATCTTGGCCATGCAAGCAAACATTGATTCAGAAGGCTTGTCGCAAGAGTCGTCAGAATCATTATCGGAAGACATCTCACTACTAGTTGTATCTTGACAATCTTTATGTAACCCAAACATAGCCAAATTTGCTTGAACATCATTGCATAATAACCGTTGTGACCAATCAGTTCCATCTGCTAACATTGCTTGTGTTGTAGAAGAAGATGGTTTCTTTTCAGCATCACTTCCTCGTGGTGTAGAAGTATTTTGACTTTGACCACGAGGTCCAGTGTGTTCTTTCCTTGGTTTGTCACATTCCTTTGCGAAATGCCCAAATTCTTGACAATTATAACACTTTACTTTTAATTTGTCAAAACCCAACTTCTTGTTTAAGGTTGGAAGATCTTTTCCAGTTCTCTGCATGAATCATTTAACTTTACGAACGATCATAGCCATGTTCCATTTTAAATCCATGATTTCTAGATCATCTGGATCTATCTGATCATAGTCCTCATCTGTTAAATCACTTGTGGCAATCTTACTACTCACTAAGTTTTCATATGAAGACATAAAAGCTGTCAGAAAAGCAAAGTTTTGCTCAGCTTCCTTCATATTAACACTAGGTGGTGTAGCAAATGGATTTGTATTAGTTGAACTTCCAGAACCACCCGAATTACCAGCAGAGTAGAAACAAACTTTTGGATTATTAAACATAGTTGATTCTTGTTCACTTGCAGCATGAGTAAGAAAAGCAGTGATTGGAGAGATCGTTGAACTAAGAGGCATACTTCCACCATAGAAAGCAGGATCTTGATTTTCTTTGGAGGATTTTTGACACTTAAGATCGTATTCTCTAGCTTCGATCTTCTATAGAAATTCAAGTGCTGTCAAGTCTTCATTCACAAAATAGTCATTCTCTTTCAAAACCATTAGAAATGTTGAATAAGAACTTGGAAGCACACTTTTAATAGTGTCAATTTTATCCCTTTCAGAAATTTCCATTTTCATCTTGTCCATTTCAGCAATTAAATGACTAAATCTTGTAGTCATCTCTTCAACTGTTTCTCCCTTCAATAGATTAAAGTTTCGAAACTGAAACTTGAGCATCACTTTCTTACTCTCAGCTGTGTTTCCCATGCTTCTCATACGCAGATGTTGAAATAAAGATGCACATCTCTTGATACTACCAACTTGATGAAAGATATTCTCGGGTAAAGCCATAGTAAGAGTAGAATAGGCTTTTATCTCGATTTCTAAAGCTTTCTTTTCTTCTTGTGAGTATTGAGAAACAGCTTTAGGAGTATACCCAATAGTATCATCACCAGTCATTGGTGCCACATAAACTTCATCAAGACAGTAAGAGCAATCAAGATGAACAGATCCCAAATGTGCAAGAAACCGAGGTTCCCACTTGGCAAAGTCACTGAACTTCATCAATCTTGGACATTTAGAATGTGAACCTATCTCGGTATCAAGTTGCAACATCTGTTGCATCAACATGTTTTGAGAAGCTAATGCATACATACCGGCCATCTTTGAAAAGTTTCAAAAATTTAAAGGGTGTAAATAAATATTTAACAATCTATGAACAGTTATAGCGAACTGTGAACAGTTTTTAACGAATCAACTCTTAACAAAATTAAGATTGATCAGTAGCGAAGTAACTTAACGAATGAGAAACTTGTTTAGCGAATCACAAGTCAAGTTAATGAATCAGTGAACAGTTATAACGAACTGTCAATAGTGTAGCGAATCAAGTCTTAACGAAGTTAAGATTGAAAGTTAACGAATCACAAATAAGATGAATCAACCAAATGACGAAACAGATAACAAGTCAACTTAACGAATTGACCAAACGAATCACAAAGGATTAGTTTAGCGAATCAGATGATAATCAGTAACGACTCGCCAAAATAAACTTAACGAATCACTTAACGAATCACTAAGGAATGCTTAGCGAATCAGCTACAATTGATTAGCGAATCACACTATAACTAATCAGGTTGTTACAACCGTTTGTAACAAACTCTGACACCTTATGCCACGTGGCAAAGGTTGTTATGACACAAATCCCAACGTGGACACGTGTCACACGAATCAGTTAATCTAGTTAACGAACTAGATAACACGAACCAATAACTCACACGAATTAATTAACGAACTAGGTAGCGAAGTAGCAAAATTGATAACGAATCACAGACAAACCTATAGCGAATCACCATACAGATGATAGCAAATTACGTTCATCTTCAAATCTTCAAATCTTCAAATCTTCAAACAATTTTTCCAGAAATTTTGAAGATTAAACCCAGAAACCCAACAATAACAAATTCGTAATACAAACTCGTTACTCAACAAAAACGCACAAAAAACCTACCAAAATCCTCGTAAACCAATTCCGAATCCAATACAATATACCACTAATCCAATTAACATCGATTACCAATCTAATTTGATCAAAACAAACACCCTGTTTCGGACTTAAACCGAAACCAAAACCAATCCACACAGATCCAATCCAAACTTCAATTCCTCTAATCCACACCTATTCAATACCTTAACCAACACAAACTCAATCCAATTCGTCCATAATTCAACCAATTCAGACCAAAATTGATTCAAAAACTATAAAACAGAAAAACTTAATAACAATAACAATTTAAACACACAAATCAAGTGTAATGAGCACCAACAGCTCTGATACCACTTGTTGGAACCCGGATTAATAATCAATAACAATAACAGATCTCAGATCTGTGAATATCCGATTAGTACTATTAAGGATCTAGCTCATAATTAACCGATTCAGTGTTATAAATATGTGTATATATTATCAATATATTAGATGAATAATATTAAGGTGAAGCTTGAGAGAGAGCAATTGGTTAATTAAACACTAAAAAACTCTTTTCAAAAACTTACATTAAAAGTGAACAGTAGTTCACTACATATAGAAGGTGACCTGGTTCGCTAACATCCCCTAGCGAACCAGCTTCCCCTTCATAACATAAATTAACATAGCGAACCACCCCCTGATTCGTTAACATCCCCTAATGAATTAGGAGGGAATACATTATAATGTCTTAGTTCGCTAACATCCCTAGCGAACTAGACTTAACCTTAACGAACTAGTTAATAATAAACATTAATTATTACAATAATTAATAAACAAAAACGTTAACGATAAATACAAAGACACTAGACGCAAAGCCGTGCACTAACATATTTATGTCTTAATTACACAATCAAACAAACCTACAAACATATAAATGTACCGAGCCACATTCAAACCTATGTACCTACACACATACATACACATATACAAACATACGTACCTACACACATACATATGCACCTACACATAAGAAATGGAGTGAAATTAGGGATTAATGGAGTTACACCTTCACTTCTCGCACTTCTCGCTGTAAAAAACTTCTGAAATGATCCAATACCTATATATATATATATGTGTGTGTTTAATAAATGAATAAATAAAATGTGTGATTAAGAAAATATCGTAATTTAAATTTCATTATGTCGAATCAAAGTAACGCGGAGGCTTCTGGAAAGGAAGCAGAAAACCATAAAGATAAAGAAAAATAACAAGAAAAAGAACAAATTCCTGAAAAGTATATGAATCAAATTCAGATGATGATAAAAGAAGCCGTGTGAGCCGAATCTCACATTAGAACTCAATCTAAGCAATCTCACTCTATTGGACCATCTCGGAAATCCGTTAAATCCAAACCCCGTCCTAACCCGCCCCATATAGAAGAAAGTGTCCATGAATCAAACGTTGATGGCGGCATAAAACAAAAGTTTAAGAAATTAAAAATCAAAAACTGCTCCTTTAAGGACTTCAAAAACTTTGGACCGAAAGAATTCTATGACGACAAAGGCGCCATTGCCACCCTAAGATGATTTGAAGGGATGGATTCGATCGTTATAATATGCAAGTGCTCCGAACAAGAAAAGATTCAATATACTGATCAAATGTTTAAGGGCGAGGCTTTGGAGTGGTGGAATACGCTGATAATGAGCAAAGGACGACAAGTGTTGTACAATATGATGTGGGAGGAGTTCAAAGAGATGGTGCTGGAAAAGTTCTATCCAATGCACGAGACTGATCAAATCCAAACAAATTCCTTAGTCATAAACTCGTAGGAACCAATCTCCGAGAATACAACACGAAATTTCATGAATACTGCCGATTAGTGCCCCAGCTGGTAACCCCCGAGTCCAGCAAAGTCACAATATTTATTTGGGGACTCCCGCGGGAAATCTGCGACATGGTAAGGTCTCACCTTCCACAAACCGCCGACTCTGCGATGGAGTTGGCTGGTTACTTGATAAATGGTTTAATCCGCAACAAAGAAGAAGATAAGAAAGTGGTGCCAACTCACGACAACAAGAAGACCGGTGGAAACACACGATTCAAGGGCAAGGGTGTGAAACAACGCAAATTTGGAACCAACTCCAACTACACCCAATGCAAGTTTTGTAAAATGTACCACAAAGGCCGATGCCACTTTGCTCTGTCTTCGACTACAAGTGTTTGCGACTCGTGTCACAAACCCGGCCACACAACGTCCGATTGTTGGAAGAAGACGACGACTTGCTATAATTGCAAGGAAGTGAGACATTTAAGCTTTGACTGCCCCAAGAACAAACCCGCTGCTGGTGTGGGTGGAAGTGGCCAAAGAAACGAAGCAAATAAAGGAAATGCAAGAGTCTTCATTCTTGACACCAAAAAGGCGGCCGACATGCCGGAAACCATCACCGGAACGTTCCTAGTCAATGACACATATGCTAGAGTTTTGTTTGATTCGGGTGCCAACTTAAGTTTTTTAGGTTATAGCTTTTGTAGTCTATTAAACGAACCTTTAACGAAACTAAATAAAACTCTAAGCATCGAGATCGCTAGTGGACACTAATGTTTCTAAGAACCAAGTATCGATCCGTGGACATTAATGTTTCTAATAAGGAATCGTTGTTTTACTTTAATCGGAGTTTTAATCATTTTGGGGTTAATTTTTAAACTTTTTATAAAATATAAATACTTGTATATAATATATAGGTGACCAAGATGAGAAATTCTAAACAAGTAGTTCAATTATATGAAGGTTACCATCTAAAATCAAGAATCCACTCCATTTTATCCTTGATAATTAATATGTAAACATGTGGTAAACTTGTCATAATAATATATGATAGATAGCTCCTCATTCCTAAGCGAGCATCTATGACATAAAAGAGAGTATCATGCGCATTTTAATGTCGACCCTTTCCTAATGTCATGTTACCTCGAGAATGTCAATTTAAGTTGGCAAGTAGTTTCGTAAAGTAGAAAGAATAGGATTGACTTCGATTTCTCATATACCAATTCTAACAACTTCGGGTGGTTATAGTTTGTCACATAACCTCCCCTTGGTTGATTTAAGTAGGTTATAATTGCACATTCCGTTAACATATGATTTCTTTAAATAGCATGATATCCTAAGCAATTGCAGTAGCGATGCCATTTTCGGATTACCAAAACATAGAGAAATAGGTCATAACTTATATCTCATAATTTCAAAGTACAATATAAGGATCCATTTTTCAATAAATTATCAAAGTATTTCTTTCTTTCAAGAACATGAATCGATCATGAATGATTGTCAATAGAATTGACAATCACCAACTTTGAATTGTTGAATTAAGATGGTGAAACATTTCTCATCAAAAGATAATTGCAAGATAACCATGTACTTTACTAGACTAAACCACATGTTTTATATAATTATCAAGTAAAACAAAGCTTTTTCATAGATATTAGATGGTAAATGGAGTTTAGCTCATAATGAGCATAGTTATGAACATTAGAATGGATGATGATAACAAACACATGATTAAACTAGAACAATCTAACCAAATGTGGATGAATCTTCCTTCTTAATGATGATGATGGTTGATGATGATGGGTGATGATGATGACCTCCAAGCCTTTAAACTCTTCACTAGATCTTCAATATGAGTGTTAGTGGGTGTTTTTATTAGTGAAAACCGGATAGAACTCTCTTCAAGGCACACCAAATGAGTGCAACATGAGCCACTATATATAGGCAATCTGGAGTGAGAAGCACGGCCCCGTGCTTAGGTAGGCATGCCCCCGTGTTTTATTATGACATGCGCCAAATTCGTTTTGTCTTTTCTTGTAGATGACCACGGCCCCGTGCTTTTGTTCCCAGTTTTTGTCCTTTCTTGTAGATTTTTGTCTTTTCTGGTGTTCAGAAGCATGGGGGCATGTTTCTTGAGGCATGGGGGCTTGTTTCTTGCATTTTCTTGTGTTTTTTCTCTTTTTTCTTCATCTTTTCGCTTGTTTCTTCTTTTGGGACTTGGTTTTACCTGAAATTGTATTATATTATGATAAGAAGCCGTATGTGCTATGTTATTTGATAGAAATTGCAGTTTTTAGATATTATTTGATGCTAAAAAGTTGTATAATTTGGTGTACATCAAACATCCCCACACTTGAACATTGCTTGTCCTCAAGCAATGTATTTATAAATATTCTCTAAAAAAAGCAAGTTTGGATTATAGCTTAAATATCCCCTAAAAGAGTTCCAAGAAAATGGAAACAAAAAAACCAACCTTAAATCATAGTAATATATGTAGTGATAAACAAAAAGGCAATTTTGTTTTTATGAGCTTCTGTTTATGCAGAACGTCGTGTTTTCACAATGTTCACTCACACTCGATTTTTATTTCTGATCATACCTGTGATGTATGTAAGTGAACACTCTTAGTCAATATGTAACCTATGATAAATAAGCTTGTAACAAGTTCAAATCTCCACCCTTTTGAAGTGTTGCATAAATCAGAAGATAATAATGGTTGGTTTTGGGTGAGTAGGGATCAATTCTTCCTCAATCCTGTTCTAGACATAACTTCCAAATCTAGTGGATCATTTGGCTTTGAGCCTAGTATCCCCCACCCTCATTAGTTCGGTATATTCATGCTGAGACTGAGTATGACTTTTTCTACATCTTCCTTCGTGGGACCAGCTTCCGCAACCTAAGCACCGTTCGTATCTTTTTGCTCGTCTTTTCATTCCGCTTTTGGAAACTCCACAAAATGGTGGCCTTTGTTCGTCTGGGCGCCACTTTTTCCTCACCTCATTGCTAAAGAGAAAGATTCTCTCCCTAAGTTCTAAAGGCAACCAAGGTTTTGCTAAATGTATGCAGTAAAGGAAATTGAAATCGAAAGAAGGCATTTCCAGTGCTTTAGGGTCTGCTGGTAAAAGGCCAGTGTTGTATTTTACCGGTGAGATGGATAAAGTGGTGAGATTTTGGTTAAGGTTTTGTAATTTGGGGAGTGGTTTGAGTGAATTGTGATACTATTACCTTCATCCTTATACAATGCTTCGTGCGGTCTCGAAATGCATATTTGCGACAAGTTCTAAATCATACGAAACATGTGACTCACTCAAATCTTCCAAAGAAAATATATATGGCATGAGGTTTTATCTCACAATAACGGAGGAATTGGGTATAAACGCCATATTTTGCATAAATTTCTGCTCAGTTTTACCAAATTTCTTTTTTACTTTTTCACTTTGCTTTGGTTATAATAGATTAGTAATTGGTTATTTGCAATAAAAAAATAGAAATAATCTTTGTTTGCTAAAAAAAATTTTGTTGGTTAGAGAATTTTTATAATTATTTGAGCAATTAGTTGATCAAGTAATTCCTCCTCCCCACACTTGAATCTCACATTCTCCTCAATGTGCAAAGATTCATTGAAAGATAAAAATTCTAATTAAGTATGGTGGGTTAAATGGAGAGGTACTTCCCTACAGGCTAACGAAATTTTGACAGAGCGTCCCCTGTTTATCGTCCGTTTTCTTGTTTTGTAACTGTAGAATATAAAACTGGAAACAACCACAAACAACCAAGCATTGTTTGCTGAAAATTGGGTATGGAATCATCCATCCCTTACCCAAAGGGGCTAGATAAGTACCTACTAATAATTTTTTGGCACCTACGTCCATAAAAAGTGTCCAACCAAACAAACAAACAAACAAGTAAACGGCAGAATGTAAATTGTTCAAACAGATATAATAATCATAAAAGTGTCATGAAACAACTACCAACCCATGCCCATGCCCGTACCCAACCTACCAGTGTCGCGGCTCATCAGTTACCCATGTCCGAGTCAAATGGTCCCCACTTCCTGTCCATGCGATAGCCCAACAGATCAATCTCTCGCCTCGTCTCTGCATATTCGGCTGCTCGTTGTGCATCAAAGGCAGCCATCTTCCCTGTGATCCTGTCAAATGAGGTGGTGATTCTTTCTGAGAACTAATCAATTAGGCCGTATAGGACCTCGAATGAGTTTCGGCTATCGTGTGATGAATTGGGGCCGGCCCCTGATGAAGATGGGCCTCCTCTCTGATGGTAGGTGCGGCGGCAGTACTGTCTGGGCGATGATCCTCCCCTCACGGGCACATCCTGGAGTAACATCTCTGCTGGGTCTTTTGGGTCCCACACCTGGTTATACTTATCACAGAATCTCCACATATCCGGGTTTTGAACGATTCGCTGAACCATCTGCATGCTAATACAATAATCAAGGGCTAGAGTAATCGAATCTGGGCTTCGGGTACCATCACTGTCTACACCATAAGCTTTATAGAGGTTGTAGATCCACGGCCCGCCAAAGATAGGTGCGTTTCCTCTGGCATTTGCATTTGTTGTGAACAGCTTGCAGAATAAAAACGTGATGTTGCACGGTACGGTGTTCTTCATGCAATAAACTGCCCATAGATCCTTTAAATTTACAACCACCCCTTCACTTTGACCTCTGGCAGTGATAGTGTGACTGAGTATGCGGAGAATGTATCTCATAAGTGGGTCACGTAGTGTCGTGCTTTTTGAGACACTTGCATTATAGTCTTCTGTCCCATAGCTCAGTTGTTCACATGCTTGTAACAGTGTGCTCCCGGCCTCAGCATCATCATCACCATCTTCGTCTGTAAAGGTTGTCTTTGCTTCAAACCAGATTTCTCTATCGGTTTCCGCTGCCGAGTATATTCCCAGATCAATCCCAAGTTGGGTGAAAGAAGTTGTGTGCCATTCACCCCCGCATCTGAATTCAATGGTGTCCTCATCCCACATGTCTGAATTCTTGGTCTTTATATGGAAAGAAGCCAAAAATTCCTTTGTCAGTTAGGTTATAGCCTCTCATGTTTGACCAAGAACCTGTCTCCACGGTCCTTTCACAATGGCCTTGTACCGGTTCCATTGGTTAACTTGTTTCAATGTGTCTTTGCAGGCATATAAGTTCGCTTCTGGAAATTGACGGTTAAGGTATGTTAATCTTGTGCTGGCCCGTCTATTCCTTGTATCACGCCTGGGAAAGATTAGGAAAGCGTGTGTGTCATCCCCATACTTGGCCATCTGCAATTAGTATCCAAATTAGTCGAAAAACAATAAAAATTTATAATGTGCTGGAACATAGAGCAAAGCACGGTGGCGTGCTTTTAAAAGCACGGTACCGTGCTGCTCAAGTTCGTCAGTTCCTATTGATTTTGACTTTTGGTTGACTAAAAGGTGACCACGAGTCGTGTTGTTTGAAGCACGGTTCGTGTTTTTAATCCTAATTTTGACTTTATCCAAATTCGAACCTTTGTTTCTAACTGGTTATACCATTTGGGTTTATTTGTTTATTGGATATTCAACCCAAGATCCAAACCTGAATGGTTCCTTTCAATCAATCTTTAACAAACAACTATTTAACAATTCATCACCATAAACTAATAGAATAACCCATATAATTTTCGGGTTTAGACCCGATTTAATCAATTTGAGAGATTTTAGGGTTAAACTAAACCTATAAAGATGAATTTGAACAATATAATCGTCAAATTAACATACCTTTGGTTTGAGATTGAAGATTCGACGTAGAAATTAGTGAAATAGGGGAGTGGTTGGCGGTTCTTGTTTAGGGACGAAGTTGGTTTTAGGGTAGAATGGTTAGAAAAATTGTTTTAATAATTAAAAATTCGTTACTGCACTGAACACAAAAACACAGCGCCGTGCTTTTGGAAGCATGGTACCATGCTGCATAATGCAGACAGTTTCTTTTTGTTTTACTATTTATTTGACGAGCTGGTTTATTTTTAATTGATTTTCTTTGTAGGTTAGGATTAAGACAGTAATTAAAAGTCCTAAATTTCATTAAAACATAAAACATAATTAAACATAGTAAAAGGAAAAGTACAACAACAATCCTAGACCTTAACACATAACACTAGCAGGAGCAACATCAACATAAAACATAGTCGGGACTTCAACGGCCACCATTCCCAAACAGGTCTTGAATGTGTGGTGAGGCTCGCTTAACTTCCAAGAGCTCGGAAAGATTTTTGTCGAGCTTTGCGATCTCTAGATTGAGAAAGTTGAGCTTGGAAGCCACATCCTTGTGGTGGCCATCCACAACATGGAAGTTTTCAAACCGAAGCAGTTCGACTTTGTTGATTAGCTCAATTACGCGAGCTTCAGTTTGGATGTTGCTCTCAACTTGGTCTTGTATGATACATTGTAACCTCATGACCTCCTCCTCAAGGTTTGAGGAAGAATCATGTTTTTGCCTTTCCTCACTAGTCTCCATTCAACTTTCTTGCTTTCCATTTCAGTAATTTGTGTTTGGTGTGAATGGAATAGTGAGTTTTTGCATGCATTATATAGATACTAGAGAGTCGAACACGGCCCCATGCTTTTGGAAACATGGCCTCGTGCTGCTAGGGGAATAAATGTTTATGAGTCAGAGAATTGTACGGGGTCAGCGCGTATCATGCTGAAGATTCTAGGGTGACCACGGCCTCGTGCTTCTTGAAGCACGGCCCGTGCTTTTTGTTATTGAGATTTTCTTTTATTTTTCAGCAAAATGCGAGAGCCAGAATTTTTAGAATGATGTTTAGTATGTTATTTTAAGAGTTTGGGCATCCTAAAAATTACTTTTCATTAAAATTAAGGGTCCTTAAACAAATACGGGATAAGCCTGGCTTTCCTAAAAAAATGAAAATATTCGGGTTAAGCCCAGAATTCCTAGCACAATGCGCGTAATGCACTTGTTTACACATGAATACAAAAAAATAAGTTTCCTATATTTCCCCGAAAGGTTCTCCTCCTCTGAATGGCCCTGGTGGTGCAAAGTACGTGAAACCGAGAACTTGAAACTGGAGTTGTTCATTGACGTTTCGAAGTTCTATTTTCATGTTTTCCAGTGATTCGGTTAGTTGAACGAGGCGCATCTCAGCAAGGATATTCATTTCGGTGAGTTCCTTGATGAGTTCTTGAAGTTTCAATAGAAGCTCGGTTTTGAAAACATGGCGGGCATCGTTTCTCGGTTGTTGAGGAACGGGAATCGCTTCGCTCATTTCAGTAGGCATGTTGAATTTTCAGAGAGGAGTGCATTGGTTTTTGTTGGTTCAAGGAATGCATTGGCAATAGGTGCCTTTTATAGCCAACCAGATACCTAAGCACGGCCCCATGCTTTTTGAAGCACGACGCTTTTTGAAGCACGGCCCGTGTTTTTACTCTGACAATACTGTTACAAACCAGTCTGACTGAGATTTTTGCAGCGAAGATTCCAGTCCGCAAATTTTGGCACGGCACCGTGCTTTCTTAAGCACTCCCCCGTGTTTTGATTGATTTTTTTTTATATATATAAATATTTACAAGGCCTAGTTTGTGAAGGTCTTGGCCAGACCTTTTTTCCTCATAATCTATTTTGGGAGTTGGAGGATTACTACCTCCGAGACTTCTTCAAATGGTCCATCGATATATGGTTTTAATCGATGTCCATTGAATTGAATTTTTGGCCGCTAGAATTTGAAATCTCGACTGTCCCATAGTCAAAGACTAATTCAACTATGTATGGGCCTGTCCATCGTGATTTCAATTTTCCTGGGAAAAGATGTAAACGTGCGTTGTATAACAGTACACGATCGCCAACTTGGAATTTCTTGTTTCCTTTCAAATGGGCGTCGTGTAAACATTTAGTCTTTTCTTTGTAAGACCAGGAATTTTCATATGCTAATGTTCTTAGTTTTTCGAGTTCGTGAATTTGATCTTCCCGGTTTATACCGGCGGACATTAGATCGAAGTTCACTGCTCTGAGAGCCCAGTAGGATTTGTGTTTTAATTCTACTGGTAGATGACATGCTTTCCCATAAACGAGTTTGAAGGGTGTTGTTTCTATGGGGGTTTTGTAGGCTGTCCTAAGGGCCCACAAAGCATCATCTAACTTTTATGCCCAGTTTTTACGATTCATCCCTATAGTTCTTTTTAAGCTCCTTTTAATTCCTTGATTTGAGACTTCTACTTGCCCACTGGTCTAAGGATGATATGGTGTTGCCAAACGGTGGTAAACTCCATATCGCGCTAAGACTTTGTCCATTAAAGCATTACAGAAGTGAGTACCTATGTCGCTGATTAGGGCTTTCGGAGTACCGAATCGTGAAAATAACTTTTTCAGAAATCTCACTACAACCCGGGCATCATTAGTGGGAAGAGCTTGAGCCTCTACCCATTTAGACACGTAGTCGACTGCTACTACTATGTACTTATTTCCGAATGAGTTAGGAAATGGGCCCATGAAATCTATTCCCCATACATCAAAGACTTCACAAATTTGAATGCATTTCTGAGCCATCTCGTTCTTGGCTGAGATGTTTCCGGCTCTTTGACAAGCACCACATGCTTGGATCAAACCATGTGTGTCTTTGCATATGGTGGGCCAGAAAAATCCTGCATCAAACACTTTTCTGACTGTAGTGATGGTACTGTGGTGTCAACCAGTAGGTCCTTCATGACAGTGCTTGAGAATATCTAAGGCTTCCTTTCCTGCTACACACCTATGAATAACCTGATCAGCCCCTATCCTAAACAAGTACGGATCTTCCCAGAAGTAGAACTTAAGGTTGGAAAAGAATTTCTTCCATTGTTTATGAGTAAGCCCTTTTCTACGATTTTACAAGTTAGATAGTTTGCGAAGTCGGCAAACCAAGGACTTTCGTCTTTCTCCTGTATGACTGCCTGGATATTCATAGAACTTCATGTGGAAAATTATCGTTGATAATTTCCTTGTAATACTCTCCTGAAGCTGGGCATTCTAAGCGTGAGAGGTGGTCTGCGGCTACATTCTCTGCTCCTCTTTTGTCTTTAACTTCAATATCAAATTCTTGGAGTAGTAGGATCCATCGGATAAGTCTGGGTTTGGAGTTCTGCTTGTTGAAGAGATATCGTATGGTGGCATGATCGGTGTAAACTATGGTTTTGGAAAGAACTAGGTAAGATCTAAACTTTTCAAAGGAAAAAACTACTGCTAGTAACTCTTTTTCTATTGTGGTGTAATTTTCTTGTGCATCGTTAAGAGTTTTACTGGCATAGTAAATTGGGTAAAAGTGTTTTTCTTTGCGTTGTCCGAGTACGGCTCCAATTGCAAAGTCATTTGCATCGCACATGATCTCGAATGGAAGGGTCCAGTCGGGTGTAGTCATGACTGGTGTGTTGACAAGTTTGTCTTTTAATATGTTGAATGATTCAACACATTCTTCAGAGAAGAAGAATGGTGTGTCTTTCTCCAGAAGTTTGGTCATAGGCCTAGCAATTTTGGAGAAGTCTTTTATGAAACAACGGTAAAATCCTGCGTGACCTAGAAAACTTCTAATCGCTTTTACTGAGGTTGGGTGCGGAAGTTTAGAGATAGTTTCTATTTTTGCTTTATCGACTTCTAATCCCTTTTGAGAAATCTTGTGGCCGAGAACGATGCCTTCTTTAACCATAAAGTGTCATTTCTCCCAGTTAAGCACTATATTTACTTCCTCACACTTGGCTAACATTTTGTCAAGGTTTTTTAAGCGATAATCGAAAGAGTCTCCAAAGACCGAGAAGTCGTCCATGAATACTTCCATTGAGTGTTCGATCATTTCGTGAAAGATAGCCACCATGCATCACTGGAAGGTGGCTGGAGCGTTACATAGTCCAAATGGCATTCTTTGGTATGCGAAGGTTCCGTATGGACATGTAAAAGTGGTTTTCTCCTGATCTTCAGGAGCAATGGGAATTTGGAAATATCCTGAAAATCCATCAAGAAAACAGTAGAACATTTTTACAAATAATCGTTCAAGCATTTGATCAATGAAAGGAAGTGGAAAATGATCTTTTCATGTGGCGTCATTAAGTTTCCGGTAGTCAATGCAAACTCGCCAGCTTGTGATGGTTCTCATTGGTATTATCTCATCCTTTTCGTTCATTACCACCGTCATTCCTCCCTTCTTGGGTATACTTGGACGGGACTAACCCAGGGTGAATCTGAGATTGGGTAGATTAATCCGGCATCAAGGAGTTTGATTAATTCTTTCTTCACCACATCTTGCATGTTGGGATTAAGACGTCTTTGATGTTGGACCACGGGTTTGTATTCTTCTTCCATGAGAATTTTGTGAGTACAAAATGAAGGACTGATGCCCTTGATATCCATGATCTTCCAT
This sequence comes from Bidens hawaiensis, assembly GCF_021521415.1. Taxonomy (NCBI): domain Eukaryota; kingdom Viridiplantae; phylum Streptophyta; class Magnoliopsida; order Asterales; family Asteraceae; genus Bidens; species Bidens hawaiensis. The sequence continues at coordinate 63,517 of NW_027504867.1, forward strand.
GCGATGGCCTTCTTATGGCTCTTAAGAACCTTAAGAAGTTCGTCTTTCTCTTCTTTAGAAAGGTGAGATGAAATAATTACTGGAAGTTGATATTCTTGATCTAGAATGGCGTATTCGAGAGGGCTTGGGAGTTCTTTTAACTCTAAGGCGGGTGGTTCTTCGATTGATGGTTTTGATTTTTCATTACATTCGGTGATCTCATATACTACTTCTGATGCTTCGTGACAGTCATCATTGAGATTTTCGTTTTCTAAAATGGGTATGGCGATGGTCTTATCTAAGACTTGTGTTTCTAGTGGGTTATTAATGGAGGAATCTCACATATATCAACTCACGATAGAATCTATGATATCGACGCAATATAACGTGTCATCGTGATGTTGCGGATATTGCATAGATTTTCCTATGTCAAAAGTTATTGCCTCGTCATTGACCCTGAGAGTGAGCTTGCCGGTGCAAACGTCAATAATAGCCTTTGTAGTGGCTAAGAAGGGTCTTCCTGAAATCAGAGGTACACTTTTGTCTTCCTCCATGTCTAGAATTACAAAATCTACTAGGAAAACAAACTTGTCAATTTTAACAAGCATGTTTTCAACAATATCCCGAGGATATTTAACAGATCGTTCAGCTAACTGAATGCTCATGCGGGTGGGCTTTGGTTCTCCTATCTCTAGTTTTGCAAAAACCGCATAAGGCTATAAATTAATGCTAGCTTCTAAGTCAGCCAGGGCATTGCTAACAGACAAATTTCCTATAAGACAAGGGATAGTAAAGCTCCCTAGATCGGTCATTTTTGTTGGCAGCTTGCTTTGGAGGACTGCTTAACATTCTTCACTCAGAGTGACATGCAAGAGTTCCTCCAGCTTCCTTTTATTTGTCAGCACTTCCTTGAGAAACTTGGCATATTTTGGCATTTGAGCGATGGCTTTGATAAAAGGGATGTTGATATGGAGTTGTTTGAAGAGTTCTAAAAACTTCCCGTACTGAGCTTCCAATCGTTCCTGCTTCAGCCGTCCGGTGTATGGAATAGGTGGAATATAAGTTCGGACTGGCTCTTGGAAGAGCGTCGAGTGGTCTTTCGGATAATTGTCGGGCAATTTGTCCGATTTGAGTTTCTAGAATCTGTAATGATGCTTGACTTTTTAGGTCGGCTTCATGTTTCAATAATACTCCACTGATATCAACGGCTCTTGAATCGGCCTTCTTTTCTGCTTCATTTGTTTTTGTCATGATTTGTATCAGCATTTCTTTGATCTTTTAGTAGCCTGGGTTTTGATGGCTACTGGAACTTTGATCTTGAAATTGGGGTTTTGGTTGGAAGGGTTCATTCATCGGTCTTTTTTGAATCCGGGTAGGGGTTGAGTGTTACCTCTGTCTTTCCAGCTGAAATTCGGGTGGTTTCTCCATCCTGGATTGTAGTTATTGCTGAAACCGTTGCTTTGTCGAGCGATGAAATCGACTTCTTCCATGGCCATGATGACTTGTTTACAGTCACTAGTCTTATGACTTCCTCTACAAGTGTCACAGGTGAGTCTGGTTTTTGATAGCTCGGCTTGAAGTTGTTCGAATTTCTTTTGAAACGGCTTCAAGTTGTGCTGTGACAAGAGTGTTGGAATCAATGTGGTGTATTCCTTTATGGGTAGGTGTAGATCTTGGTGGGTTGTAAGCGAAAATCTTCTTTGCGGCTTTCTCCAGGACTTCAAATGCTTCGTTAGGTGATTTGGATCCTAGGTCTCCACCAGCGATTTGGTCGATGGCCTATTTGTTTTTATTGGATTGTGCGTCAAAGAAAGTTTGTACTTGTAACCATACGCTCAGTCCATGATGTGGGCATCTTCTTAGAAGACATTTGTATCTCTCCCATGTCGCGTGTAACGAATCATCATCATCGGTCCGGAATCCGGTAATACTAGCTCGGTATTTGGCAGTTTTGTCAGGCGGAGAATATTTGAGGAGAAACTGTTCAACCATCTGGTCCCAAGTGGTGATTGAACTAGAGGAAAGAGATTCTATCCAATCCAGGGCTTGCCCCCATAGAGAGAAAGGAGAGAGTTTGAGTTTGATTTGATCGTTTGAACAGTTTTGCATTTTAAAGGTTCCGCAAATTCAAAAGAATCGAGATATATGAGAAAGAGGGTCTTCGTCGAGGGACCATGAAATTGAACTGAATTTTCCACCATATGAATGGTGCTTGATTTGATTTCGAAATTTTCGGTGATTTCGGGTGAAGCCACTCCATTGACGTAGCCTTCGAGAGTTGGCTTGGCATACTGGCTAATGTTCGGCTCATTGTTCTGGGCCGCCATCATTTCTTCGATTTGACTTTCTCTTGATGTGGTGGCATCTACTGACTCGTCTTTGATTGCTTCGGCGGTTTCTGCAGTCCGTTTACGTGCTCGTCGATGAAAGAGTCGTTCCGTTTCAGAAATTGGAGAAACAAGCTCATACTCAAAACTAAAGGACAAATATGGGACTAAATCAAAGTGAAAACTAGAGTAAATGTTAGCAAAAGTTAAACTAAAGGTTAGTCTAAGTTAAACTACGAGTTAGGCTAAACTATTTTAAAGCTAAACTACAGTCTAAGTTAATTAAGCTAAAGTAAAGGTAAGGTAAATAAAAGTTAAAATTAAGCTAGCCGTAAAATTATATAGTTTAATAAAAATAAAATAGAAGTTAAAAATTTGTACAATTATAGACAATGATTAAATTAAAACTTGGATCGGTCTTAGAAACGTACCGTGTCCCCGGCAACGGCGCCAAAAACTTGATGTGTGTTGCACGTGGCTTGTAAAATATAATGGATTGATGATTTAGCTTTTACACAAGATCGTGTTTTAAATTTATAAAAGTGATTTCTACAAAGACTAGACACACACAAAATAGGCAAGTGTACCTATCGTATATGTAGAATAGTATTCGTAAGAACCAAGTATCGATCCGTGGACATTAATGTTTCTAATAATGAATCGTTGTTTCACTTTAATCGGAGGTTTTAATCATTTTGGGGTTAATTTTAAAACTTTTTATAAAATATAAATACTTGTACATAATACATAGGTGACCAAGACGAGAAATTCTAAACATGTAGTTCAATTATATGAAGGTTACCATCTAAAATCAAGAATACACTCCATTTTACCTTGATAATTAATATGTAAACATGTGGTATACTTGCCGTAATAATATATGATAGATAGCTCCTCATTCCTAAGCGAGCATCTATGACATAAAAGAGAGTATCATGCGCATTTTAAAGTCGACCCTTTCCTAATGTCATGTTACCTCGAGAATGTCAATTTAAGTTGGCAAGTAGTTTCGTAAAGTAGAAAGAATAGGATTGACTTCGATTTCTCATATACCAATTCTAACAACTTCGGGTGGTTATAGTTTGTCACATAACCTCCCATTGGTTGATTTAAGTAGGTTATAATTGCACATTCCGTTAACATATGATTTCTTTAAATAGCATGATATCCTAAGCAATTGCAGTAGCGATGCCATTTTCGGATTACCAAAACATAGAGAAATAGGTCATAACTTATATCTCATAATTTCAAAGTACAATATAAGGATCCATTTTTCAATAAATTATCAAAGTATTTCTTTCTTTCAAGAACATGAATCGATCATGAATGATAGCCAATAGAATTGACAATCACCAACTTTGAATTGTTGAATTAAGATGGTGAAACATTTCTCATCAAAAGATAATTGCAAGATAACCATGTACTTTACTAGACTAAACCACATGTCTTATATAATTATCAAGTAAAACAAAGCTTTTTCATAGATATTAGATGGTAAATGGAGTTTAGCTCATAATGAGCATAGTTATGAACATTAGAATGGATGATGATAACAAACACATGATTAAACTAGAACAATCTAACCAAATGTGGATGAATCTTCCTTCTTAATGATGATGATGATGGTTGATGATGATGGGTGATGATGATGACCTCCAAGCCTTTAAACTCTTCACTAGATCTTCAATATGAGTGTTAGTGGGTGTTTTTATTAGTGAAAACCGGATAGAACTCTCTTCAATGCACACCAAATGAGTGCAACATGAGCCACTATTTATAGGCAATCTGGAGTGAGAAGCACGGCCCCGTGCTTAGGTAGGCACGCCCCCGTGTTTTATTATGACATGCGCCAAATTCCTTTGTCTTTTCTTGTAGATGACCATGGCTCCGTGGGCAAGGAGCACGACCCTGTGCTTTTGTTCCCAATTTTTGTCATTTCTTGTAGATTTTTGTCTTTTCTGGTGTTCAGAAGCATGGGGGCGTGTTTCTTGCTTTTTCTTGTGTTTTCTTCCGTTTTTCTTCATCTTTTCGCTTGTTTCTTCGTTTGGGACTTGGTTTTGCCTGAAATTGTATTTTATTATGATAAGTAGCCTTCTATGCTATGTTATTTGATAAAAATTGCAATTTTTAGAGATTATTTGATGCTAAAAGATGTATAATTTTGTGTACATCACGCCTCTCGTCAACTCAAGGTACACGAGAAGAACTACACAACTTACGATCTAGAGTTAGGCGCCGTAATCTTTGCATTGAAAATATGGAGGCACTATCTCTATGAAGTCAAATTTGTCGTGTATATCGATCACAAAAGTCTGAAACACATCTTCGACCCAAAAGAACTCAACATGAGACAACGAAGGTGGATGGAAACACTGAACGATTACGACTGTGAGATCGTCTATCACGAAGGTAAAGCCAATGTTGTGGCTGATGCCTTGAGTCGTAAGGAACACGAAAAGCCAAAAAGAGTTCGAGCATTGAGACTAGAACTTCAAATTGATCTAATCGAGCAAATTCGTTTACCTCAAATCCAAGAAATCGAGGAAAACAAGATCTCCAATGAAAAACGTAACGGCACCATTGACCCATTGGTCAAGGGTTACGATGGTATACTTAGACTGGGATACCGTATTTGGGTATCAATCGTTGGAGACTTGTGTGAAAAGAGCACGAGAGAAGCTCACAAGTCCAAATACATGATGCACCCCGGTAGTGACAAGATGTACCAAAATCTTAAGCCAAACTACTGTTGAACGGAATGAAAATGGACATCGCTTTGCATGTTGCAAAATGTTTGACATGCTTGAAAGTCAAGGCTGAACATCAAAAGCCCTCGGGATTGCTTCAGCAACCCGAACTCCCCGTTTGGAAATGGGAGTTGATAACCATAGACTTCATCACAAAACTCCCGAAAACCACTCGTCAACATAATGCAATTTGGGTCATAGTCGATAGGTTAACAAAATCCGCTCACTTCATACCCATCAATGATCATACTCAATGGATAAATTGGCGCAATTTATGTGAACATCATCGTTGCTTTGCATGGAGTGCCTTTGTCAATAATCTCTTATCAAGACAGTCGCTTTACGTCTCATTTCTGGAAAAGCTTCCAACAAGCGTTAGGCAAAGTTAAACATTAGCACTGCCTATCATCCTCAAACCGATGGGCAAAGCGAAAGGACAATTCAAACGTTGGAAGATATGCCCCGCGCTTGTGTGGTTGACTTAGGCGGAATTTGGGACGACCATCTTCCCGTAATGGAATTTTTATACAATAATAGTTATCACACAAGTATTCAAGCTGCACCGTTCGAAGCATTGTATGGTCGTAAAGGTAGAACGCCGGTATGTTGGTCTGAAACCGGAGATAATCAATTGTCTAGACCCAAGTTAGTCCAAGAAACCACCTATAAGGTTTTGCAAATCCGCGAACGACTTAAGACGGCGCGAGACTGCCAAAAGAGTTACGCCGCTGTCCGTCGTAAGTCGTTAGAATTCAATATAGGCAATAAAGTTCTATTAGAAGTTTCGCCATGGAAAGGCGTTGTTCGCTTCGGAAAGAAAGAAAAATTAAGTCCTCGTTTCGTTGGACCCTTTGAAGTACTAGAACGAATTGGTACTATTGCATACCATTTGCAACTACCCGAGGAAATGAACGGGATACATGATGTATTCCAGGTATCCAATCTGCGTAAATGTCTAGCCGATGATTCTTTGTCGATGCCATTAAAAGATGTCGAAATAAATGAAAATCTAAAATTTCTAGAACGACCAATACAAATCGAAGATTCTAAAACAAAGAAACTAAAGGGACGAACCTTGAAAATAGTCAAAGTAAAGTGGGACTCACGAAGAGGCCCCGAATACACTTAGGAACTTGAATCCGAGATTAAGAAAAAGTACCCCCACTTATTCGAAAAAGCGAATCTCGCGAACGAGATTCATTCCAAGGTGGGGAGGATGTAACATCATGAATATATCGGGTCGAAAATTCTGTTTTTCATGTCCCATCACGATACGCGACGGATCAGAAGACAAGCCCATCGCGTATCGCAAAGGGCATGTTTACAAACCCAAGAATAAGCGGTGGAGCGATACGCGACACCTCAAAGATCCAACGTCATCGCGTATCGCGATGACGTGGTCTGACAGGTGTTGACGCGTGTCCCGACACATGTCCACACGTGGCACACCGTCCGCCACGTGTCACCACGTGGCAAGCCTACAGGTTGTGTCATCAAGCCTAGTCGCGATACGCGACGGCCTTACCTTAGGCTCATCGCGTATCGCGATTGAATAACATAATATTAAAGGATTTGATAACCCATTGCGCTACGCGAGGGATCCTTTGCAAGACCCATTTTGGTCAAACTAGCGATGACCTTACCCTAGTCGTGATACACGACGGCCTTACCCTAGTCTAACTTATTATTGTTATTGTTTCATTATTACTCATTATTGTTGACGTTAAGAACATAAATGTTTTATTGCTTTACGTAATTTGGATATTTTATAAGAATAAATTATAAGTGTTTTAAAATTTGTTTTGTAAAAACAATAACAGTAGAACGGTTTTGTAACATTATTTTGGTAAAACTGGCGAAACCTATATTTTATCTGTCAAATCATTACTGGATTATTTTAAATAATACTAATACGTAAATATTATTTTTAAAGAAAATATCTTTTGGGAAATGTTTTATTTAAAATAGTTATATAAAACACAATTATTCAATCGTTGTACTTTAACCAAAAGGGTAACCGGTCTTGGAACCAACCCTTGTTTTAAGCTATGGTTTATGCATTAAAAGTTATTTTTTAATAAATCATTATAACTTAAAATTATACATGTGAAACCATTTCATAAAGAACAGAATGATGGCGTTTACCCGGTAGTTACGTTGCAATTCATAAAATAGAAGTTGTAAATGAAGATATATAAAATAATGTTTCCTTATTAAAAGTATACATATAATACTTTATATACTTGCATTGCCTTAATTTTTGGAAGAAACGACAATTAAGCGCGGTTTATGGTTAGACCGACACGAACCGAACAGAGAACTTAATAAAATATAAAAACAAAAACTTTTATAATATCTTGGTAAGTTATTTTTATATTATATAAGTTATTTATATTTATATTTTAAATATGAATTATTTGAAAACATTCGGTGAAAATTCTATACTTAAGTTAATGCGTTTTGCCACTTAAATAGAGTATCGGGACCGAACTGTTTATTTAAAACTTGCTGGATTTCAGAACTAAAAATGATATATTTTTGTACAATATATGTCTATTGTAAATTTGAAGTCGTTTGACATCTGAAACTTAATGGGAACCCAAACTTGCTAAGAATAGTAACTCTACCGAACTCGATAAAGTTACATATTATGATGTTTATTTGTTATACATTAATTGTGTGACCTAATATGTGATACAAATACTATAAACTTATATATACGTGAACTTTCTTAAAAAGGAGAGTATATTTGTTTAAAACCTAGTAGGTCGGCCAACAAATAAAGTTGACCTAGTACATACTACTAGGGAAAGTTATTAGAAGTGATACTATCTCAATGAAGCGTTTACATATTATAAATAAATATGGGAAAACACCCAACTTAACAATTGAACGACCGACAGTAAGTCGTAACATTTAAACATACCAGAAGAGCTCAATCGAACGACATGACCAATAACAAATATTATATTGTTGTCAAATTACTTATTGTTATATATATGTGTGTGTGTGTGTGTGTGTGTGTGTGTGTATACAAGGCTTATTTGATGGTATCTAGCATCGTTGCAAGCTCATAAATTATCATTCATTTACACATATTGCATATGGATTGTGGTGAGTTTCGTGCTGCCCTTTTTATTTAAACTTTTTGGGCTGAATACATGTTGTGATTTACTTGTGGTGTGATGTTTATCTGCGACACTCGTCAATTTCAGGTTAACTCCGTTAACCCGAACTCCGTTAGTTCAAACTCAAGATCACACGAACTATGTCATTCCAGTTAACGCATTCCTCATTGCATTTAATTAGAGTTTAAATGATACGTGACAATCATTACACAAGTAGTCTTTTGAAGTTTCACCGAATCACACACGAGTCTACTCAAACCATTTGTGAACAAACAATAATTAATATAAACAAGTACTTGGTACTAATACGTGTTATGTTTATATGTGACTTCATGTTTGCATGTATAACATTATATTATGGATATCGTAGACTAGTTGTGCTAGAACTAAGTGAACTAGAAGGTTAGGGGTAAAGTGTAACTTGATTAATTATTTAAACAAATTATTACCCAAAGCCTAATCCCTCCCCCCCCCCCCCTCTCCCTTGCGACGGCAGCCCCCCCCCCCCCCCTCTTTGTCGACCGAACACACACACACTTACATACAAGATATTAACAAGTTGTTTGAAGATCCAAGGTGTTAGCTAGGTAAATTAAACACCCTATCTAATCTATTCTATCGATTATTTGCATCATTAAGCATATTAATCATAAACCCTAAATGTTAAAGTTATTGATTATTGATGAATTAGGGTTTATTGTTGTGTTTATTGATGAACACTAGAGAATTGATGATTTGTTGTTGATTGTTAATCATATGATACTTTGAAATTGAATCTTTGAGTAAAATCTAAATGTGCATGAAAATTGTAATTGAGATGCATGGTTGATGGATTATGAGCCGAGAGGGTTGTATGCATGATTAATTGTTCATAAGTTATTAGTTTGTTGAAGTTTGGTGAAAACTGATGCTGGGCAGAATCATAGATGCATGTTAAAACGGTTGTAACTTGATGTTAATGATATCCTTTGAAGTGATTATCGATTCTATGATGTATTAGGTCGAGTATGGTTTCTAAAGAATCCAAGTTTGTAATTTTTGGACGTGTGGAAGTCACGTTTTATAAATTTATAAGTTGGTTGTACAGTTATGATTCGGGAAGCCTTCTTATAGGCTGTTTTGCTAATAGCATATCTCACAAACGACAAGACCTGAGTTGATTTCACTTCTGGAAGTTAATAAATTGAGTGTGGAATCTAACCCAATTGGCCTTGCATTAATTGGATTAACCATGTAACGGGACTAGTTAAGAACTTTTTGTTGCGCATGATGATGACTGCTGTGTACCTACTGTGTTGTTTTTATTCTTGTGATAAAACCGCGAATGTTAAAAATATAATAAAAGTATTTTTAGAAACCTAACTCACGTGCGCTTCAGTGGTAAATTTTGGTGATTTTATCCGCATGTTATGAATAGTGAAATAGGGTAATCTTGACGTGTTAAATTCTGTCTTGGTAACTTAGCTGCTGAATTCTTGATTGAAATGTGAAAAGTGATTGTTTAATCGATGTTTGAAATGTGTTTGACATATTTGCCCTTGTGGTAGATGTTTTACTGAAAATGTATCATAGTAACATTTAATACCCTACTTAATCACACCCGTAACTTATCACCAACGTGTTATCGAGTCGCACTTATTTCACAAACGTAACACGAACACATCTCATGCATAACTTTTATGTGTCGAGTCTAGAGACTCACTCGTGGTTCAAAACACTTAGAAATATCATTTTTGTTTTAGAGAACTAGTGAGGATTTCTTTTACGCATGCTTTTCCCAGACTTCGATAACTTCGCAAACAGTGAGTTTCACGGCCCCTTTTACTCTTTAACGTTTTTATTAGGGGGAGATAACATACTCCAACGCTTTAGATTTTGTTTACTCTTTATATATCACTTATAAGGCTAAGTGGCAACAAACCAACTAAGTCCTTCTGAACAATCGAACCGGTTAATATTGGATAATAGTGAGTCAGTGTTGAGTAATATTACTGGGTTTGACAAACCCCACCCAACTCTAAACTCGACTGTAGGTCGAGTGGGTGTAATTTTGGCTAACACATTACCATGGTCGTTGTTGACATGGCGACAAGGTAAATGTATAATCAGTCAGCTTCGGTGTCGAACACTTAGTAATACATGTTTGATAGGTTAGCTACCTATTGATATATATTGACATAACTCTATCTGGTAACGCTAAAACGCAACTCTTGATTTTTATTTAAACCTGTGAACTCACCAACCCTGTGTTGACACTTTTAGTATGTTTATCTTAGGTAGCCGAGGCGGGCAAGCGGTTTAGGACATGCATTCACTATACTCTTATGATTTAAATTTCTTTTAATTTTATCATGACAACTGTTGCTTTAAGTCGTCCTGTGTGACGCAACAATTTACTTTACAGTTTACGCTTCCGCATTTACTTAAGACTTGTATGTCTTTAGTTGCTTTTAAAAGACTTTAATAATGGTGATTGATATAACTAAGGATTTTGATCCTGTTAGTTCACACCCTCTAACAGTAAAACTCTATAAGTGGATTTTGAGGGTGTGACATTATCAAGAACTGTTTCTGCCATGTTTTTGTCCCACTTTAAATTACTCAATCATTAACTCAGGGAGTAAGCCTATGGCTCCTATGGGTAGTACTATATGGTAAACCACACTGAGGTCTGCGGACCGTTGCAGCATATAACCTAACGTTTGGATTGTTGCTTGGCAGAGTAATAATCGGGGACGGGTGCCGTTCGGTTGTAAGTCGAGGGGAGGCTTATGATCGAATGCATAATTGAGTGTGGACTTGATGGATGTGCACCATGCTTTATACTTACATACACACAAACTTGCGCGCTTTTATGAATTAAATCTTTTATGTGTATGTGAGCTAAACTCACGAACTCACCAAATTTTTAGTTGACGCTTTTTAGCATGTATTCAGGTACTATGTGGATAGCAATTTGGATTAGCTTTGTAATGAGAATGCCTAATGATAGACGTATACCAAACATGAACAATGAAGATTAGATGCCAAGAAGATTAGTAGAACTAACCACGTGATTGCAGTATTGTCAAAGAAGAAATAGTTGTGTAGTTACACCTTGTCATAAATACTTAGTGCAAACGTTATAACTTATTTATTAAAAATATTCCGCTGCTTACACTTGGTAAACTATTTGTCTGTAATCGACCAAGCCCCTCATGGTAGGATGTGACAAGCATGTGGACAAATAAGTGTTTTGAGAATGACATATGACACTTTAATTCAATTTGGTGACGTGTAAAGAGGTCGGCTGCTTAAAGTCTTTTCTTTTATTAGATATCACCCGACTAGGGTTGACATGCTACTCGATATGGTAAATCACAGAATTTTTCAATACCAAAAGGGCTCAACATAACTTACAACGAAAAATAAATAAAGTTGTTTCACTCAAAAGATATTTTATTAAGTTCCTCGTTTCCAACGTCTAGTCTTTACTCTCTTATCACACATTTCAATGGTTCCCTTGAGTACATGTAACAAGTACAAGAAAACAAAAACAAAAAGCATAGATGAGCCAAAAGTTGTTCAACAACGGTGGAAACAATAGCAAAAACAATAAATGGTTAAGAACGACACAATACAATGAACAATTAGAGATAGAGCAACTATATAGTCTATTAAGGAAATACCTACGATTTCAATTTTTCGATAACAATGACTACACACTGAACAAATCAGTTACGAATCACCTACAATAACGATCTACTGTGGAAACACCCATGATTCCAATGTAACGATAACAATGAAACTATACGCTGAAATATCAATTATAAATCACTACAATAACGGGCTATTATGGAAATACCCATGTGAGCCATTAACAGTACAACATGTACATTAATGTAGATTAAATGCACCAATAATGAAGCGAGATAGGAATGTGGGAAGACACACCCTAATCATCTCACTCTAGTAAAAGTTTAAAGTATGAACATTAGTTGCAGACTACTGTTTTTTTCATCAACTCGGCGCAATGTGCCATATGTGATACCTAATTATTATTAAATAACTTTTCTAGTTAAATCATCGACATTCATTATTTTGTTATTTTATTATTTCTAATTTCCTATATTACAAGATAGGGAGATTTTTCTCTCTCCCTCATTTATAATAATTTTAAAAAATATTAAAAAATAAATTAGGGTGAATCATGACTTCCAAAATATAGTGATGAAATTTTTCTGTCATCCACTTCCTATAATATATGAATAAATCACTCATAAAGTTTATGAGTGATTTATTCATTGAGGTAAAACCCAGTTGACATAGGAGTGGACGTAAAGATTTAAGTTTGAGAAGGCAAAGTTTCAAGTTCAAATTCGATCTAAACCGGGTTTATCGTATTGGAGCTTTGGGCAACAGGTTTTCCTGATATAATGGTCTTGTGCCACCTAGCGTTGTATGTACGAACATATGAAACTGTTGTTAGTATGTTTTAAGAAAGAAAAAAAAAATAGAAAAACTCTGAAGAGGTGGTATTTGACGTGTCATCCAACGAGGAAACCCACCCTAAGAAGTTTATTATTATTATAGGGTCACCGCCGACCTCCAAACCCTAATAGTAGCTCTGTTCATTTCCGTAATCACACATCTCTTTCTTTCTTTCTTCTTCCTATCGATTTGTTAGTTTTAATAATTTGAATTGAATAGGAGGCTGATGATGTCGGACGATGAACGAGCGGAAGAGAAGGAACTCGATCTTTCGTCTACAGAAGTTGTAACCAAATACAAATCCGCTGCTGAAATCGTCAACAGTTACCACTTCTCTTTCTCTCTCTGTTTGAAACCAAATAAATAATTATAATAAAAAAAAAAAACTACTTGTTTGGGCTCTGTAGTAGTTTTATCACCTGACTTTTGAACTATACAATACAGAGGCCTTGCAGTTGGTCTTGTCAGAATGCAAACCGAAAGCCAAGATTGTTGATATATGTGAAAAGGGAGATTCATACATCAGAGAGTGAGTTCGACTTCTTTTTTTGTATTTGAAAGCTTTTTACGGCTAGGTCATTTGTGACATCTGTTTTCAAGTTCAGGCAAACTGGGAATATGTACAAGAATGTCAAGAAGAAGATTGAACGAGGTGTTGCCTTTCCAACGTGTTTGTCAGTTAACAACACAGTCTGTCATTTCTCACCTCTTGCCAGTGATGAAGCTTTGTTGGAACAAGGTGACATTTTGAAGATGTAAGTCTTATTATCGTTTCATCTTCCATATGTATATGTATGTGCTCAATTTTTAATCATCATCTGTGACTAAATGTTTGGTTTCAGTGATGTGGGGTGTCATATTGATGGTTTTATTGCTGTCGTGGCCCACACACATGTGCTTCAACAAGGCCCCGTAACAGGTCGAGCGGCTGATGCCATTGCAGCTGCAAATACTGCAGCTGAGGTTGCCTTAAGACTTGTGAAGCCTGGAAAGAAGGTAACATCGTTAAATAGCTCTCTTCAAAACATTTTGAGATGATTATTAAATGTTCTGCATAGTTTTTTTTACAATGAAAGTTAAAAATATATGAGTAACTGTTTCTTGGCTGTTTTTTGGGGTTTTGAATTCATGACTTTTGTTTTCTTTTATGGAAATGGACTGCATCTTTTTTTTTTTTGAATGAGGCAACTTTGCCGAGGTGATCACGTGCATATTGGTTTCCTCTTTTTCCCTGTTGCCTACAATAATTTGGCTTATATTAGGTTTTCTGTGTGCAACTAAACGATTAGTTGACTATGAGTTTTTTGCGTCTACACATTTTTTTGTGACTTTTATACACCTGTTTTTGTGATCTATCTGTTATTTGGCGTTTTTAATTGAGGCTACTTTTTTTACCTTCAAAAACTCTAGTTTTGCTTTGAGGAGTATTCCAAATATGAAATCATGATTTTGTTTTTACTCCTTTTTCTTTATTTTCTTTATAAAAGCAAACTAGTTTTTTTCCTTTCCTTTTTTTTTTGATGAGGCAACTTTGCATAGTCACTTGAATATTAGTTTCCTCTTTTCCCTGTTGCCAATAATGATCCAGCTTATTTTTAGGTTTTCAGTGTGCATCTAATTTGTTAGTTGGCCATAAGCCATGTGAGCTTAAATCTTTTTTTATAAAACTCAAATTACTTTTTTTTTCCGAAAAAGCTTTGTTTTTCACTTAAGTTCGTCTGTTATGTGCATTTATCACTTGTTTATTAGTTTGGTTCTCTTTTTCCTTGTTGCCTTTAATGATCTTTGCTTATATTAGGTTTCCAATGCACATCTAATTTTCTTCGTTGACCATGAGCCTTTTGATCTTACACTTTTTTTTGCGAAACTTGTATACTTTTTTTAAAAGCTAATTGTTTTTTTTTTACAAGTCATTATCTGTTACATGCATTTACATTTTGGAGTTGTTAGTTGGGCAACTTTGCCGAGGTGATCACATGCTTCTTGATTTCCTCTTTTTCCCTGTTGCCTATATCAATGTCAGCTTTATCTTTGGTTTCTGCAAGCTTATGCGCTCGGTTGGTTGAGTGTGCTTCTTAGTGAGCTTACATTTTTAAACAAGTATTTTTGAATGCAACTTACGTGTCATTTTAGTTAATATTGTCAGCTCTTATAAGATGTAAGATCATATTAATCTTGAATTTGTCACATTTACTAATTTTCATTTTGTTAATGTTGTTTTCTGATTATTTTAAAACATGATATTTCTTATTGATGATGCTGATATATATGCTATGGAGTTGCTCCAATGATGCTTTTAATAGTCATAGTTAGTTAGTTACACTTACAGAAATCATGTTCCAAATGTTGGTCTTGATTGGTGCTACCTGTCTACAAATGATGACTATAATAGTTGTTATTGGAGACTGCTTCAAATGTTTCTTTTGTCATAGTTACTCTGATACTAGATGTAAGCCCGCGCGGCGACGCAACTCTGCGAATTCGGTCAACCTATCTTCTCCACACTGAATCAATATTTGATAGATTATCCAACCCCAAAACCCGCTGTAAATTCGGTCGGTCACATTGTCTTTCGAATGGCAACGGCACAGAATCAAAAAATCTGTAAACGTTCAAAATAACATTGATACACATACAACTTATGATCAAGGCGAGACAAATTGGATTGGTATCGGTTGAATTTGTTATGGTATTGACACTAAACAAAAAAAATAATAAATTAGTAAACATTCAGAAAAGTCGTATACTTTTATATTACAATAACATATTTAAAATGAGGTTTATCCGGTCGGTAAAACCCGGACGTTGCGGCGCCGAGTCGTCGAGAATCGAACGGTACCGGTTATGTTCATTACGTACCAGAACTAAAATTGACCAATGCTTTAACAAATTAAAATATTTAAAATGAAAAAAAAAAGACAAATACGCAGCGAAAATCAACAATTAAAACAAAACAAAACAAAAACCGCATTGAGTAGTTAAATTTGTTATGGTATTGGCACTAAACCAAAAATTAAATTAGTAAACACTCAGAAAAGCCGTATAGTTTATATTACACAACAACATATTTTAAAATGACGTTTATCTGGTCGGTAAAAACCTGACGTTGCGGCGCCAAGTCGTCGTGAGTCGAACGGTACCGGTTACGTTCATTATGGTATTAGTACTAAAATTCGCCAACGCCCAAACAAATTAACATATTTAAAATGAAAAAAATAAACAACAAATACACTGCGAAAATTGACAATTTAAAAAAACAAAACAAAACAAGAAAACTGCACATACAATTGTGGTGAATTGACGTAAATTCGACCGGTGCTGACGATGTCAACACCAAATCATAAAAGACACGTTTAAAAAGAAAGTATCAAATGTAAACGAAATAAACGACCAACTACATAAAAAAAAAAGAAAATATTTCTTTTCATAGCTGAGAATCGAACTCGGGTGGTACACACTCCAATCAAACCATACACCCACCCACAGAATAACCACCATGCTACAAATAACTTTACGTCGGTGTGTCACAATTATATATTATATAGTAAAAATCAAAAGAATCAGAACTCTTAACTTTGTCGCGCCAGGTTTCTGTCTCTATATAGATAATATTGTATCTTTAAATTATTCTTTTCTAGCTTTCTAAATTTTCATGAATTTCTTAAAAATTAGAACATTTTTTTTCTACATGATGATGGTATTTATGTGCAATGGAGTTTCTCCAATGATGCTTTTAATAGTCATAGTTACACTGACAGAAATTATGTTCTAGCATATCTAAATGGTTACAATTTAAATATTGTTCCATCTAATCAATCTATATCAATTTATTTTTGTGTGATTTTGTTTCTTCAGAATCAAGATGTGACAAAAGCCATTCAAGAGGTTGCTGCTGCATACGACTGCAAAATTGTGGAAGGTGTTTTGAGCCACCAACTGAAACAGTTTGTGATTGATGGGAACAAAGTCGTATTGAGTGTCTCAAATCCTGAGACAAGGGTCGATGATGCCGAGTTTGAGGAAAATGAAGTTTATGCCATTGATATCGTCACCAGCACCGGAGATGGCAAGGTGATTATTTAATTTAGTTTTAATCTTAATTTTGTGGTTCTATGTTATAATTTAAATGGTTTCATGATTGTTTTTCAGCCAAAGTTGTTGGATGAAAAACAGACTACAATATATAAACGAGCAGTTGACAAGAGTTATCATTTGAAAATGAAAGCATCTCGGTTTATATTCAGTGAGATTAGTCAGAATTTTCCAATCATGCCATTTTCAGCTAGGTATCATTTCATATTTTCCGTGTTTTAGTTTTATAGTTTTTTTTATGAAGTTTTCAAATGGAAGTCAGTGTGCTTGGTTTTTGTTTGTGATAGGGCTTTGGAAGAAAAACGTGCTCGGTTGGGATTGGTGGAATGTGTCAACCATGAGCTTTTGCAGCCATACCCTGTTCTTCATGAAAAGCCTGGTAAGACATATTTTCATTTTGTTCTTAGTATTTTCTCTAGTCACTATTGTTATTTTTATTATTAGTGTTGCTCTGTTCGTCATGAAAAGCCTCATTTTGTTTTTAGTATTTTCAAGTCACTATTATTATTGTTAATATTAGTGTTTACCCAAGATGAAACGAACGTTGCATTTTATAGGTGATTTTGTGGCACATATCAAGTTCACGGTTCTTCTGACGCCAAATGGATCGGACCGCATAACGTCTCATGCACTTCAGGAGTTGCAGCCTACTAAAACGGTTGATAACCTTGAAATCAAAGCGTGGTTAGCGCTTCCCGTAAAGACCAAAAAGAAAGGTGGTGGCAAGAAGAAGAAAGGCGAGTTGGCAAGAGTTTTTAATCTGATGTGGCAATTTTAAATTGATTTATGTTTTATTTTTAACTATTTGAACGGGTACGTCCGTTTTAGACTGTCTTTTTGTGGGGATATTTCAGGTAAGCGAGTTGAAAAGGGTGAGGTCGAGGGTGAGACCGAGGTGATGGAAAAGTGAAATGGTGGTGCTTAACAACAAAAACATCAAATCCAATTTTGGTTTCTAGCCTTTTGTATTGGTGTCAACTGTCAAGAGTTTGTTGAATGAATTTATGTCTCAGACAGATGTCTAAAAGCATGTGTTGATTTATAACCTTTGTGAGGCTTTTTTTGTTAATTAAACTTGGTTTGTGTTTCATGTCTAAAGTTAGTAGTTTTTTTATTTTTTTAAAGAGAGAATTACATTTATTGTCCTTTATGGTTGTAGCCAATTTCAACGGTTGTCCTTTTTCTATAAAATTGATGTGATTTGTACTTTACGTTTTCAAATGTAACACAATTTGTCCTTTAGCCCTAACTCAGTTTTTATCGTCGAGTCTGGTCATGTGCTTTACACATGATGGCGAATTGTTCAATTTACCTATTAATTTAAAAAATCATTTTAATAATTATATATATATATATATATATATAATTATTCTCTCTATCTTCTTCTTACCCTATCACCAACCCGTCACCACGACGACAATCCATCCCACACCACTGCCCATATCCACACCACATCACCATTCAAGCTCTGACTACCGTTTCTGCCTCCCCTCCCATTTATATTCAAGCCCTCTTGATATAAAGATGATGCATGGGAAGCTCCACCGTCATCGTCGGGATTTACCTAAAATTCTAATTCCCTTCAACATCCACCCATCAACATATGCGATTTACCTGAAACAACAGTTAAATCGCGACGGAATGTGGGTTTCAGGTGGATCGAGTCGTAATACTTTAATGGAGCTTTGATAAGGCTTCTGATTTGGCCGGAATAGGAAGAATGAACTTTGATTAGGCTTCCGATTTGACCGGAATAGGATGAATGAACTTTGATAGGCTTCCAATTTGGCCAAGGGCGATGAATGGGCTTTTGTTAGGTTCCGATTTACCGGAATATGCTAATGGATTTTGATTTGGGTTTCATTTTGGTCGGACGACAATGGTGGTGGTAGTGTTGGTGGATGTGTGTGTGTGTGTGTGTGAGAGAGAGAGAGAGAGAGAATGGTGTATGGTGGTTCCGGTGGCAGTGTCGGTGGCTTGCCGGAGAAGACGGTGGTGGTGGCTCGCCGGAGGTGAAGCTATGATGGCAATGAAATAATTCATAGGGTCGGCTCTGGTGTTTAGTTGTAGGTAGGTTGGAAGAAGGGGTATTAAGAAGAAGAAGAAGAAGAAGAAGAGTCGAGGTTTTTTCTAGCAGAGAGAAGGGTTTGGGATAAAACTAAAATGTTTTTTTAATAGGGTAAAATTACAGTAATACCCCCACGTCAGCAACACATGACACAACTTAACGAGATTTTTTAACGGGGTTAGGCATAAAGGACAAAAGATGTAACATTTTTAAACGTAAAGGACAATAATCATCAGTTTGGAAGATAAAAGACCACCAGGGAAATTCTGGGTAAACATAAAGGACAATTTCTATAATTCTGTCTTTTTTAAATAACAAATATAAAGATCGCTTAAATGTGTACATTTTTAAATGAATCCATTATGTAACTTTTGGTACGCATGAATGACAAGCGACATGGAATAGACCATTATGATGGAATGAAAAAACGTATATAAGTTTTTAAAAAATTAATAATTTATGTCTTAGAAATAACAATAATTTATAGTAAATGTCATTCCCACATGGTAACCAAATATTTCAATGGAATGGTATCTGGTAAACGTATTTAGGGTTAGATTCAAATAAGAAGTTTGATTTTCCTATATTGCTAGGAAAGAGGGTATTTTAGTACACCATTTTAATATTGAAAACTCAATTCCTATCTCAAAAACCCATTTACATTTTCACTCATCACCTACACCCACCACCACCCACCGCCACCACCTTGTCGGAAATTTCGCAAGAAAAATTCACTGGAAAAGCCGTTGGAAAGTCACTGCTAAACAATCCCCGAGAAATTTCGACGGAAAAATCAACAAAAAGTCATCGAAAAACAATCACTGAAAAAGGTCATCCGAAAACGGTCACCGGAGAAACACAATGGGAGATACTATGAAAAAAACACAATTTAAAAAACCCAATGAAAAAACACCATAAAAAATAACACAATGACAAAAACACAATAAAAAAAACAATTGTATAACACAATGTAAAAAACACAATTGAAAAATGTAAGTCCTGAATCCGGATATACACAATATGATATCAAGTAAACACGATTTTTGTGCGGAATCCAAACACCCTGGTGATTCAAGAACAATATAAATGAATAATAATAACAATATGAATTTCAATACACACGTTTATTATCACCAAACGTCGGGTACATAACTTCTTTTCAAATCTACTTTGCTCTCTAAGGGTTTATGATGGCAATCAAAGTGCTCTACAACAAGTTGCCCTAATTGATGACTAAACATTAACTATATATAGGGTTACTATACAAAATGCCCAAAGGCCAAGCCCAACTAAGCCTAAACTAGCCTAACCAAAATCCATAGGGATTTTGGTGTTACTAGACAAACCGAAATCCGTAGGGATTTCGGTATTACACCATCGCAACCATAATGCAATTATTCAACTCGTCTTCGTTTATTTCACTTTAATCTTGATCATGTCGTGGCCTTTTGATATGCGTCAGTCTAAACCAACTTATGATCCAACAATCTCCCCCTTAGACTGATTCTTCCAAAACCTTCAAAATTTTTACTTGACCATGATCAGCATTCAGCATCTGCATCCAATACTCTACCATCTCCCCTTTATTGACAACATTATCCAATTTGAATATCAGATATTTCATAAGCTTCCGTTGCAAGGAATCAGTCTTGAAAGAACAATCAACTTTGATAGAAAGATCAACCAAAATATTTTGAAAACAATTAAATAAAACAAAAATATTTTTGTAATTTTTGTAATTTTTCTGATTTTTATGATTTTCTTGGAAAGACTTGAAATGAGATCATACCAGCTAAACCAAATATAACACACAAAACTGCTATCAGATTTCATGGGTTGTGAACAAAAGCGTAATCCAAGTTTAAATCGATTTCTTAACGCATTTGTTTCGACAAGAGTAAACTTTTACGAAAAGATCTGAACATAGATCATATTGATTAAGATGAGTTCACAATGATTCATTTACAGCATTATTATGACATAGAGAGACAGGTTGATAGCATGTATTAAGAAACTTAGCATGATTTTCTTTGAATCAGTAATACGAGATTGGTTCAATTTAGGCATAAAGCTTAGATGAACATCACTTATGGACCTGCGATGCCTCCTATCTCTTATCAAAGCGTATTTGGCTTTCCCCATATCACCCCAGTTTGACTCCAACCCCATAGTACTTGATCAAAATATTTTCCCTGTACAAACAAAAATTTTATGCTTCAAGGTTGAACGTTGGACTTACATGCCGACCAGACTTACATGCCTTACATTCGGAGTGTTTAGGACTTACTTGAATACCTCACCCCTGTAGTTATAGTTTGATCCTTTAAGCTTTTGAAATACGAATTTTAATAACACAATATAATTTTTGCATGTTTTTTTTACTTAATAACATAATACATTTGGTGATCAAGACACTAACGGGCTCGTGTATGACTGGGTAATTGCTTTTCTGCCTACCATTCGGAGAGATGTGTCTGGAGACATGCACACATCTTCAAAATGACTCTCCACAGTAAGTTTAGCAGATTTAATATATATCACTTCAACTTTTACGCATCATTGAAAGCTACCATACAAATCAATGACTGGTCAAAAGCCTTTTTAGCTTACTAACTTCACACGTTAGGCACACATAAACAATTTATCTATCATTTTCCAAAGGTTGGATCAAATTTCCATTTGAAAATATTTTGAGCTTCTATAAAGCTGTTAACTGAATAATCATATCACTACTTATATAGTTATTTAGAAGATATTCCCATATAGTTATTTAGAAGACGTCTTAAATCCAGTCGCCCCGGTCACTTTCAATCTTCAGGTAAATGGCTATCCCGTATGACTACAAGTAGCAAACGGGACCAAACATATATAAAAATACATGTCCCTCAAACTTTGAGTAACCGACATATTTTTAAGCGAAAGAATTAAACAAAACACACAACAGTCGCCCCAGTAACTTTCAGTCTTCAGGTGAATGGCTATGCCATATGTCTACAAGTAGATAACAAGACCAAACATACACAAGTATATGTCCCTCAAACTTAAGTAACCGACATATTTTTAAGCGACAGAGTGCAAAACATGTTTTTTTTTTGCTTTAAGAAAACACGCACACTCTTTTTGTATTTTTTTTAAATCCCCCCCCCCCCCCCCCTCCCAAATTTGTTCAATCATTTGAATAGAAAAAGTATGTACAAATTTACCTAAAAAAGAATCAATCGTCGAAACGTAGCATTTAAGATTAATATATGAAGAAATGTGATAGTCAGCCAACTGATGTACTATAATTTCTCATGTACGTTCAAGTCATTTTCACATTTTGAAAAACAAAACAAATTATACTTGAAAAACTATACGTGAACATATTTTTGTATTTTTAAAATTTTTGACTATTTATGTACAAATTTAAATAAAAGTTTATATTTTAAAAATCTTTTTGACTGCTCAATCTTTCGTACCAAAGTGATAAGGTTACCTTTTATCTTCAAGACAATATTTCCAATTTGTGTGAATCTCCCCTAAGAATAAGCTTGGTTTTTGAGATTCTACATCCTTGCGAGTTGAATGTCTGGAACAAACTTTTAATATGCAATGAATTCCCTGATTTGTTCCTACACACTTAGAGAGCAGATTAAAAACGTTCTATCAACCTAAAATCCCGTCCAAGAAACAAATAATCCATTTTATGGTTTAAAGACTTAGAAAATTGGATATTTTCCCTGTCATGTGCCTGGAACAACCCATTTAATAAACATTGAATTTGTGGTTGTTCCTACACGCATTGCAGGATCAGTTGGACATAGGAACCCAAGTCATAAATGTCTTGGGGTTCCCTTGAGCATCAACATATGTGACATCTTGCCAACTCATATCTTTCCCATCTATAACAGAAACATTTGTTATTACAAGTTCTGTTTGTTGAGTTTTAAGTTTTCAAGTCTGTTTTGGTTTAGTGAAATTGGAAAGAACAGACTTTGGAGTGGAACAATTTGAATTCGAATTCTTAGAACTTTCAACACTCTTTGATTTCTGAAAAATTTATTTTTCTTTTAACAGTTCAAAATCATTTGAGTGTAAACATGTCATATTAAATTTGAATCCTTGAGTATCTGTGACCCGTTGTATAGATACTCGTGATTTTATAAAATAGGCATTTTGGTTAACCACTAGATTCGGTTGAAACTTGTTACCTTTCACCTGAGGAGCTTGTCTTTTAACAGGACGGTAGTGACACTCGTTTGCCAAATGTCCGCCGTTCCCGCAGACGAAACACGCCTTCATCCTTCTTCTAACGTCAACGAAAGCACTTGTCTCGTGTTGGGAAGGACGTGAAGTTAAGATTGATTCAAGTTTCTTCTTAGGAAATGTTTTTCCATTCTTCTTGCCCCTTGGTGTAGCCTTCTGATTTTGCTTGTAATAGGGAACATATAGAAGATGAACACAATTTTTGGCTATATGTCCTGGTGTGCCACAATGGTAACATGTTTGCCTCTTAATATAAATACCAACCAATGATTTATTAACACATGGAAATCCGGAGGACCTATGAGGACGAGACTGCCATTGTTGTGCTGATTCCTTATGTGCCTTCCCTTTGTTGCCACAACTCTGTGTATTATTATTAGTACAATTTTGTGTTGTGGTGTCATCTGAATTTGATGACACGTTAGAATAAGATTCCTTTTCACTGGCATAAACCCCTTCACTATCAGAAGCAAAAACATTTACAATATCTACATATCAAGTAGAAGCATCAAAATTGTTCACACATTTAAAAACAAGGTTAATTACCTATAGGGATCCTGATCCAACAATTTCAGATTGAACCTGTTTACCATATTTCATAAACCTTTTCATTTCTTACTCTTCGTTGGTAAGAGGAAGTCCAGTGTAGTTGTCATTATATGGAGGTGGAACCATACTGTACCCAATGCCCTCACCCTTATTTTCTTTCCATTTTAATTGTTTTTCAATCATGGACTCAACAACAACACTAGAGACATCGAATTTTTTAAAGTCGAATTCGGCATTTTCAAATTTACTAGTTAACTTAGAAATCTCCAACTTAGATGCTTCTAATTCGGCGGTTAATTCGACAATTTTCTGTTTAGCATCTAAGTGGTGACAACATTTTATGCTAAATTCGGATTGAAGTTTAGAGAAATCCTTTTGTTGTGCCTCTAGTTTTTCTTTCAAAGCATTTTTGAATTTCTTAAGAGTGAAGTTTTCATGTTTTATTCCCTCTATTTCTCTAATCAAGTTACTATTGTAAGATTTATTTAATCTACCTTATTAACAGAAGATTGAGAACATATATTATTTGTTACCTTAGTTGGCATGGAAGAAGCTTGAATGGAAAAGTCCGTGAATGTTTTTTCTGATGTACTAGGTTGCCCTTGTAAAGTTGAGAATGAACTTTCAACACTAAATAAACACCGAGAACCCGAGAACTAAGGCCCACCAAAGACCAGGCCCAACTTCTACTAAAGACCGAGAACAAGATCGAACAGCCCACCGAGAACAATGAACTTTGACCGAGAACCATGTAGTCAACCGAGAACGCCTGAAAGTTGACCGAGAACACGAACCAAAGGCTTAACCGAGAACTATTCAAAATCACACAAAACTTCCCCAGAACAAGGAAAGTTGGCCGAAAACGATCATAGGTGCCCGAGAACACACAAAAGTTGCCAAGAACACTAGAATTCTACCGAGAACACACGAGTTTCACCGAAAACGACAAAAACTTTGGCCGAAAACAATGAAATCTTCTCGAGAACTTCCAAAGATCCTAAGGAGGCTTTGACCAGATATTTTTGGTAACAGAATAAATCCCAACAACTCTGGGATTTGAATTTTAAGACCTAAATCAAGTCAAATCCTTCCCCCAAGTTATCTCAACAACCCCGAGGAATACGAAGAACATTTGTTCTTCAATTTCTAGAATTCTTCAAAGATCCACAACCAAAAACTCAACCTTGAATCAATGATATCACAAACACCGAGCCTAGAATAAGTCTATAGGCTTTGATTCCAATTATCGAACCATGAACGAAGAAAGGTATGAGATAAAATAGTGATTGCGAGGCCCGAAGTTACGGGGCTATTTTGCCGAGTTCCTTAGAGAGAGTTGTCTCGCGCCCCTAGGTATTCTCTACCTACCCACCTGTGTCGGTTTCGGGTACAGGAAAGGGGTGAATCTGCTCTTAGGTATCATTAAATCCTAAAAATAATAAAAAATTGAAGTTCATCTTGTTCTTATTATTCATTTATATTGTTCTTGAATCACCACAGTTTTTGGATTCCGCACAAACATCGTGTTTACTTGATAAACATCGGGTACATAACTTCTTTTCAGATCTACTTTGCTCTCTAAGGGTTTATGGTGGCTATCAAAGTGCTCTACAACTGATTGCCCTAATTGATGACTAAACATTAACTATATATAGGGTTACCATATAGAAGTCCCAAAGGCCAAGCCCAACTAAGCCTAAACTAGCCTAACCAAAATCCATAGGGATTTTGGTGTTACTAGACAAACCGAAATCCATAGGAATTTCGGTATTACACCATCACAACCATAATGCAGTTCTTCAACTCGTCTTCGTTAATTCACTTTAATCTTGATATTGTCGTGGCCTTTTGATATGCGTCAGTCTAACCAATTTATGACTCAACAAAAAACACAACGCTAAAACACATGAAGAAAAAACATAATGATTATAACATATAACACAGTGTATAAAAAACTCGCTAAATTTTTAAAATTTTTTTATAACAGTATGATACTCATATTAAAGATTAAAAATGCTCATTATTAAGGTTATTTTAAAAAAGATTTATAAAAAAGTTATAGACGTTTTAAAACGATGGGAGAATTGATATGTGTCTTGCATGTGGGGAGAGAAAGTCAACAATAATGTGTTATTCCTTTTTTTGCAATTTCCTTTGTTTTATACTTAATTTTTCCAAACTAATCTCAATCATTCAAATTAAAAATTAATGGCCTAGATTAATTATTATCCTTCTTACAAATATCATACTTCTTATTATAACTTGACCATACGCATTTATATTCTTATAATTATTAAAGTTAATATACCCAATGTTAATATCTTTATTATAATTGTTATAGTTGATATACACAATTTTAATACAGTTGATCCATAAAATAAACTTATGTATTTGTTACCTTTAAATATCAGAAATGTGGTCGGTAGTGTTCACCTATAGTTGGTAGTGTTCATATATGTTAGTTTTATATTAAATTTGGAACTGATGAAAAGAGCTTTCTGAATGTGCTTTTTCTCGAGACTGTCATTTCTCTATATGCAATACTTTGAAAAGGTACGTAGATATATAATATTAGTGTATGATACATGCATATATATAGAAATAGTCAAATAAACAAATGTATAATTTCAAATGACAAATTATTTTTTACTATACTTATTAAGACAACAATACGATTTGTAAGTGCAATTCATATTCATATACAAACAGAGTCTTAAAATACATAAACTTACAAAGTATAACTTTACATAGTGAAATGTTTACGAAGATAATTTAAAATTTTAATACATAAACTTCATAAAGTTAAAAAATAATACTAATAGAAAACATACAAAATTCACTAACATTAAACTGGAAAGTAAAAAAGTCAGAAAATAAGTATCAAGGAAAGATTCTCGATAAGTACCAAAGAATTATTCGGGATACTTTTCTTCCAGGACTAGGAACATGACATGAGGTCATAGATTGACTCAAAAATAAACCAATTACACTAAATAGATAGTGGTAAGTGGGTATCGAACACAGGGATTTTGTGGAAAATGTGTTATCAAGTAGCTTTTTAAATTAACTAAATTTAAACTAAATGCAGAAAATTAACTCAATGGTTGTTTGGTTTGATTAACAAAAAGTAATTAAAAGCACTTAACAAGTTTTTTAAATCAATGATGAGAGGATAGGCTCTCTCTCGGTTTCAGGTTTCTATAACTGTTAATATGAAGGTTTAATCTGAGATGAACTACAAAGACATGGTTTTTGATTATACGATTGATTGTGATAAATGGGGACTAAGTACTTGAATTATAAAACGCAAGGTGACCACCCAATGATCAGTTAATATATCCAACCCCGAGCCCCCTCCCCCCGATGAATCTCGATTTCCTATGGCACCAAGAATTGACGGTTCAAAAAACGAAATTTAACAACATCAACAATTTACCAATCAACACATAAACACCATAGTAATGCAATCATAAAGATTAAACAACTTTCTCATAAATAACATAAACATTCATATAACATTCAAACCGACATCTTACAATCCGAGGGAAAACACAAGAAAACTTAGCCACTCACAACTTGGTTCGTCATCACTTCGATACTAGTGTCCAGCACGTCTCCAATCGAAATATATTGAAAAGATACTTAAAAGTCGTCCAAAAACGACTTTTAAATGGTATTTACGAATTCTGCGTTAGGGCCCACTGTAAGCGACGGTTGCCGCCTTAGCTTACGGTGGAATACAAATTGCCGACGGTGGGTAAAAACTGGCATACTGTGGCAGTTTGTCTTCAAAGGCCACCGTAGCTTACGATGGCTGCCGTAAGCTACGGTGGGGCACTTTTTGACTTCTGGACTCCCTTTGTAAATATTCATCTTCTGTCGTTTGACCTCCCTTTTTCGGCATGCTTCACTCCAACCATAACTCCCACTTCTTTTACGCCTTTTGTACATGCAATAACAACTCATTGTAGTCATTAGGGATGAGCAAAATCGGTACCGGTACCGATTGGTACCGGTACCGATCCCGAAATCGGTACCGAATCGGTACCATGGTTTTAAGTTTCGGGATTGGTACGGTACCGGTACGGTACGGTACGGTACCGGTATTTCCCGATTTTTTACCCTCGGTACCGGTACCGTCCCGGTACCGTACCGGTACCGAACCGAATATTTCGGTACCGGTACCAAGAATTTCCAATTTTCGGGATCAGGAAAATCGGGATCGGTACCAGTACCATCCCATGTTCATCCCTAGTTGTCAACCAATTCCACACAATAAACCGCTGAAGTGTATGATTTTTAATGTCATTTTAGTACTTAAGGGTTGTCCAACGGGTCACCCGTCACATCCCCACACTTACGTTGCTTTCCCTCAAGCGGCACATTTTTTTTTAAATATCAATCATCATTCCATCAAAACCCATCTCGGTTATGGTCCCAAATCATACCCTATTCCCATGTGTTTCATATTTTCACTAGTAACACATTCATATACATCAAAAATAGAAATTTAACCAAACTTAGCACGCTTCTTGTTTTTATTTCATGCAACACACCCCTCATGAACTCTCCACTCAATAAGTTCTTTAAAGCTAGCATGGTTTGCAAGTCCACCCAAATGTATGTGTGCAAATCCACTATACTAAGCTTGTGCAACTATCGAACCTCCACCGAATAATTTCTTAGACACTCGTGCAAATCAAGAGGACTTAGCATGGGTTGTAACGGGGCAAGGTGTTAGGGTATGGAATGGGAATATTTAAAGTAGTGCAAGCGATCCGATCCGGCTTATTACATACAAAACGAAATAAACAACTATATACACCATTAACTTTTTCTCCCTTGTTTTTTTCGTCGATCCATACTTTGATCAATTGATTTCAAATTATTGCTACTACATTTTTTTTTTCATTTTTTTTTCACTAAAAAAAATAAAGAACACTTCATAGCAGTTCACCAAACAAAAATACAAATACAAGAATAGACTACTAAGCCGAGTCTTCTTGCAAAGGTAACAAAAACGTGAACTATTCAAGGTGCATCGATCGATAAGCAATAAGTCCAATAATGACTTCTAAAGGAACTAACTACCCGCCCCTCTCGTTAACCTCACTCATATTTATAATGCATGAGGCCAACCCCCAAACCCACACTCGCACACATCCAGACGAGGCTGCACCTAATTACATCTATCATCTTTGCACTCATGTTGAGCTAAGATCTCAGAACGCATTCATGGCACAAGTTCTAACAGGAGGAGTCACACTACTGTACTCAAATAATGCCAACTATGATAAATGGTGGTATAAAGTTCCTACTCTTCATGTAAGAAATTTGGTTGCTGGCATTTTACGTGAGATAAATAACCAAAAAACCTGTTACCTTTGGCTGGAATTATGACACAACTTTTTTCTAAAAACTAGGAAACACTCACACAAAGGAAATATGATCATGATAAGAGACCTTTACCTCAACATTGCCGCAACACACATCTTTTAACCCCCAAAAAAAAATCTCAAAAACATTCTCCTCATCCCCACACTTGGGTTACATTGTCCCCAATGTATGGTTTTGGCACATGTTTTTTTTATATTTATTTATTTTTTATTATTGTTATTTTTATAGATTAAGGTTCACACCTCCATTTGATCACAACCCTTAAAGCAATATAACACTTAACACCACCGAAACCATCAACATAAAAAACACATTAACAAATGTACAAAATAGGACAAGAAACCACTTTATCAATAGTATCGCGACTAAGGTGGGCCGAATATGGATGCCATCATATCCGAGAACTCACCGAAATCAAAAGCTCCTTGCTCACCAGTACCTTTTTTTACCTCTTTGTTGCTGCGCGACATCATGATGCTAACCATGATTTGGATCCACCCACATGGAATGATGCAATGGTGGCATGGGGTATGACACACTACCATTTTAAGGTAGCAAGGTAGTGTAATCCACAATCGGCGGGTCAGCCACGACTGGCTATCCCGCGTGCCAAGCATCATGCATCCTCCGATATCGATCATCAATATATCAATTATTCATCTCCTCTTCAAAAGCATAAGCACTAGTGAGATTCCATTGTTCATGTCGGTCATAACTTTGCTTAAATGCTCTCTCCATGTTAGCCCCCATATATGTCTGCTGATCAAAAACTGTTTGGGAAGATTCAGACTAGTCAGTAAATGTAGGTGGTCGATTTTGCTCCACAACCTGTTGCATCGTCCCCTGATGGGCCTAATTTGGATCATAAGGCCGTTGTGCATAATCAAATGTGTAATAATGCACTTCCCATATAACCCAATTAAAGTCCCTCTCTCTTTCCACCTCTACTTGCCTCGCTTGTTCTGTGTCCATGGGTGTCACATATGGGTTGTCTTGATAATCCTCATCACCCTCTCAACCTCATCTTCACTTTCGGGTTCATCAGCCTCACCCTATTGCAACGGTCTAGCAACCACCTTTAACACTCTCCACCTTTTACCATCATTTTTAAGTTTGCGATACCTTTCGGACGCATTATATTCCCATCCAGCCCCCAAATGTGTCACATCGAACGGATTGAACCTCTTATACGAACCCTTGTCACCCACATTAATTGCCCCAACATCTTCAACAACGCGGTAAACAGTGTACAATGAGGTATTATTTTTCTGTCCACATTGCTCCTATTTATCCAGATATTATTCAACACCAAAACCGATATGGAATAAGTGTAACAACTCGGGCTTTCGTTTACTTTATCAATGTCTAATACCCGAACAGTTATTGTTTTCGGGCAATTTAATCATTTAAAATATTCAATTTTTTAGATTATATTTTTCCTTTCTTTATTTTATTAATTTTATCTTTGATATATATATATATACACACACTCAAAAAATACACCCTCAACCTTAATTTAACCCCTATATGTTCCACATTAAAGTCCAGGGACTAAAATGCAATTTTTGTCAAATAATATCCAAACCCACCATCCAAACCCGTTTCACCCATATGTAGTGACCCGTTTAGGTTTCGTGAACCACAATTCTCGTTGTAATGTTGGAATTTATTTGAGTATATCGTTCCCTTAAGCCCAACGATCTCACCCACACCAGTTAATTAGGAAATCGAGATCTAATTGATACAAATTAACAAAATAACGAAACCGCTCTAGCCCGTCAATCATTATACCCTAAAACGAACATCATAACGCAATTAAATGAGCCTGCACAACCCTATACCCGTCGCCAATAAAACCCCCATGGTTAATTGCGTTTTATGAACTTGCAAGACCTTGTTTGATCCCGTCTTTGGCCACGGAGTTTGTTTCGTCGTTCACCACCAATTAACAACCAAATCTGGTAATTCTTATATGCAACAAGTTCACTTTTAAGTGCTGATCGTTAACCCTAACATTGATTAAACGATTATATAACAGAATAATGGATTGAATTTTTAGGGCTCATATCTGATTTAGGGTTTGAGCATGTCTGGTTATAAAGTTTCTATTCAAGCCATTAAACATCTAAACCCCCTAGCCCAGTGGCTAGGGGTGTGCGTGTTAAAGCTGTTGTGGCTGGGAGGTGCGCGGGTTCGAATCCCTCCTAGCCTTTTTTTGGCTCTTTTTTTGTAATAAACTCAATAAATCATGTGTATTAATATATTTAATAGTTTAATTTATGTTGTAAATATTATAACTTATAACTAATGGATATTTTCACAAAAACCGTCATATTAACTTGTCACTTTTTTTGAACTTTGGTTAAAGACATATATATATATATATATATATATATATATATATATATATATATATGTAACATCCCAAAATTTCTAAGAATAATAATTAATATATTATTTAATTTTGATGAAGAAGTTTACTTGAGTTAGTAGAAAAATAATAAAATAATAAAGACGAAAGGATATTTAAGCTAATTAGATGTAATTAATTATGGACCAAAAAGGAAAGATGGGCCTATGGTCCATAGGCTTAAAAGAGTATAAATACCCCTTAAAACCCTAATCCTTTCCATTTTCATACATCTCTACACCATAGCCTACACCATCAAAAACACACACTTCTCCAATTCCCGTTTTTGAGAAAACCACCCACAAAGATACAAAGATTCCCGGAGATCTAACCGTCGGATCAGTTTTAAATTTTAACTGATTGTTCACGGTATATAAATGAAGATTCCCACTGATTAGATCTTCGATCAGAGGTCGGGAAGTCCGGTTTTTATCTGCAAAATCATAGCAGCTCAAAAGTGAGGATTCCAGCGACTGTTCAGCTGTTCAGGCGACTGTAGCGGCGGTTTCCGGCGAAGGCAATCTGCTGGGTTTGTAGATCGGTACAAGAAGGCTCCGTGTTGAATCACACAAATCGGAGTTCGTTTGATATGGTTTTGGGCCTCTCGAGTGATTTTAGATTAAAACCTCAAAGGTACGTTTGTGTTAAAAAGACTTACTTTTCATGAATGGATATACATGAAAATTGGTAGGATGATAGATCGGGTCATGATTATTGATAAAGTAATGAACTTGATAGTAAACGGGTTAGTTGGTTCGTTTCGGATAAAACAAGTAGTGTTCTATTTGTGAAAAGAACGGGTAAACGAAGTTGGTTTTGCATGAAACTTAGTAGGATAGTAAATCAGACCTTATTATGTGATAAAGTTGCAAATTTGATGTTTAAAATGGACTTAAATAACTCATGGACGTATACGGCTCGTATAAAGAAACCCTAGATCTAACCCAAGAACGTTTAAAGGATAAAGGCTCAGCTTTACGTATGGACGGGCTTGGTCTTTGCCGAAAACGAGTATGGAAACGTTCAAGGTTTGATATAATACCATAATAAGGGTTTAGGTGTTAAAACATGTAAGGAAAATGGGTATAAAGGACCAAGCAGAAACAGCTGATTCGATTAAAATGGATGACTCGAATACATGCATACATTCAATTACATGAAAGGTTCGAATACATGCAGGTCATTCGATTACTATGAATGGTTCGATTACAAAGTTTACATATTCGAGTACATTGATTAGACTCGCATACAACACGGGTCACTCGAATACATCAAGGATGTTCGAATACAATACATACATTCGAATACAATCCTGGAATTCGAATACAACACAAGGACTTGCATACATGTCTTTAATCGAATACATCATGGACTTGATTACATGCACATGTTCGATTACATGGCATGATTCGAATACATGTGCCTAATCGATTACATGGAGTGATTCGAATAAATGTGCCTGATCGATTACATAGTATGACTCGAATACATGTGCCTAATCGATTACATAATGTAACTCGAATACCATATGCATGTTCGAATATATCATAGATTCGAATACATAATTATACTCGATTACACTGATGGTTCTAATGCAATAAAAATGTTAGAATACAATGAAAGGCTCGAATACAATATGCAACGTTCGGATACATCATGCACTCGAATACACAGTGTATTCGATCACATCATGTATTCGAATGTACTGAGTTTGCATACGAGATTGTATTCTAATCGACCAGAAAAGAAAGAAGGAAAGGAAGATCTTACAAGTGTAATCTAATTGAACATAAGGATATGCATGCATGCCATACTTACGGATACAATACCTAATAAAGCCATTAGAATAGACCAGACTGAGCCATTTTTGGCTGAAATATGAATAATGTGATTAGGACAAGTATTGATACATGTAATTAATGTACAGTTAGCCGAGCATAATTAAAGAGAGGAATAACGATAAACGGAGACGTAACAAGACCCATGTGAGTTTCTAGCCCCATTTCCTTGTTATGTTTTCGAGGTTGTGTGCATACTCGATGTGATAGTTACCATACTTACCTTAAGTGGTAAGTGTATGCCATGTATGATTTATATGATAATTAATATATGTCTTGAATGTGAACGAAAGCTTGTCGGTACGTGAACGATCTTCGGATATTGCACGTATGGTCAAGGAAGGTAAGTATATGAAATATGAAAGTGTATGAAAGGTATATGCATGACATGTGAGTATGTATGAATGTTAAAGAAAGTATATATATATATATATATATATATATATATATATATATATATATATATGTAAAGGTACAATATGATATGGGTATGTAAAGAAAATATATATGAGGGTGGAAGAAGTAAGGGATCAGACCCTAATAATATCTGAGATAGAGAAGTAAGGGATCAGACCCTAAAAATATCTGAGATAGACAAGGAAAGAGGGATCAGACCTTAATAATATCTGAGATAGAAAAGAAGAGGGATCAGACCCTAATAATATCTGAGACAGAAAAGGAAGGGATCAGACCCTAATAATATATGAGATAGGATGGACAGTAAGTATATAGTATAGAAGTAATAAAGTATGAATGTATGTATGAAATGAAAGTAATAAGTAAAGTACTTAATGTGTATCTTCGGATGCATAAATGAAGGTATATTTATGTATTGTATAATGTATGATTAACTAGACCTCACTCAACGTAACTGACTCTTAGCATGCACGCAGGTAGACGTGCACAAATCGGGTTCAACTGGAAAACCCGAACCGGTTCGAAACCGGTTTTTTTACACCGGGTTGTAAAATGGAACCGGTTCGGTTCCCGACCCGAACCGATGCCCAGATATGCTAACTTTTAAGAACCGGGTAGGGTATGAACCGGAACCAGTTTTTACGTAAAAACCGGTTCCACCGGTTTTTTTTGAAATTTAAATATTATAGCCGTTAGGAACCGGTTCCAACAGCTATATAGCCGTTTTTGACCGTTGGAACCGGTTTTTTAACTACAAATAGGTTATTTTCTTACTATAAATAGCAAGGTTTGTTTGTGTACTTGTTAAACCAATTCCAAAACTATAAAACACACTCCAAACCAAAATTAACCTTAAACCGACAACAAATGGCAACTAATGATGACGTTGTTATGGTGATCGAAACAACAAGATGCCCCGATGTTTGGGTTCATTGCGATTTGTGTCTCATGACCGACTCACATGAGTTGGCACGTTGCAAATATTGCTCGAAGTTTCTTAAAGCAGGGTCCAACTCGACATTACGAAAACATACGAATAAGTATTGTCGAGAGAAAAGAAGGTTGGAAGCTAAAAAAAAGGAAGTGGGAGAGTCGTCCGGCTCTACAACCCAAAAATAAGTATTCCCGGATTAAAACGACGGACTTTGTTTTTTATGTTTTAATTGTTATGTTTAGTATCGTTTATGTTTTAATAATGTTTGTAATAGTTATTTTTTAAATAAATAAAATGTTCGTCGTTATTAAAAAAGTAACAAAAATTAATCATGAGTAACAAAAGTAATTATAATAAAACAAATCAAAACTAAATATTAGTTGAACAAGTTACAAATAATTTTACCAAAACAAATAATTACAACTCTTCTTCGTCTTCATTCTCGTCTTCACCCTCGTCTTCGTTATCGGAAGAAACCCCGTCCTCCGCCTCCTCATCATGAATATGACGCTCTATTGGTATTTCGTCTTCAAAGTTCGCCTTTTGTTGTACACGATCCACCGCATCCAAATGGTCCTTTAGGCAAATGCAAACCTCTAGAGACTCGGGAGTTAGTTTTGTTCTTCGCATAGATAACACCCTTCCACTAAGAGAAAAAACCGATTCGGAAGCAACCGTTGAGGCTTGTACGGCAAGCAAATCACGAGCCATGGCGGATAGAATGGGAAATTCGTTTTGTTTACCTTTCCACCAAGCCAACAAATCAACATTGCGAATTTCGTCGACCGTTGCGCCCTCAACATAGTTTGCTCCACTATATCGACCAAGTTCGCTACTTGGTGTGTTTCCTCTTTGCCTCTTAGATGCCGATTCACGAATCCCATTCATCAAGTTTATAAGTGGGTCATTGCACGGCCTACTAGTTGTTGTTTTTTTTTCACAAAAGACGATCTCGTGCTTGGACCATACATTTGAAAATAATGGTCATAAAGATCTTGAAGGTTTTTGTTGAACTTGTCCTTCGCTTCCGTCGACAACTTCGGGTCAATCTCGTGCATACCTAAGTTGTCGAATATTTCCTCAATCGTTGTTTCAACCCCATTAACATTCCAATAGGGGTTTAATGCGGCGGCACAAGTAAAGACCGGCGGTATGTTTTCAAAACATTTTATGAACTTTTCTTTCATCACCGCAACAATATTTTCGAAGAGTTTGTTCTTCTCCGCAAAGCTTTTAAAAACACAAGACATATAGTACAATTCTTGCAAAACCCAACAACTAGTAGGGTAATAGACTCCCGATAATTTTGTTGTTGACTTTTTGAACACGTTAAGATACTCCAACAAATAACCGACTTGGACCCAAACACTTTCCGGAAACATATCGGCCTCGCGTTCTTCAACAAGATTGTTATGAAAAGCTTGTAAAGTTTGGCGTTGGGCAAAAGCACACTTTAACATATGACAAGTTGAGTTCCAACGGGTTGGAACGTCCCAATTCGGCCCCAAATACTTTCTTTCAACCGACTTGCAATAGTTCTTATATTCAAGATGTCTTCTTTTACCACTTTTGAAGATATCTTGTAACATAAGTCTAAAGTATTTTAAATCATCACAAATGTTTTCATTGTCAAGACCTATTTGAACAACCAAGTTGATGATATGTGCAACACATCGGACATGAAAAAAATCCCCGAAACAAGGTGGTGAATATTTAATGATAAATTTTTCAGCCGCCTTAGTATTGTTTGAAGCGTTGTCAAACGAAATCGAAAATATTTTATTTCTCAAGTTGTAAGTCGTTATAACTTCATCAAGTAATTCAAACAATTTTTCGGCGGTATGTGGGAACGGGAAGTTTTCAAAAGCGATGGTGCGTTCATCAATTGCCATGTCATCGGATCAACCCAATGAGCGGTGACACATATGTATGATTCGGGCAACCCGTGTGGTGCCGACCAAACATCGGTAGTTAAACTAACCATGGCTTCTAAAGAATGAAAAGACTCGATTAACTATTTTTTAGCACACTCCCACAACCTGATACAATGACGTCTTAAGGTAGTATGACTTACATGTGTGTATCTCGGTTGTAGAGTTTCGCGAATCAACGACGTCAACTCCGGGTCATCAAAGTGGTTAAACGGCAAACCTCGTTGAATAACGAACTTTGCCATTCTATCTTGAACTTGAGTCGTGTTGTAACGAAATAGTGTACCATCTTTACCCAAGTCAATTTGATCGGTCGTGCCAATCCCTTTCAACGCCTTGCAATATGGCTTCTCGATGTGCTTTCTCAAAGTAGAGTTGGAATCGTGCTTTAATATTGAACCACATAGTTTGCAACGAGCCTTTTGATAACCTTCGTCATCCACAATCAAATCCCAATTCTTCCATATGTCTTGGTTGCGGTTATGGTTGACTACCGTAACAACCCTTGGGTCCTCCGTAACAGGAACGGGGGCAACAAAAGCACTCTTCTTAGCCTTCTTGTTAGTTTTTTTGATGGGTGCCATAATAATATTTAGTTGGATGGTCGGGTAAAGGAACGGGTTTGCTAAAAGAGTAGTATTTTAGTTTGTTTTTGAGTTTGGTGGTGAAACAAGTGGTGGAAACAAGTTATATATAGGTTTGGGCATCAAAAACCGGTTCCAACGGCTATATTACTGTGACACCCGGTAAATTCCCAATCCCTTAAACCAAGTAATCAACCTAAATATTAGGTAATTATGTTATATGCGCCTTGCGCGAGCGCGCCATATTAGAATCAGCGCGTGCATTTGTTATGTGCGCCCTGCGCGAGCGCGCCATGTTAATCAGCGCGTGCATTTGTTATGTGCGCCCTGCGCGAGCGCGCCATGTTAGTCAGCGCGGGCATATTATGTGCGCCCTGCGCGAGCGCGCCATGTTAAGAACCAGCGTGGGCATATGTTATATGCGCCATGCGCGAATGTTTTGGCTTTATGTTTTCATGTACCTTAACGTTAAGTTGTCTAATGGGTTGACCATCCCGCATGATGCTAAGGCGGGTGCATCCTAAATCGTTTATGCGCGTGCGGAAGGGAACTAACCTCCCCGCATGGCGGGAACATTGAGAGCTAGTTTGTCTGAAGCTCCAAGATGGAATTGACTTCAACATAACTGATCACTATGTTGAAATACCAAGACCACCTGGAGAATCTACAAATGAAACTCAATGTCCCTAACTGCGAGAAGGTTACGCACCTACCCGCAGCAAAGAAATGTCCTTCACGCAGAAAGCTATGCGCACAAAGTAATACGCGCAGAACACTTAGTCTATTCTCCAGTTGTAAGGAGATTACTCCCGCCCAAAAGGAAACAGTAGCGTGTTTCAGAGATTTTCCACTTTTTACTGTACACTGACAAAAGTACCTGAAAAAGCACACTGTAACATGAAAAGTCAACTGTCAGCCACCCTATTCTCACCAACCCCAGACCTGCATGTCCTGACCAAATCAAATCAAAATCTTTTATCCACTACTCCACTTTTAAATAAATAATAATAATTTCCATACCTTATCATCATTTCACCTAGATATGAAAAGATTACAATCCCCTAAAGCAAGGGATTGTGTTCCCTTGAGTTTGCCTATAAATATGTAACCTAAATTATCACCCAAAACACACTTCAAACTTCTCTCTTAAGAACTGCAACTTGCACTAATCATCTCCCACGCATCCGTTGTTTTCGTTTCCGATCCTGTTACCAGGTAAGCCAAGAATATAACCTTGAGATCTGCTTTCCAACCCTTATATTCTCCTAATTCTTGATCTTAATATATATACTTCTTGTTATTTAATCGCATTCTAGACCTTCAATTCCGAGGCCAACACCAAGAAAACCCGAATCTCGATTAATCCCTTAACAAGAACCACAGGTGAGTCTCACAGCCCCTATTCTCGCTGTTTTCACTGTTTTTAAACTGTTTTCGGGGCGAGGGACACGTACTTAAATAATGTTTTATCATGGTATACTTACAAGCTATGCAAGCGATTATGTGTTTAAATTATATTTCATGATGAGCAATGCGAACGGTTATCTAAGGTTTTCGATGTATGTGCGCTAGAACTCGAGTAAGTGATCACTTTACCATTGGAACTCTAAGGGTAGGGACTGCTGGTTTGATCCACCCACTCGTAGGGGTCGCACCACTTTGCATGGACGAGTGCCTAGTATGGTCATGGGGCAGTACTATGGGTTTGAGCCCGCT
This sequence comes from Bidens hawaiensis, assembly GCF_021521415.1. NCBI lineage: Eukaryota > Viridiplantae > Streptophyta > Magnoliopsida > Asterales > Asteraceae > Bidens > Bidens hawaiensis. The sequence goes on from NW_027504867.1 coordinate 102,349, forward strand.
CGTAGGGGTCGCGCCTCTTTGCATGGACGGGCGCCTTGTTTTCCGGCACAACGTCCGCGCGTAACCCGCGGGACGGAATTATTGATTAGCTCGTAGGGGCAGCGCCTCTTTGCATAGACGAGCACGGTTTTTCAGAAATGTCCACGCGTAAACCGCGGGACGGCATTATATTATTTAGCTCGTAGTGGCAGCGCCACTTTGCATGGACGAGCACACTTCCGGTAATGATCGCGCGTAGCCCGCGGAACGACTTTTATCAGAAATATGTGTCAGATCTATGTTTTCATACGGATTATCAACTATATGTTTAGACATGAAATCAGAAATGTGTTTCAATATGATTTTATCAAGACTATGATGCAATGCGATTTATATAGTTACTAAAACTTGTGAACTCACTCAGTTTATACTGATTCAAATGTTTTTACGTGTCTTTCAGGAGATAACTAGGTAGCGCATGGAGTCACACTTAGAGCACCTCACGCTGAACATCTAAAATTAGCTTTTTGGAAGATTTTAGTTCTATCCCTTCGATGCGCGTAGTTGTTCCCGCCGCGCAAGGGGTAGGGCGTGGAAATCTTCAACAGTTTTATACTTGGATGTTTTTATGTAATTTTTAAACAATGTAATGTATTTGTATTAAACATTTCATGCGCAATGAAAATCTTACTATAAATGTTTGCAATGGCCCGTGCTTAATTATCAATCCCCACTCGCGCGCGCCCGGCTGTTTCCGCCACTCAGGGCCGGGTGTGACAGATTGGTATCAGAGCACTGGTTATAGCGAACTAGGAAAAGAAGTTTTAACCTAGACTATAACCGTTGGGGGAAATCGCATGAAATATTTTCAAAAGAAACTATACACACACTTAGGAACACGGGTCACACAGTGTCTAGTAAATAATGATAATAATATGTGCTCAGAATACATGCGCTAAGATTGATATGTTTTCACTCTTTTAAAGCGAGAATGCCTCCAACTAAAGCCAAGGGAATTACCATGACACCCGAGGAACTCGCGGAAATAATCGCGCAAGCAATCGCAACACATGAGGCCAGCAAGGCCGAATCAAGTCAGGGTCGTCAGAATGAGACCCCAGAACCCGAATCAGGAGCCTTGGACAAAGGATGCTCCTACAAGACATTCATGGCCTGTAAGCCTTGGCCATTCAAGGGTATCGAAGGGGCCATTGGGCTCTACAACTGGATTGACAAGATGGAGACAGTTCTCTCCATTAGCGGATGTAGTGAGAACCAGAAGGTCCTTTACGCGACCTGCATGTTCCAAGAAGCAGCTTCGTCTTGGTGGAAGCTTCAAGTGAAAACCTTGGGGCGAGAAGTTGCTCTTCACAAGACCTGGGAGGAACTGAAGGAAATGTTGATGAGAAAGTTCTGCTCTCGCTCAGAAATTCAGAACCTACAACAGGAATTCTGGAACCACACAATGGTAGGAACGGATATCGACGCCTACAACAACCGGTTCAACGAGCTTTGCCAGTTGGTGCCAGACATGGCAAACACGGAGGAAAAGAAGATCGAGAGGTATATCTTTGGGTTACCTCCTGTTGTTAGGGTTCCGCTCAACGCCGCAGCGCCTCCAACCTTTGATGAGGCGGTAGCGCGGGCCATCACCCTTACAAGGGATACGGTCCGTGCGGGTATGTTAACTACGCGCGGAATCGAGCAGCGAACCTCTGATCCCAAGAGGAAGTGGAACTCTCACCACCGAGGGTCCGACTCCAAGCAACCACCGTTCAAGAAGCAGGAGAGCGTAAGGGCTTACGCGATCCAAGCCGCGGAGCCATCAAGGAAAGGATACAGCGGGCCTCGCCCATGGTGCAACAAATGCAAGTATCACCACGAGGGTGAATGCGCAAGAATCGAATGTGCCAAATGTGGCAGACCAGGGCACAAGACGATGAATTGCCGTGTCAGAGAAGCTGGAGCGAGCGACAACTGCTACGCATGCGGGAAGCCAGGGCATTTTAGTCGGGATTGCCCGCAAAAGGGAAACCAAGCTCGCGGGAGAGCTTTTGTGATCGGCGCAGGCGAAGCTAAAGAAGAGCCGAATGTGGTAACCGGTACGTTTTTGCTTAACGGACATTTTGCATCTGTCTTATTTGATACTGGCGCTGACCTAAGTTTTATATCCGCTGAGTTTAAAAACTCCCTAGGCTTAGCAACCAGTAGGCTAGACACGCCTTATACTATAGAACTAGCCAATGGTAGGCAGTTATGCGCGAACGAAAGAACTGAACAATGTGTAATAGTCATGGGAGGTCACGGGTTCAATATTAACTTGTTGCCAATAGACTTAGGAAGTTTTGACATTGTGATGGGTATGGATTGGTTAGTCGAGAACCACGCGGAAGTTATTTGCCATGAGAAGCAGGTTCGGGTCCCACTGTTGAACGGAGAAACCTTGGTGATTCAAGGGGAAAGAAGGGGAGTTGCGACGAAACTAATTTCGTGCCTAAAGGCGCGTAAGTGCCTAAGGAAAGGGTGCTACGCCTTCCTGGCGCATGTCGTAGAGAAGAAAGGAGATGAGCGAAGAATTGAAGACTTACCAGTAGTGCGCGAATTTCCAGAAGTTTTTCCTGAAGATTTGCCCGGATTACCGCCGCCGCGACAAGTCGAGTTTCGTATTGATTTGGTCCCAGGAGCTGCGCCAGTAGCTCGAGCGCCTTATCGACTAGCTCCATCTGAGATGCAAGAGCTATCCAATCAGTTACAGGAACTATTGGATAAGGGTTTCATACGCCCAAGCTTTTCACCTTGGGGAGCTCCAGTACTGTTTGTTAAGAAGAAGGATGGTTCGTTCAGAATGTGTATTGACTACAGGGAGCTGAATAAGCTGACAGTCAAAAATCGGTACCCCTTACCGAGGATTGACGACTTATTTGACCAGTTGCAAGGATCCAGTTATTATTCAAAGATAGATCTACGGTCCGGATACCACCAACTTAGGGTCCATGAGGAAGATGTGCCGAAAACAGCCTTCCGAACTAGATACGGCCACTATGAGTTCTTAGTGATGCCTTTCGGGCTAACTAATGCGCCGGCTGTATTCATGGATCTGATGAACCGCGTGTGCAAACCATACTTGGACAAGTTTGTGATTGTATTTATAGATGATATTCTGATTTATTCTCGGACCAAGGCCGAGCATCAGCAACACCTGAGATTGATGTTGGAATTGTTGAGGAAAGAAAAGTTGTATGCGAAGTTTTCCAAGTGCGAGTTTTGGCTTAGAGAAGTTCACTTTCTCGGTCACGTTGTAAACGAGAAAGGAATACACGTTGATCCTTCCAAAGTCAAGGCCATCGAAAACTGGGAAGCGCCAAAAACCCCAACTGAGGTGAGGCAATTCCTAGGACTAGCTGGCTACTATCGACGCTTCATTGAGAACTTCTCCAAGATAGCTCTACCTCTGACCGCGCTAACTCAGAAGGACAAGAAGTTTGTTTGGGGCGAAAATCAGGAAACAGCATTTCAAATGTTAAAACAGAAGTTATGTAGTGCGCCAATTTTGTCTCTGCCCGAGGGGACGGACGACATCGTCGTTTACTGCGACGCTTCACATCAAGGACTCGGATGTGTCCTTATGCAGCGAGACAAAGTCATAGCGTATGCCTCGCGCCAACTCAAGACCAATGAAAAGAACTACACAACGCATGATCTGGAACTTGGAGCGGTTGTCTTCGCGCTAAAGATTTGGCGCCATTACCTCTATGGTACAAAGTGTGTAATCTTTACGGATCACAAGAGCCTTCAACATATATTTGATCAAAAGGATTTAAACATGAGGCAACGAAGATGGGTGGAGTTGTTGAATGATTATGATTGTGAAATTAAGTACCACCCTGGAAAGGCGAATGTGGTAGCAGACGCGCTAAGTAGGAAGGAGCGAATAAAAACACGAGTCAAGGCTCTAAGGCTGACCATTCGCGCAGATCTCTTTACCAGCATCCGAGACGCTCAGCAAGAAGCTTTGAAACCAGAGTTTGCTAAAAACGAATCCCTTGGGGGTATGATTAAGAATTTGGAACTTAAGAACGGCAATCTATATTTCGCTAACCGCATATGGGTCCCTCTCAAGGGAGGATTGCGTGAGCGAGTATTAAACGAGGCTCACAAGACGCGGTATTCCGTACATCCTGGCGCAGACAAGATGTACCAAGATGTTAAAGCGCTGTATTGGTGGCCCAATCTTAAAGGCGCCATCGCGACGTATGTCAGTAAGTGCCTGACGTGTTCAAAAGTAAAGGCTGAATATCAGAAGCCGTCGGGGTTGCTTCAGCAGCCAGAAATTCCCATGTGGAAGTGGGAACAAATCTCTATGGACTTCATCACCAAACTGCCAAGGACACCTGGGGGTTATGACACGATCTGGGTTATTGTAGATCGGCTAACTAAGTCAGCGCACTTCCTGCCGATCAAGGAAACCGATAAGATGGAAAAGTTAGCCCGATTGTATATTCGAGAAGTAGTTTCAAAACATGGAGTCCCAGTGTCCATCATTTCTGATAGAGATAGTCGGTTCACATCAAGGTTTTGGAGATCGTTACAAGGAGCTCTAGGTACTCGCCTTGATATGAGTACAGCTTATCATCCTCAAACGGATGGGCAAAGCGAGCGAACAATCCAGACATTGGAAGATATGCTGCGCGCTGTGCGCAATCGATTTCGGTGGTAGCTGGGATACTCATCTCCCATTGGTTGAATTTTCTTACAACAACAGTTATCACACAAGCATCAAGGCTGCGCCGTTCGAAGCTTTGTATGGGCGCAAGTGTAGATCCCCACTGTGCTGGGCTGAAGTGGGTGACAAGCAAATGACTGGTCCAGAATTGATCCAAGAAACAACAGACAAGATTTTTCAGATAAGGGATCGCCTTAAGACAGCGCGCGATAGACAGAAGAGCTACGCAGACGTGCGAAGGAAACCATTGGAATTTCAAGTAGGGGATAAAGTACTTTTGAAAGTCTCTCCATGGAAAGGAGTCCCCCGTTTCGGCAAGCGAGGAAAGTTGAATCCGCGCTTCATCGGACCATTTGAGATCCAGGAAAGGATCGGTCCGGTTGCTTATAAACTCCGTTTACCCGCCGAACTCAGTGGAGTTCATGATACGTTTCATGTGTCCAACCTCAAAAAGTGTTTATCTGATGAAACGTTGATTTTACCGTTGGAAGAGGTTCACATCGACAAACAACTGCACTTCGTAGAAGAGCCTATAGCCGTAACCGATTGGAAAGAACAAAAGTTACGCAGAAGCAGAATCAGGTTAGTAAAGGTTCAATGGAACTCGAGGCGTGGGCCTGAATTCACTTGGGAAAGAGAAGACCAGATGCGCATGAATTACCCACACCTCTTTCAGAGCATGGCTTCTGCCAGCAACGTCTCCTAAATTTCGGGACGAAATTCGCTTAACAGGGAGAGAATGTGACACCCGGTAAATTCCCAATCCCTTAAACCAAGTAATCAACCTAAATATTAGGTAATTATGTTATATGCGCCTTGCGCGAGCGCGCCATATTAGAATCAGCGCGTGCATTTGTTATGTGCGCCCTGCGCGAGCGCGCCATGTTAATCAGCGCGTGCATTTGTTATGTGCGCCCTGCGCGAGCGCGCCATGTTAGTCAGCGCGGGCATATTATGTGCGCCCTGCGCGAGCGCGCCATGTTAAGAACCAGCGTGGGCATATGTTATATGCGCCATGCGCGAATGTTTTGGCTTTATGTTTTCATGTACCTTAACGTTAAGTTGTCTAATGGGTTGACCATCCCGCATGATGCTAAGGCGGGTGCATCCTAAATCGTTTATGCGCGTGCGGAGGGAACTAACCTCCCCGCATGGCGGGAACATTGAGAGCTAGTTTGTCTGAAGCTCCAAGATGGAATTGACTTCAACATAACTGATCACTATGTTGAAATACCAAGACCACCTGGAGAATCTACAAATGAAACTCAATGTCCCTAACTGCGAGAAGGTTACGCACCTACCCGCAGCAAAGAAATGTCCTTCACGCAGAAAGCTATGCGCACAAAGTAATACGCGCAGAACACTTAGTCTATTCTCCAGTTGTAAGGAGATTACTCCCGCCCAAAAGGAAACAGTAGCGTGTTTCAGAGATTTTCCACTTTTTACTGTACACTGACAAAAGTACCTGAAAAAGCACACTGTAACATGAAAAGTCAACTGTCAGCCACCCTATTCTCACCAACCCCAGACCTGCATGTCCTGACCAAATCAAATCAAAATCTTTTATCCACTACTCCACTTTTAAATAAATAATAATAATTTCCATACCTTATCATCATTTCACCTAGATATGAAAAGATTACAATCCCCTAAAGCAAGGGATTGTGTTCCCTTGAGTTTGCCTATAAATATGTAACCTAAATTATCACCCAAAACACACTTCAAACTTCTCTCTTAAGAACTGCAACTTGCACTAATCATCTCCCACGCATCCGTTGTTTTCGTTTCCGATCCTGTTACCAGGTAAGCCAAGAATATAACCTTGAGATCTGCTTTCCAACCCTTATATTCTCCTAATTCTTGATCTTAATATATATACTTCTTGTTATTTAATCGCATTCTAGACCTTCAATTCCGAGGCCAACACCAAGAAAACCCGAATCTCGATTAATCCCTTAACAAGAACCACAGGTGAGTCTCACAGCCCCTATTCTCGCTGTTTTCACTGTTTTTAAACTGTTTTCGGGGCGAGGGACACGTACTTAAATAATGTTTTATCATGGTATACTTACAAGCTATGCAAGCGATTATGTGTTTAAATTATATTTCATGATGAGCAATGCGAACGGTTATCTAAGGTTTTCGATGTATGTGCGCTAGAACTCGAGTAAGTGATCACTTTACCATTGGAACTCTAAGGGTAGGGACTGCTGGTTTGATCCACCCACTCGTAGGGGTCGCACCACTTTGCATGGACGAGTGCCTAGTATGGTCATGGGGCAGTACTATGGGTTTGAGCCCGCTCGTAGGGGTCGCGCCTCTTTGCATGGACGGGCGCCTTGTTTTCCGGCACAACGTCCGCGCGTAACCCGCGGGACGGAATTATTGATTAGCTCGTAGGGGCAGCGCCTCTTTGCATAGACGAGCACGGTTTTTCAGAAATGTCCACGCGTAAACCGCGGGACGGCATTATATTATTTAGCTCGTAGTGGCAGCGCCACTTTGCATGGACGAGCACACTTCCGGTAATGATCGCGCGTAGCCCGCGGAACGACTTTTATCAGAAATATGTGTCAGATCTATGTTTTCATACGGATTATCAACTATATGTTTAGACATGAAATCAGAAATGTGTTTCAATATGATTTTATCAAGACTATGATGCAATGCGATTTATATAGTTACTAAAACTTGTGAACTCACTCAGTTTATACTGATTCAAATGTTTTTACGTGTCTTTCAGGAGATAACTAGGTAGCGCATGGAGTCACACTTAGAGCACCTCACGCTGAACATCTAAAATTAGCTTTTTGGAAGATTTTAGTTCTATCCCTTCGATGCGCGTAGTTGTTCCCGCCGCGCAAGGGGATAGGGCGTGGAAATCTTCAACAGTTTTATACTTGGATGTTTTTATGTAATTTTTAAACAATGTAATGTATTTGTATTAAACATTTCATGCGCAATGAAAATCTTACTATAAATGTTTGCAATGGCCCGTGCTTAATTATCAATCCCCACTCGCGCGCGCCCGGCTGTTTCCGCCACTCAGGGCCGGGTGTGACAATTACCGTTGGAACCGGTTCCAACGGATCTATTGTCACAAAAACCGGTTCCAACGGCTATATTACCGTTGGAACCGGTTCCAACGGCTAACTGGTGTCTAAAAAACCGGTTCCAACGGCTATATTACCGTTGGAACCGGTTCCAACGGCTAGTTTGACTTTTGTTTGACCATTCAAAAAAAACCCGTCGGAACCGGTTTTTCCAGGTACGAACCGAACTGGTTCCAATTAAGAACCGGGTAGGAACCGGGTTGGAACTGATACTGACATACAAATAGGAGAACCGGGTACGATTTTCGGGTACAAAAATACCCAAACCGGGTATTGTACCAACCGGGTTGGAACTGGAACCGGTTCCGGTTCGGTTCCACCAGTTAGGTTCCGGAACCGGTTTTTTTGTGCACGTCTACACGCAGGTGAGTGGCAACTAGCTTGAGCGGTGCACATGGCAGTTGAATAAAGAAGCTGGCATCTAAAGACTCAAGTTGTTTTTATGATTTGTTGTTTCATTTGAAAGACAAGAATGTTTGATTAAGACAAGTTATGAATTATTATGTAATATTTTATGAAAGTTTTATATTCCGCGAAAGTTTTTAATTTAACGCTGATATTTAAAACTGTGTTTATGAGTAAATCCAACGCCAAAGTAGGGCACCGAGAACGGGGACTTACAATATATATATATATATATATATATATATATATATATATATATATATATATATACTAGTAGAAACCCGCGCGATGCGGCGGGAACAACAATTCAAAACACGGATTTTCTATTCTCCAAGAAGTATAAATAAACATGAACTTTATTTTCAATTGTATTCCTATAAAATAATTTATACCTTGATAATTCACAAAAATATTGCATAAATAAACATGAAATTTATAAATCATCGTATTTCATAACTACAAGTAAAAAGATATATTCTAAAAAGAACATGTCGAAGAAGCACTTCAACAATGCTAGAACCATCAATCTTATCATCATGAACGGGTATGAGTGAAGAAGTCAACATCAGTCCATGGCTCATGACTTCATTCTTGATAACTGATGCTTTCCACTAAAGCCTCTACAAAGATTTAATAAATAAATAAAAAAAATTGACAAACAAATGAACTTTACCATATAGTTGTTGTAACTTCTTACAAATGGCGGCCCCAAAACAATCATAAATATTTGCAAAACGGATCATTAAAAAAATATTAAAGAGACATGAACACTTTGATCAAGTTAAAAAAAGTAAAATTAATCTTAAAGCTCTCCAGTTTTGAGAAATTTTAAGCGGGTCAAACGAGTTGGGTAAATAGGTCAGATGGCTTGATGTAAAATAGTTTGATTTGATTCAGGTAAAAAAAGATTATGTCCAAAAGAGGTTCGGTAAGAACGGATTCACGTTAGAGCGGGCTGATGTATAAAAGGTCCAATATAAAGCGCATGTGTATATAAATGGACTGAAATAATCCTCTCATTAGTTATATAAATGCATGTAACTAATTTTTATGTATATATGTACAAAGAGAGATTCATAGACCCACTGTAGAGAAACTAACCTTGATGAAATATATATGGATGCATTCCAGTTTGAGTTGTTTGAAACCGGTGCACCCTGGATAACCAAACAAACAATAATAACAATAAGCGCAACCAAATGATAATTCTTGGAGTACTACTCATAAAGATGCACAATTTGGTATGATGTTTATATTTTATACACAGATGTTGAACTTTATAATTGGAGCACTATTGGTAAGAACCTGTATGCCTTTTCAAAATGAAAAAAAAAAACGAAAACATATGAATACATAACTAATGAAAAAGAATTTACCTAGCCATTCACAATCAATCAAAGTTCTACTATAAAAGTCATACTAAAAATAATAATGTAATCAGATTGAAAAAGCACATAATTGCTAAGAAGTCCTAATCCACAAATAACAATCTTTTCAGTTGAAATTATCAAAAGCAGCTTCAATAGATCAAATGAATGTCCTCACAGAAATGATATAATATTGTAAAATAATGTATGAACTAAAGAACTTAATAGTTAATATACATGCTGTTAAGCAAGAGTTTTAAGTTAACCAGAATTTATATAAAAAAAATCGGTAGTCACCGAACCACATGGCGCAATTGAAATACAGGGCATGTGTGCAACATATATCTCATACAAATTATAAAGTATAACTTAATACAAATTTAATTACTTTTATCATAATTATATATACAATAATAGTTATTATTCTATTATTATATAAAAGACTCATTTAGGTTTGTGAACCAGCTCAGGTTCGGGCTCGTTTATTAAACAAGCTTACTTTTAGGGCCGAGCTCCGGCTTGAGCTCGTATAAGCTTTGACTCGATTCAAGCTTTTTGTGAGCTGATCTCGAGTAGCTTCCAAACGGATTAGATTTTTTACATCTCTACTTTTAAAGCATACACAATAAAATGATAATATGATATACGTGACTAATAAGCTTTATGACCTCGAGGTTTTCAAGACTCGCAAGGTACCTTGATGATTGTGCAAACATAAAATCACCACCTAGAAACGCGACTCTTGTACGATGTAGCTTAGTTTCTTGGTCTGCATATAGAAATAAAAACACTTTATAAAATCTCTAAATGGGATTATTTTATGTTAACCAAGTTAGAATTAAATAATCATAAAACATATCTATGTATTTTAAAAGTTTTACCTTTTCTCGTTCACTTTTATCCAACATATCAAAGTATGAATGCTCCATTGTCATCTTAGCTAAAATCATTCTTGATCATTCATACTTCGACAATTTCTGCCAAAAAAAAAATTATATTAAAAATACCTCAATTAATTACTAAAATTAATAAAAAAAAGTTGAAATACTATTTACCAAGGAAGATTAAGCCACTTGCATCCAGATTTGGTACTGCAGATGGAACCTGCTTAAATTTCCATTGAGGATACACATGCCAATCCTTGATCTTGCCTATACCTGGCCAAACTTTTTCATTTGGTGTAAACAATAACCTAAGAAAATATTGTAAAAAAACATTATATAATTGTGAGGTACATATCCTAAAATAAACAAAAAAAAACATTTTTTTAAAACCGAATTTTCACTTTTTTGGTTCGGTTTAAGATCAAAACCGACTCATGCACATCCCTTGCCATATGTATACACATGATATTCAACTACAAAAAGACTACTAAACCATAATTCAAGCAGTAAAGTAGTTTGACGGAAGGGATTTGACTTGTGAGTAAGAATAGGATCTGATTTCATGCTTCCGACATAGACTCGTAGCTTTGACTGATATCCACTTAATGTTGCTCCAAGTGTACCTACATTTAGCATTTGAATCTTTCAAAAATGAAGAATGGTTTACAAAATATTTAACACTCTTACAAATTTATAATCACATGATATAAATACAAGAATGTGCAGCAATTCTACGACTTCAGCCATTGGTATTTTCAGTTTCTTAATGTGTTTAATATGTCTTACTCAAACCTAGAAAAACATTATTAACAGAACATACTTATTGAAATTAATGTCTAAGTATGTTTCTCTTGATAATTAAGACTGTTAGTCAATAAACAGAGCCGACCCAATAGCATAATAAACTAAATCCCTAGCTTTAGGCCCCCAAACTTTAAAGGCCCCATTCCCGGAAAAAACAATTCCTTGAACGTTTATATCAATATACTTTACATGTTTATGAAGTAAGGTTTATGTGGTCTAGTGGTGTCCAAGTTTCTTTCTTTCCTTGAAGACAGAGGTTCGACTCTCTTTCTCTTGCTTGCAACTTATTTCTAATAATTTTTTTTTCATCTACTTTTTAATACCTGTCATCTTCACATCTAAAAAGGCACTCCTCATAATGGTTCTACGCAGAAGCTGGAATGAATAACCACACAGATACCCAACTGCACAAAACAATTTAATTTCGTGAACTACTCAAAAATCGACTTGTTAAAAAACTGAAACTCAGCCGAGCTAAACAAGCTTATTTTTTACATAACTTTTATTTAATATTCTTAAATAATGACTTATTATTATATACGTATGGTGAAAATAATTGAATTACTATATACTAACAGGCCCGCACAATTAGAATTTTTGAATTTCTAAAATCTCAAAATACTTCCCAAAAGCTGGATTAATGTTACTATATTCTTTTCATGCATATCGTCTAACTAAGTTTTTTTTTACTAAGATCCATCACAACTTTTGTTTTTACCATCATAGTAGCTCCAATAAAATCAAAAACATGTTTTAGGCATTAAAAAAAATTAATAAATTAAATAAAAAATCTATATATCAACTATAAAAGCCAATTCAAACTTCACAAAAACATGTACCAAGATCGTTGACTGATGATGCTAGGAGTAATCTGCTGAGAAGGATAAGAACCATTTCAAAGCAACATCCGTTTTTCTTGGAATCCAAAAGGTCATAACTTAAGTCGGTTTACCTCTGAAAAATCCCTCTGCAGCAAAATACAGGCAAATTACGGGCTGTAAACACAAATGCTAGTTGCCACATTTGTAGGTAATACATTCCAATAAAATGATTAGTTTAATAGCAAGACAAATCTGATGACCCAACAAGTCATAGGCCATTTTGCACAGGGGTTAAGAACAAGAAGACATCTCAATTTAATTAGATCATTATCATAACAATATTTAAAAGCCATTGATGCTAAAGGTATGTACCAAAAGTCCAAACCCATATGAATATAAATCCACTTTTGAGAGGTACCAAAATTACCAAATGTACACAAAGACCACACTTAGCAAATAATGAAGCGGCAAAACTGCCTTTTGCTATTTACAGTCACAAACATTGATAAAGGTAAAAATGACATGGAAAATAATTAATACTCATAATCGGTCCGTTTTGAGCATAGAGGTAACAACCATTGTTCTTTCTTAAGATAGCAGGCTTTAATATCAATGAGTGTCCCTGAAACAATTAACAAAAAGTTAAATATTTATCAGATCTGAAAGCTTTGGTAACATCAGCAACAGATTTTGACAAATTACCACTCAGAAACAGATTAGGGTTGGGCGAAATCGAAGCTTTGCCAGGAAAAACACGTTCATCGCCAAAGATCCATCGAAAATCATACAGAAAATGAAGAGAAAACCTAAATATTTCTGCCAGAGAAATAACACAACCAGAGTAGATTTTGAATTTGAATTGAATATTAATCTAAATTTGGTTATGCACGTGACACGTGACCAGATAACCATTTTAGAGGCTTATGTTTACTAACGCATAATCTTGTACCTCAAGCTAAAAATAGTAAAACTCTTAAATTTGGGAGTTTGTGGTTAAATTACTTTATTGCCCTTTCTATATGTATTTTAATATAGTATAAAAATATATGTTTATAAATAGTTGTTAAGTTTTGTTAAATGTTTTAGTATTAAATGTTTAAAAAGGCTTTTAATTTAATATATATATTTAAAATTTATCTCGTATTTAACTTAAGATTAAGTATTTTATAAGCGATTTTATTTATACAAATATTATTATCTTATTATTTACAAGATTAATTTAAAAAGAAATATTTATTAATAATAATGTATTTTTATAAAAGAAATATTTAATATGATTCAATACAAATTTAAATAAAAATAATATTTATAAAGAAACCAATTTATTTTGTTTTATATAATTTTAGTAACTTTATTAAATAAACTTTAAGTAAAATATTGTAACTCTTGATTAACTATTCGTTAACTCAAAACTTAAATCTTTAGAATCCATTCGTTAATCATCAGTATCTCTTTTATTACTTTTACTTAGGACATTCCGTTGATTTATCTCGTCGGATGTGACTCTTGTTTGCTATCGTTTTGCGCATTCGTTTACCTTTACTTAATTGCTAAGGTGAGTATTTCACTCCCCTTCTTTTACTTATTGTTATTTTTTTTGAGGGACATATGCGTTCGTAGATATTTTACTACTATTTAATACTCAAACTTGCAACTGTTAGTCTTGTGAGTTTTACAGTTTATACCTATCGTGTTATATGCTTATATGCTTTGCTTGAATACATGTCGGAGAGGTCCAACATATTCTCAGTCTAGTATGATCATAGGTCCGTTGTGTTAGCCATCTTCAGTTCATCTGACATCGAGCTTACCGACATCATTATTTACTTGCTCATTGGTTAAATTGCTTGTATCACTTGACACAGTTTGCCTTTTATATAATTATTATTATATAATCATGAAAATCTGGTGATTTACTCACTCAACCTGGTGTTGACAAAAACCTATTGTATTTAAACGCATATGAAATTTATCGTGTGATGTGATTCTCAAGCTTGTTTTGAAGAAAACTTAGGGTTGCATGCTAGAGAAGAAAATACAAGAATTAGAATTTTGGATTTTTTTATTTGATTTAATTTTAAATTATGTACCTTGGTTACTTTGATGTATATGATTATTTAAATAAATATAATAGATATTGTCACCTTTAATATTGTATGATAGTACCTTAAGAGCTGTGAGCAATCAGCTCACGCCCCGACATTTCCGCCTTAGGTTGGGGTGTGACAATAAGTGATGATCCATTTAATAGTGCGTATAGGATCTGTACCTCAGGATATCTCACTTCAATCTTGTCACCCCATCGCGGAATGACATTATGCATACATATCACTAACATAAGTTTTGCTTCAATCTTCAAATTCTTGTAATAAAGCTTCTCATGCCATGCTCCAGGCAAGAACAAATAATCCAACATTGTATTCTACATTGATTGCTTTTTGGGCTCGAAATAAAGATCAGTCAAGATCGGGAACATATATTGGTTGGCGGGCTTGCTATCAAACTTCACAATTCTTTGCAAAGTATCAAAGGGTATCTCCACATCGATGTTGCTTACCATGTCGATTAATTTAATCTTTGATGCATTCTTACATGGAGGACGTCTTAGAGTAGCAACCCATTCTTGTATCTCCACATCAAACAAATTTCTCACCTCCCGATCATAACATTTTAACACAACTTCCCAATCCAATGCTCTAAACTTGTCGGTAACCCCAAACGGACCAAAATCCGCCTCCCGAACTTCCTTTTCACATATGAACACAACTTTCCGCCGGGCTAAGGCATTCATCTGATCATTAAACAATTCCTCATGCCATTCCTCTGGTTGGTCTGCTAAAGACCCAGATGTCCATATCGGTTTTCACCTCTCGGCTCCTCCTCTTATCCTTCTTCTACATCCTTCTATAACACTAATCTTCTTCATATCTGTTGTTTAGCCGGATTGCTAGAAGACCCAACGGGCTCCTTGCCTTTGTGACCCCTTCCTATAATCACAACAAACAATAACCAAGGAATAAATTATAACACTCTTCAACCTTAAAACGTCCCCACACTTGGTTGGAACTATGTTCGTAGATGTAACTCAAGCACAATATTCATCTTTTTTTTTTTCAAAAATTCGAGCAATATGTCAACTAGGTTAGCAAAATTCTACCCAAAAAATATGTTTGAATCAAACAACTTAGCATCTACAACCATAACCCTTTCAAACTCAACAAGCCATATCATTCAAGAACTTGAAGAAAGTGTGGATGCAAATCTATTATAAACAACTTACAATTTTGTAATGCACCTTCAAGAATGAAAAGAAATTGTGTTATAGAAGATGAGAATGACAAAAAAACGTCAAACTAAACTAAAAACCCACAAAAACCCAAAGAGTTTGAACCAAATCGTCCAAAATCGACCACCAAAATGCAAGATTCTTCACAATACGAGTACAAAATTGAAATTCTTGTGAAAATTTAGACAAAATAGACCCAAAAATCACTTGATTTGGTTAACTGATGAGAAAATGGTAAGGGTTTAAGATATGGAGTTTGGGTTTATGAGTTGGGAGTGGTAGAGAAGAAGGAGGGTGACATATGTGGTGAAAAGAGGTTAACCCCGTATGTGGGTGAGAAATATTAAGAATTTTTGTTATATTTATTTATTACCAAAAATCCGCCTCCAATCGCTAGACGCTACCATAAGCATTGATATCCACCATAGCTTACAGTGAACTATGGCACAAAAAATTACCATAAGACAGGCGCCATCCACCGTCAGTCTTTTGAAACCCACTGTAGCATACGGTGGTCACCGTAAGCTACAGTGGCCGCTGAGCATTTTATACTTCATTTTGTTTATGGATCTTTAAATTTGTTGAAAACACAAAATTACCCTACCCCTCATGAAAAAATCGAGTTGTCCCCAACACCGTGTTAAGGAAAAATTCGTAAGAATTTCCCCACACTTGAGTCGAACACATTCCAATACGAGAACGACAGTTTTTTAAAAACCTAAATAAACTAAACTAAACTAAACTAAACTATACCACAAACCTGAGCCTCTCAAATTGTTTCTGCATCCGGTGGGCGTAAGAAGTAGCTCACCCTATCAACATCAAGCATGTTGATGCCCTTTCCTTCCAAGTATGGCTTGAGTTAATGTCCGGTCACCACTTGCTTGGTTTGGTCTTGAACATCTGGTATTTCCAAATCACTAAACCAACCCACTTGTGTAATGACATATGGACCCATCCATTTACTTTTTAGCTTACCCGGAAATAACTTCAACCTCGAATTATATAACCACACCTTTGGACCTACTTCAAAAGTTCTCTTCCTCAACTTTGCATCATGAACCTTTTTAAGATTGTACTTATATGCGGAATCACATTCGTATGCCTCGTCCCTTATTTCTTCAAGTTCGTTCAATTGCAACTTCCTCAACTCTCCCGCTTCTTTGTAAACCGCATTGACAGTCTTGATTGCCCACAACATTCGATGCGCTAACTCCATTGGTAAGTGACACCCCTTCCCATACACTAACCGATAAGGAGCTGTACCAATGGGAGTTTTGTAGGTGGTCCAGCATGCCCACAACACATCATCTAATTTAGATGACCAATCCTTTCTATCGACCCGTACCGTCTTCATCAAAATTTATTTGTTTTTCCGGTTGGACACTTCGACTTGTCCACCTGTTTGCAGATGATATGGAGTAGCAATGCGGTGATTCACATTGTATCGTTTTAAAAGCTTCCCAAAGTTAAAAAATTTTAAAATGTGATATTTAAATATAACACATAAGGTAAACAAATAAGAACGATGGGTCTAAGCATGTTACTAGGGCACCACTAACGACCTATCTTAAACCTTCGGCTTTGATACCAATCTGTCAGACCCCAAAATAAGGCATAAATGTTGGGGCGTGAACTGATTGTTCACAACTCACAAGGCACTATCATGCAAATTGATATATGACAATATCTGTTTAATTTATTTATATAAATAATTTGCAAATGAGTATATCATATATAAAGAAATTACTAAATAATATCAAACTATTCTTATCCTAAAAGCCTTCTCTAAGTGATCTTCATCTTGTTAAACTATCAACCTACAAATGCATACAAAATAGAAAAGGTTTGTCAACACGAGGTTGAGTGAGAAAATCACCAGTTTTTGACACTAACAATAATATATATAAAAACTGCAAAGCTGTAATTAGTGAGTATAAGCAATCACTTGTCCACCTGTTTGCAGATGTTATATTTTAAACAAATAATGATGAGCCGGCTAAACCGTTGCCATGCGAATCGGGCTTTGGTTGCCATAACTTCTTTATCAGTGAAACCATTGTTATGCGATCGGACGTCGGTCACTACGACATAATGTGATTAGTATGATAAATAACGGACCTCTATGAATGCGATAAATAAACACATAAACATATTAACAAATAGCAACTCGTCATTAAATTGATACACAACACAAATATAAACAATTTGCATTTGATAGTATAATGAAACATGTAATTTGATATAAGGTACGCATAAGTCCCCAAACATTGAAAGTAAGTAAAAAGGGGAGTGATTACTCACTTGAATAGATGCACGGAATACAAATGATGATATGAGAGAGTTAAACCCTTCGGGATTCACCGTCACGGATTCCTAGTTATATAATATAATATTATGAGTTATTCGTTAACGATATAACATGCAGAATGAATTTGAGATTTCGATGTGATTCGAGTTATGTTTTGGGATTATAATGTTATTGATTGAACGAACAACTTCTATCGTGATCATTATTGAAAATCATTAGTTAAACTTGATATAAGAAACATGTAATCGAACTTATAAATATTTAATTAGATCATTATCATAACAATATTTAAAAGCCATTGATGCTAAAGGTATGTACCAAAAGTCCAAACCCATATGAATATAAATCCACTTTTGAGAGGTACCAAAATTACCAAATGTACACAAAGACCACACTTAGCAAATAATGAAGCGGCAAAACTGCCTTTTGCTATTTACAGTCACAAACATTGATAAAGGTAAAAATGACATGGAAAATAATTAATACTCATAATCGGTCCGTTTTGAGCATAGAGGTAACAACCATTGTTCTTTCTTAAGATAGCAGGCTTTAATATCAATGAGTGTCCCTGAAACAATTAACAAAAAGTTAAAAAAATATTGACATATTTATCAGATCTGAAAGCTTTGGTAACATCAGCAACAGATTTTGACAAATTACCACTCAGAAACAGATTAGGGTTGGGCGAAATCGAAGCTTTGCCAGGAAAAACACGTTCATCGCCAAAGATCCATCGAAAATCATACAGAAAATGAAGAGAAAACCTAAATATTTCTGCCAGAGAAATAACACAACCAGAGTAGATTTTGAATTTGAATTTGAATATTAATCTAAACTTGGTTATGCACGTGACACGTGACCAGATAACCATTTTAGAGGCTTGTGTTTACTAACGCGTAATTGGGTTGTACCTCAAGCTAAAAATAGTAAAACTCTTAAATTTGGGAGTTTGTGGTTAAATTACTTTATTGCCCTTTCTATATATATTTTAATATAGTATAAAAATATATTTTTAAAAATAGTTGTTAAGTTTTGTTAAATATTTTAGTATTAAATGTTTAAAAAGGCTTTTGATTTAATATATATATTTAAAATTTATCTCGTAATTAACATAAGATTAAGTATTTTATAAGCGATTTTATTTATACAAATATTATTATCTTATTATTTACAAGATTAATTTAAAAAGAAATATTTATTAATAATAATGTATTTTTATAAAAGAAATATTTAATATGATTCAATACAAATTTAAATAAAAATAATATTTATAAAGAAACCAATTTATTTTGTTTTATATAATTTTAGTAACTTTATTAAATAAACTTTAAGTAAAATATTGTAACTCTTGATTAACTATTCGTTAACTCAAAACTTAAATCTTTAGAATCCATTCGTTAATCATCAGTATCTCTTTTATTACTTTTACTTAGGACATTCCGTTGATTTATCTCGTCGGATGTGACTCTTGTTTGCTATCGTTTTGCGCATTCGTTTACCTTTACTTAATTGCTAAGGTGAGTATTTCACTCCCCTTCTT
Source organism: Bidens hawaiensis (assembly GCF_021521415.1). Lineage (NCBI taxonomy): Eukaryota > Viridiplantae > Streptophyta > Magnoliopsida > Asterales > Asteraceae > Bidens > Bidens hawaiensis. The sequence goes on from NW_027504867.1 coordinate 121,582, forward strand.
TTACTTATTGTTATTTTTTTTGAGGGACATATGCGTTCGTAGATATTTTACTACTATTTAATACTCAAACTTGCAACTGTTAGTCTTGTGAGTTTTACAGTTTATACCTATCGTGTTATATGCTTATATGCTTTGCTTGAATACATGTCGGAGAGGTCCAACATATTCTCAGTCTAGTATGATCATAGGTCCGTTGTGTTAGCCATCTTCAGTTCATCTGACATCGAGCTTACCGACATCATTATTTACTTGCTCATTGGTTAAATTGCTTGTATCACTTGACACAGTTTGCCTTTTATATAATTATTATTATATAATCATGAAAATCTGGTGATTTACTCACTCAACCTGGTGTTGACAAAAACCTATTGTATTTAAACGCATATGAAATTTATCGTGTGATGTGATTCTCAAGCTTGTTTTGAAGAAAACTTAGGGTTGCATGCTAGAGAAGAAAATACAAGAATTAGAATTTTGGATTTTTTTATTTGATTTAATTTTAAATTATATACCTTGGTTACTTTGATGTATATGATTATTTAAATATATATAAAAGATATTGTCACCTTTAATATTGTATGATAGTACCTTAAGAGCTGTGAGCAATCAGCTCACGCCCCGACATTTCCGCCTTAGGTTGGGGTGTGACAATAAGTGATGATCCATTTAACAGTGCGTATAGGATCTGTACCTCAGGATATCTCACTTCAATCTTGTCACCCCATCGCGGAATGACATTATTCATACATATCACTAACATAAGTTTTGCTTCAATCTTCAAATTCTTGTAATAAAGCTTCTCATGCCATGCTCCAGGCAAGAACAAATAATCCAACATTCTATTCCACATTGATTGCTTTTTGGGCTCGAAATAAAGATCAGTCAAGATCGGGAACATATATTGGTTGGCGGGCTTGCTATCAAACTTCACAATTCTTTGCAAAGTATCAAAGGGTATCTCCACATCGATGTTGCTTACCATGTCGATTAATTTAATCTTTGATGCATTCTTACATGGAGGACGTCTTAGAGTAGCAACCCATTCTTTTATCTCCACATCAAACAAATTGCTCACCTCCGGATCATAACATTTTAACACAACTTCCCAATCCAATGCTCTAAACTTGTCGGTAACCCCAAACGGACCAAAATCCGCCTCCCGAACTTCCTTTTCACATATGAACACAACTTTCCGCCGGGCTAAGGCATTCATCTGATCATTAAACAATTCCTCATGCCATTCCTCTGGTTGGTCTGCTAAAGACCCAGATGTCCATATCGGTTTTCACCTCTCGGCTCCTCCTCTTATCCTTCTTCTACATCCTTCTATAACACTAATCTTCTTCATATCTGTTGTTTAGCCGGATTGCTAGAAGACCCAACGGACTCCTTGCCTTTGTGACCCCTTCCTATATTCACAACAAACAATAACCAAGGAATAAATTATAACACTCTTCAACCTTAAAACGTCCCCACACTTGGTTGGAACTATGGTCGTAGATGTAACTCAAGCACAATATTCATCTTTTTTTTTTCAAAAATTCGAGCAATATGTCAACTAGGTTAGCAAAATTCTACCCAAAAAATATGTTTGAATCAAACAACTTAGCATCTACAACCATAACCCTTTCAAACTCAACAAGCCATATCATTCAAGAACTTGAAGAAAGTGTGGATGCAAATCTATTTTAAACAACTTACAATTTTGTAATGCACTTTCAAGAATGAAAAGAAATTGTGTTATAGAAGATGAGAATGACAAAAAAACGTCAAACTAAACTAAAAACCCACAAAAACCCAAAGAGTTTGAACCAAATCGTCCAAAATCAACCACCAAAATGCAAGATTCTTCACAATACGAGTACAAAATTGAAATTCTTGTGAAAATTTAGACAAAATAGACCCAAAAATCACTTGATTTGGTTAACTGATGAGAAAATGGTAAGGGTTTAAGATATGGAGTTTGGGTTTATGAGTTGGGAGTGGTAGAGAAGAAGGAGGGTGACATATGTGGTGAAAAGAGGTTAACCCCGTATGTGGGTGAGAAATATTAAGAATTTTTGTTATTTTTATTTATTACCAAAAATCCGCCTCCAATCGCTAGACGCTACCATAAGCATTGATATCCACCATAGCTTACAGTGAACTATGGCACAAAAAATTACCATAAGACAGGCGCCATCCACTGTCAGTCTTTTGAAACCCACTGTAGCATACGGTGGTCACCGTAAGCTACAGTGGCCACTGAGCATTTTATATTTCATTTTGTTTATGGATCTTTAAAATTTTTAAAAACACAAAATTACCCTACCCCTCATGAAAAAATCGAGTTGTCCCCAACACCGTGTTAAGGAAAAATTCGTAAGAATTTCCCCACACTTGAGTCGAACACATTCCAATACGAGAACGACAGTTTTTTAAAAACCTAAATAAACTAAACTAAACTAAACTATACCACAAACCTGAGCCTCTCAAATTGTTTCTGCATCCGGTGGGCGTAAGAAGTAGCTCACCCTATCAACATCAAGCATGTTGATGCCCTTTCCTTCCAAGTATGGCTTGAGTCAATGTCCGGTCACCACTTGCTTGGTTTGGTCTTGAACATCTGGTATTTCCAAATCACTAAACCAACCCACTTGTGTAATGACATATGGACCCATCCATTTACTTTTAAGCTTACCCGGAAATAACTTCAACCTCGAATTATATAACCACACCTTTGGACCTACTTCAAAAGTTCTCTTCCACAACTTTGCATCATGAACCTTTTTAAGATTGTACTTATATGCGGAATCACATTCGTATGCCTCGTCCCTTATTTCTTCAAGTTCGTTCAATTGCAACTTCCTCAACTCTCCCGCTTCTTTGTAAACCGCATTGACAGTCTTGATTGCCCACAACATTCGATGCGCTAACTCCATTGGTAAGTGACACCCCTTCCCATACACTAACCGATAAGGAGCTGTACCAATGGGAGTTTTGTAGGTGGTCCAGCATGCCCACAACACATCATCTAATTTAGATGACCAATCCTTTCTATCGACCCGTACCGTCTTCATCAAAATTTATTTGTTTTTCCGGTTGGACACTTCGACTTGTCCACCTGTTTGCAGATGATATGGAGTAGCAATGCGGTGATTCACATTATATCGTTTTAAAAGCTTCCCAAAGTTAAAAAATTTTAAAATGTGATATTTAAATATAACACATAAGGTAAACAAATAAGAACGATGGGTCTAAGCATGTTACTAGGGCACCACTAACGACCTATCTTAAACCTTCGACTTTGATACCAATCTGTCAGACCCCAAAATGTTGGGGCGTGAACTGATTGTTCACAGCTCACAAGGCACTATCATGCAAATTGATATATGACAATATCTGTTTAATTTATTTATATAAATAATTTGCAAATGAGTATATCATATATAAAGAAATTACTAAATAATATCAAACTATTCTTATCCTAAAAGCCTTCTCTAAGTGATCTTCATCTTGTTAAACTATCAACCTACAAATGCATACAAAATAGAAAAGGTTTGTCAACACGAGGTTGAGTGAGAAAATCACCAGTTTTTGACACTAACAATAATATATATAAAAACTGCAAAGTTGTAATTAGTGAGTATAAGCAATCACTTGTCCACCTGTTTGCAGATGTTATATTTTAAACAAATAATGATGAGCCGGCTAAACCGTTGCCATGCGAATCGGGCTTTGGTTGCCATAACTTCTTTATCAGTGAAACCATTGTTATGCGATCGGACGTCGGCCACTACGACATAATTTGATTAGTATGATAAATGATGGACCTCTATGAATGCGATAAATAAACACATAAACATATTAACAAATAGCAACTCGTCATTAAATTGATACACAACACAAATATAAACAATTTGCATTTGATAGTATAATGAAACATGTAATTTGATATAAGGTACGCATAAGTCCCGAAAACATTGAAAGTAAGTAAAAAGGGGAGTGATTACTCACTTGAATAGATGCACGGAATACAAATGATGATATGAGAGAGTTAAACCCTTCGGGATTCACCGTCACGGATTCCTAGTTATATAATATAATATTATGAGTTATTCGTTAACGATATAACATGCAGAATGAATTTGAGATTTCGATGTGATTCGAGTTATGTTTTGGGATTATAATGTTATTGATTGAATGAACAACTTCTATCGTGATCATTATTGAAAATCATTAGTTAAACTTGATATAAGAAACATGTAATCGAACTTATAAATAATTAGTTAGATATACTTGAGATGTAATTATGATAATTTGAAAACAAATATATAATTAAATAGATAAATAAAATAAAATAATTTAACTAAATATAATATGTGATATACTTGTAATATTGAATAAATACAATACAAATATATAGTAATATTTTTAATAAATAGATATAATATGTATTTATAATAATAATATCTAAATAAATAATTATTTCGAGTCTTTAACGAAAATTAGAGGTAAAAAGATAGTTAATACGTTTATCCCAATTATCATATTTTTGTTTAAGAAATAATACACACACAAACATACATATATCAAAAACTTATAATGAGATTATTTGTCAAGAAACGTAAACTTAAAGGTGTTGGTTTAATAAAAAAATGTTTATTTGATATTTAATATTAGTTACAATTAATTAGTAAACCATCTAAAATAATTAAAACAACTTACAAAAATAAAACAAAAAAAACCGCGTCCAAGGGGGCTCGAACCCGTGGCCCTGGCCGGTTAACAGATTTAAACACACACACACACCAGCCAGTTGGGATGGTGTGCCAATTAGTAATTATATGAAACCTAAAACTTAAATACAGATGCTGCTTGAACCCCAAATTGACATAAGAAACCTAAAATTACAATCAATCAATCTGTTGTATGTTTGTTTAATTAACCACGAGGTTAATTATATGTTGGGATAAGATTATGACATATGAAGATTAGAATCTTCTCAACCTCCTCAGAAAATGGCTAAGTATGAAAACCGAGCAAACTTAGGCCTTCGAGCAAGCATAAACTTATTCAAGCAAGGTATTTTGCTTTACGAGCAAAGTTATCTTATCGAAGTCTTCTCAGTGATAGTTCGAGAAAACTACACTTAATCAAGCAAGGTTGTTCTTTAAGTCGAGCAAGGTTTATTTCAGAGCAAATTCTTGAATTAACCAAGCTAAAACCAAGTATATTGGTGGATCGAGCAAGGTTCGATAAACAGTGGTCCTAGCATAATTGAAGGAAGTTTATTGAAAAAATTACTAATGACTTCCAACGAGCAAGGTTCAACTTCGAGCAAGCCACAGTGTCACTAGCACACTTAACTTGTTCAAATAAGTTAAGTAACAAAGGGTTGAAGGTATTCAAGAAGAAAAAGTTTGCTCGTAGGATATATTTCGAGCAAAGTTTGATATTATCATGAAGATTGAAGTTTGCTTGAAGGATATTTTCTAAGGAAAATATTCTAAGTAAAGCTTACTCGGAGAACTGCTCCAAGCACACTAAATGGTTACCAGGTCTGCTCGACAAGGACAAAAGCTTCCAAGCTTATCGAAGACCTGTTTACACTTGTATTATTTGTAACATGTTTGAATATGTTAAGTATCAATCATTAGGGTTTCTAGAAGGATGTCAGGTGTGCCTATTTAAGGAAACTTTAGGGCACGCCTATGAAAGATGGACACGGAGCGAATATTGTGATTTAACGGCTGTCTCTTTGCTGAAAATAATATCTTTGTACGGAAAAGCCGCCACAATTACAAACATTCCACCTATAAACCTTTATCGATTTCATCGTATCCTTTACAATATAAATGGAAATATTTTCAGTTACTTTGTGTGTTTGTTAATTTTCTGTTCATATTAGTAATAATTTGAGTATTATTGATTCCACCTTTAATATTCATCGATTCTTCACAAAAGCAGAATTTCATAACCGTCTTGTCAACACATTTTTGTTGGTTACGAGACTGATTATTGTGTACTTAAGTGAGTAAATCAGGACCCGATAAGTGGTATCAGAGCTGAGTCTCTGCATTTTTGAAGAATTATTGCTGATTTGTTGCTTATTATTGCTGATTTTGAAGATGAAGAATGATGTTAGCTGAAAACTGTTCCATTGATTTGTGATGACAGCTGCCTTTTTTTTTCATTTTTTTCAGCTCTACTGTTTTATTGAGGTTTAAAAGTGTTCTTTACTCAGAATTACTTAGATTTCTTTCATTTTGAGTCTAAATCTTGATATTATCCATCCAGATTCATCAAATCTGAGGATTTAATCCACATATCTAGTTGTTTTTCAAAAGTTTGTCAATTTTTAAGCAAATTTTCATTTCTAAAACATTTAAAAAAAAATTCAAAAACATGTATGGATACAAGAGGTGTCAACTAAAAAAATTCCGAGATTGTTAGGACAGGAAAACTACATTAAGTAGAAGGTGCTGTTTGAAGCAGTTGTGTGCTATAATGATGTTGACATGTGGAATTCAATAAAAAATGGCCCATATGTTCTTGATGGCACAGGAAACAATCAAACTGTGGAAAGACAAATGAAGAAAAAAGATGATATAGCACTGTCTATGTTGAAACTTGGTCTGTCATGGGAGAATTTGACTAGTGTGGCTCATCACGCTACTGCAAAGGCTATGTTTGATGCCATTGTGGTAATGTTTGAAGGAAACACTGATCTCAAGGACATCAAGAAGGACAGATTGAAGCAACAGCTGGACAAATTCAAGTTCAAGGAAGAGGAAAGATTGAAATCTGTTTTGCAGAGGTTTGTTGCTATTGTCAATGAAATCAGAACCACTGACCTTGCAATAACAAATTTTGATCTAAACAAGAAGCTGTTATCATCCTTTTCTAGAGAGTGGTACACTGCAAGCAAATTGATCAAGGAAAAGGGAAATTTTCCAACATTCAAGCTTGATTATGTCATCTGCTTTTTGCAAGTTGCTGAGTATGAGATGATAGAAAATCATATGATCAAGGAAGACAAGCCAAGCTTCCAAGTGGCAAATGCTCTAATTGCACCTATGGGGAATTTGTCAATAAAGAATCAACAACAAATCCCTATAATTGAAGAACCAATGAGTGCAATGTTGAAACCCCAAGAGCTTATGTTGCTGGTCAGTCTAGCAATCAATACGGGCAATCAAGAATTAATGTTCAATTGATGGATGATATTGATACATCATCAATGGCTAGTGGACATGCTCTATATGTTGCTGGAAATATGAATCATGGAAATGATTATCAAGCTCTCTTCTCTTAGTTCACTGAGTCTTATAATGCATTTGTGGCAAAGAATCTGATTCACACAAGTGTAGTGTAAGAAGACCTTGAACAGATTGATGCTGATGATTTGGAAGATATGGATCTTAAGTGGAAAGCTGCCATGCTGGCTGTGAGAAGCAAACGATTGTATAGCAGAACACGAAGATCTTTGGTCTCTAGACCAAATGACAGAATTGGGTTTGACAAGTCAAAAGCAATTAGCTATAATTGTCAATTACCCGGACATTTTCAAGAGAATGCAACCAGCCAAGACAGTTCCAAAACAACAACCAACAAAGAAATCAGTTTCAATTCCAAAATTAGAATCAAGGTCAAGAAAGGCAGTTTAACAACAACAACAACTATCAATAACAAAATCAACAATAAATGATCCCACAACCAAACCCATTTCAGAGAAACCAACAAATCCCTCCACAAGTTTCTACCAATCAGAATAGGAACAATACCAATCAACCAAGGAATCAAGGAAATGTTTCCCTAGCTCAACCACAACAAGATGGTGTGGTTGATTGAAGTAACCATGTTGACGATATTGAAAAGGCTAATGTGGCATTCATGGAAAAGAAAGAGAATGAAGCTAAGTCCTCTTCATCTCAGGAACAGTCCACACAAATGAATGATGCATGGTATATGGATAGTGGATGTTATAGACACATGACCTGTGACAAGAGGTCATTGGTCAACTATGAAGGGACCAGTTGCATTTTAGAGTGATGAGAATGGAGGGAAAATTGTGGGGAAAGACATTCTAACCAATGGTAAACTGTCGTTTGATAATGTGTTTTATGTGGAAGGATTACAATACAATCTTTTGAGCATATCTCAGATGTGTGATAAGGTTATAAGGTTGGATTTGATGACTCACATTATTCATCCTCAAACCTGAATTTGTAATTCCTCCTGATATGATAATGATGATGGCCCCAAGATATGGAAACTTATATGAATTGAGAATGAAAGATGCCATTTCTAGATGTGGTACTTGTTTTGTGTCAAAAGCCACTGAAAATGAAATAAAATTGTGGCATAGAAAGCTTTGTCATGTTAATTTGAAAGACATGAACAAACTTGTTAAAGGTGAACGTGTCATTGGCTTACCCACAAGGGAGTTCAAACTGGATGACAAGTGCATTTCTTGTCATAAAGGAAAGCATCATAAATCATCACACAAAACAAATCTTATAAACTCCATTGAAGAAGTGTTGGAAATGCTTCATATGGATCTCTTTGGTCATGTGAGAGTGTTCCTAGTATTGGAAAGAATAGATATTGCTTAGTGAGCATTAATGAGTTTTCAAGATATACTTGGGTTTATTTTCTGAACTCCAAGGATGAGGCTGCTGAATTAACTAAAAGCTGTGTAACAAGGATTAAAAATCAACTAGATGTGAGGGTGAAGGTTATGAGAAGTGATAATGGGACTGAGTTCAAGAATGGAGTAATGTAAGAATTTTGTCAAGCTAAAGGATTTTCCAACAATTCAGTGCCCTAGAACTCCTGAACAAAATGGAGTTACAGAAAGAATAAATAGAACATTTATTGAAGCTGCAAGAACAATGATAGCATATGCTAATTTGCCTGTTACTTTTTAGGCAGAAGCTATTAACACTGCTTGCTATGTTCAAAACAGAGTCATTCTCAACAAGAATCATGACAAAACACCTTATGAGATTTTGTTCACAAGAAAACCATACATAAAGTTTTTCAAGCCTTTTGGTTGCAAGTGCTCTTTACTTAATGACAAGGATTATTTGAACAAGTTCTAATCAAATTATTTAGTTTGCTTCTTTGTTGGATACTCTACACACTCAAAAGCATATGAAGTCTATGTGAAAGATCATTTGAGTGTGATTGAATCTTCAGATGTGATATTTAATGAAAATCAATTTAACACTGTAGAGCTTCAAGGTTGTTTGATCTTGAAAAGTTAATCAAATCTTTCAATATATATCATGAAGACAATGAAGCTTTGTATAGAACAAGTGTCCATTAAGAAAGTTCAGAGAAAAAGGTTGATTTGGATAAATTGTGGTCCAAGGTTGTTGACAAGAACACATAATTTTCTTTTGATAAAAATGCTTCTGACAATGAGTCAGAAGATGAGCAAAATGATGATCTTGAGCAACCACTGGTTCAAGAAAATCTTGTCATGAATTATGATCAACCTGATAACCAACATGATCAAGACAAAGCTGACAGACAATCAACTTTTGAAACTTTGTTTCAAAATTTGAACATGGGAAGTGACATTGCTTCAACATTACAACAGAATGTTGAAGAAGAAGCTGATATGAACAATGCAGCATCAGAATTGGTCATTGAGGAACCTAATCTCAATGATACAAATCTAGATTCAATAATTACTTCAAATCAAGTCATTCAAACTTCTTTTGTTGAAAGAAATCATCCTACTGAAAACATAATTGGTGACATACATGATAGAGTTACTAGAAGTGCATCTGAATCTGCAAACATTTGTTTGTACTCCTGCTTTATATCCCAAATTGAACCCAAAAACATTGTTCATGCCTTGAAAGAAAATAGTTGGGTGGAAGCAATGCAAGAGGAGTTGGCTCAATTCATCAATTTGCAAGTTTGGAAACTTGTGGATAAGCCAAGAGGAAAGTTTGCAATAGGTTCCAAATGGTTTATTCAGAAATAAGAAGGATGAAAGAAGAATAGTACTAAAGAAAAAAGCAAGACTAGTTGCACTAGGATGTTTACAAGAGGAATGGATTGATTTTGAGGAAGTATTTGCTCCAGTGGCAAGGCTAGAAGCTATTAGAATCTTTTTAACCTATGCTGGTTCTAAGGACATCAGAGTATTTCAATTGGATGTCAAATCTGCTTTCTTAAATGGAAAGATTGAAGAGGATGTGTATGTTACTCAACCTCCAGGTTTTGATGATCCTGAGTTTCCAAATAGAGTCTATAAACTTCACAAAGCTCTATATGGACTACATCAAGTTCCAAGAGCTTGGTATGATGAGTTGTCAAACCACCTGCTTGTGAATGGTTTACATAGGGGAGCCATTGATAAGACCCTCTTCTACAAGAAAAAATGAAGATATTTGCTTCTAGTTCAATTGTATGTTGATGATATCATATTTGGGTCTACAAATGAAAACATGTGTTTGGAGTTTGAGGAAGTTTTGAAATCTAAGTATTGCATGAGCTCAATGGGAGAAATGAATTTCTTTCTTGGTTTGCAAGTTCAACATAAGAAAGATGGTATATTCATTTGTCAATCTAAATATGTGCAAGACATATTGAACAAGTTCAAATGTCAAGACTTGAAGACTACTTATACTCCAATGGAGACTCATGAGAAGATGATAGCTGATGAAAATGGGGAGTCTGTTGATGAACATGTGTATAGGGCTAAGATTGGTTCACTAATGTACCTGACTGCATCAAGACCAGACATTATGTTTGCTGTATGTGTGTGTGCAAGATTCCAATCAAGTCCAAAGCTTCTCACATGGCGGTTGTCAAGAGAATCTTTAGATTTCTGAAAGGAAAACCTGATTTGGGCATTTGGTATCCTAAGAACCATGCTTTTGATCTACTTACTTATACAGACAATGATTATAATGGCTGCAACATGAGTAGGAAGTCTACATCAGGTGGATGTCAATTCTTGGAAAACAGACTAGTGTCATGGAAATGCAAGAAGCAAACAACTGTGTCAATCTCTACTTATGAGGCTGAGTATATTGTTGCATCTGTCTGCTGTGCACAAGTCCTTTGGATTCATAATCAACTACTGGACTATGGTTTGAATTACTTGAACACTCCTATTTTTATTGATAATATTGCTGCTCTGTTCATAGTTAAGAATCCAGTCCAACACTCAATAACCAAGCACATTGAAATCAGACACCATTTTCTTAGAGATTGTAGTGAGAAAGGCCTAATAGAAATTAAAAGAGTTGACACTAGTGACAACTTGGCAGATTTATTCACCAAGTCACTAGATAAAACAAGATTTCATTTTCTACTCAAAGCTTTAGGCATGATCAACTATGATGAAGTTTGATTAATGATTTGTGCTCAATGTGCTAACCGATTATCAATTAAGAGGTCTTGAGTGAGTAAGTTGTTATTCAATGATTGATTAATGTGATTTTGATGTGTTCTTTAATTGATTTTGTTTCACTTAGGTATCTATGATGCTTAGGTATGAATTTAGTTTTTGATCCTGATGTTTAGATAAATGTGTTAAAATGATGAATATGCATGCGTATCTGATATCTTGTCTGTGTTTGAATGATATGAAATGATGATGTGCTTAGGACAGTATAGATTTTGCATAATTAGTCTTGGTTGTACCTTATGCTAGTCTGAGTGTTAATGCATACCATTCATTTTCTGATTATTCTTGAATATGTTGCAAACTGCCCAAGTCAAAAGTTTGATCTTATGTTTAACTTATATGCTCAAATGAACATTTTTCAATAAAGGTTTTTCCAAGAAAATCATTTTTGACAAACTGAGCAAGGTTATGGCGTAGAGAAATGATAAGATTATTCAGTTCAAGTTTTATAGAAGCTTAAAAGGTTTTCAATGGAAATTGATCCAACTTTGTCGGAAATGATAGTAGATTGTTTATTTATACCAATCATATGGATTTAATAGGCTAAAAAGACTATAGTGCAGTTATTGATAAGTATGGTTGTTTTCCATGATATGTAAAAAACTGAGGTGATATAAACATAATGAATATGCTAAACTTAATGTGGAGATACATTGTTGAAATATGCATGTTTCAAGATAAATCTCTCCGAATGATAGGCAACAAAGTTATTACCCATTCATATACGAGCCTGTTGGTATTTGGTCACTTAAAATGAAACATCTTACGAATATGACAAAGAACAAGTTTGTGAAAATTGATTATTCATCAACTAAAAGTTGATAAATGTTCAAAGGTTTTAAAGTAAACAAACATGTGGGTTTAAACTAGAACTACAATGGTGGGGCATCATTATAAGACCTTAAGCACCTTGAATGAAAGGCCTGCAAGTCCGAACTGCGTGGTGTTAATACACGAACGTCTATAGCTTTCGTCGTGTGGTTGGTTTGATTGTAGTGGTAGCGAACGGGTTTTGCGAAGAACGTGATCAGCGTAGACATATACGTTTTCCTGTTTGCTGTTGGTTACTGTTCACGAACATACATGCCCATCTGCATATTACTGTGGACGTATAAGTGTTACCAATATTGACTTATACGGCTAGATATTGGACGTATATGTTGATTATGGGAATTGGACTTATGCGTTTACTTTTCTCCATGTATTGATTAAAAATGTTCAGGTATAAGTTGTTGCATGGGTTGACTTATGTGGCTACTTGTAGCCGCATATAGATTGATGTACACATGGTTTCACGTTTTCTATTTTTAGCATATTGATTGATTGATCTATTAGATGCTGGGCATATACGGATGTGGACTAAAACATTTTCAGTATGTGGCATATAGATTGAGAGTTTGATACATATTACACGTTTTTCCTCATATTGATTGATGGTACTATAGCTGCTAGACATTACATGTTATACAGTCGTTATTCTCCGTATAAGTGATACAAAGGCCTTACACGTTGGCCAGGAGACTTATATGGATGAGAGGGATGTGGGCTTATACATGGACTACTATTATTGTTGTCTATAAATAGGTTGTTGTTTGTTATTTTAGTTAGGCTTTTGGATCACTTTCTGTTATTGTTGTATATGTCGATCCATTAAGTCTCGTATGCTTAAGCGTTCATATCTTTTGCAATCGTGTGATTTGGATTAATATACTTTGGGCTTAAACGAGATATTAACGTGTTTTTTTGTGTATCAATTTCTATTCAATTCATTAAAGTGTTGAATTAGTTGTGTTTACATCGTAACGTGATTTTGATCCATCTCATGGACTTTTAGCTGGTATCGGAGCCGTGTGGCTCCGATTCTACTCGAGAAACTCTAATTTATCTTAATCTTATCATGTTTGATGCATTTCGTATCGATGCAAACCGAAGCTTGATGTTGTCATTTTAATGGAGGTTGAAGCTTGCCGATGTCATAAATGAAGGTTGAGGATGAAAGTCTTAACATTTATACCCCATCTTCAAATGATATATTACAATAGCATATCATCCATATATATGTATGTAAAAGTCGTATTCGTTATTTGGTTCCACATACTTATATGAAATCGGACGTATTCGAACGGTCAAGTTAAAGAGAACGTAGACGAAAACGTGTACGTATACCCTATCCTTACATACATATTGATGATTCAACGATGCGTGTTGAAGATAAGAAATGGATTCGATGATCGGAATGTGATAGTAGTGCGGTTGATGATTTTGTTTTGGACGACCGAGTTTAAACCGATATTATTGAGGGTTCGAGAACGACAAGTGTTTAAACAAAAAAAACGAAGCAAAATCCAAGGGGAGTTTGTTGATACATGAACGTCTTTAGCTTTCGTTTTGCGGTCGGTTTGATTGTAGTGGTAGCGAATGGGTTTTGCGAAGAACGTGATCAGCGTGGCCGTATACATTGTACTGTTTGCTGTTGGTTACTGTTCACAAACATACACACCGATCTGCATGTTATTGTGGACGTATAAGTGTTACCAATGTTGACTTATACGGGTAGATATTAGATGTATAAGTTGATTATAGGAATTGAACTTATGCATTTACTTTTCTCCACGTATTGATTAAAAATGTTCACGTATAAGTTGTTGCATGGGTTGACTTATGCGGCTACTTGTAGCCGCATATAGATTGATATACACATGGTTTCACGTTTTCTATTTTTGCATATTGATTGATTGATCTATTAGATGTTGGGCATATACGGATGTGGACTAAAACATTTTCAGTATGCGGCATATAGATTGAGAGTTTGATATATATTACACGTTTTTCCTCATATTAATTGATGGTATTATTATACGGTCGTTATTCTCCATATAAGTGATACAAAGGCCTTACACGTTGACCAGGAGACTTATACGGATGAGAGGGATATGGACTTATAAGTGGACTACTATTATTGTTGTCTATAAATAGGTTGTTTTTTTATTTTAGTTAGGCTTTTGGACCACTTTCTGTTATTGTTGTATCTGTCTCCATTAAGTCTCGTATGCTTAAACGTTCATATCTTTTGTTGGATTAATAAACTTTGGGCTTAAACGAGATATTATCATGTTTTTCATCTTGTATCATTTTCCGCTCGATACATTAAAAAGTTGAATTAGTTTTGTTTACATCGTAACGTGATTTCGATCCGTCTCATGGACTTTTACGTGGCATGTAAGTCCAATGTTCAACCTCAAATGTTTGAAAGTTTTTAAAAGAAAAATATGTTAAGAAAGTTTATATGTTTTGTCATAAAAATATTTTGACCAAATATCAGGGGGTTGAAGGCAATTTTGGATGATCTGAAGAAAGTCAAATAAGCCTTGAGAAGAGATATGGAACATTATAGTGCAAAAGTGTGATACATTTTTTTATTATGCAACTAATTGAACCTTAAGCATATCACCAAAAATTAATGAAATTCATGCTAAGTCAAATACCTGCTATTAACCTGCCTATTATGTCATAATAATGCTGTGAATGAAGTATAAAGGTGACTTAATCTATATGATCCCATATTGAGATCTTTTCATAAAAGAAAAGGATTGGAAATGATTAAAACTGAAAATTGATCTCATAATGCATCATTTGTTCTTAAGCTTTGAACTTTTGGGAGAAAAATGTTTAATGAAAGGTTTAAGTCAAAAAATGTTGCATTTCACCTTGTATATGTCTGCATATGTGATTTCGAGTAAGCTTTGATGTTTTCAAACTTTCAAGTAAACTTAAATGTTATTATTTGAAGTTTTAACCCATTCGAGCACACTTGATACTTATCTATTTTGAATATGATTATTCATGTATCTTCGAGTACACTTTGATGATTATGTACTTTCGAGTAAACTTGGTTGTTTAGAAGGTCATATCATTCAATCACACTTGATGAATATGTGATATAAATGTCTAAATATGCTTTCAATACTTGTTTCGAGTAAACTTGAGTGTTTTATTCGAAATATGTGTTTTTCAAGCATACTTTATATCTTTGATTTGGAATTTGATAAAAATGAATACTTTCGAGTAAACTTAACTATTTACTTAATGTTTAGTTCTATCGAGTAAACATGGTAAATGTGTCAAGCATACTTGATAAAATATTAATTTACATTTGTGTTGTTTATGTCTGAATACTTTGTTTGAAATTGCAAGTGTTTTCGAGTAAACTTCGTTTCTCGAGCAAACTTTACGCTTAGAGCACAATTATATATTAATACAATAGTTCAAGTGATCTCCAAGCATACTTGCATATTTTAAGTGCTTTCGAGCAATCTTTACTCCATGAGTAAACTTTATACTTTGGGCATACTTGTATTTTAATATAACAAGTCTTCTCAAGCGTACTTTGAACTTTTGAAGTATGATTGAGTAAACTTTGTTTTCGAGTACACTTACATGTATATCTCTGTAAATTGTTAATTCTTTGATTGTCTAATTGAAATCGAGTAAACTATGTGATGATAAGATATTCGAGTAAGGTTGACATTTAGAAATATTGTTAAGTTATTATTTTGGGATCTTTATTGATCTCGAGTAAAGTTGCCTATTTGATCAAATATACTTGATTATTTAAACTTGTGATTAATTTCTCGAGCAATCTTGTATATTCGAGTAAGCTTCTTTCATTTTATTACTTAGCTTATTTATAATAATTTTCAGCACGAGCAAACGTTGGGTACGGGCAAGCTATTGAAAACACACTTTATCGAGCAAGCTTTATGCGAGTATATTTAACATTGGGGCTTTGGTAGTATTCTCTCACTAAATGACAAAATTCATTTAAAACCCACTTTCAAATGTGCACAGAGTACACTATAAAAGGGGGACTTCGAAAAAATTTTCATTTCACATTTTCCCTCTTTTACTCTTGCATTATTGTCCACTTGCTCGTAACCCAGAAACTCAATCGTTGCTCAAAATTCCTAACCTAAATTTGTCATCCATCTAATTCCGACTCAGTAAGCTTCAATTGAATGATTTCCAACACTCATTGTATGGGTTTAGGGTTTCAATTTTATGTTTACTAACATCTCTGTATTATGTGTCGGCTATAAATTTGCAGAAGAACTGGTTCTTAAAGACTATCCTTCAATTTCTTCTCCAAATTTAACTTGATACATAATAAAGTATTGAACTTTAATAACTAACTTTTGCTTTGAATGTATCAGTGTCTGTGATTGTGCAGAAATGTTGTACCCGTTTGAAAAGAAGCCAACTTGTGCGCCTTTGTCCAAGTCACTGAGGAGAATAGGGCAGTGGAGCTAATGATTCGATGGCTTATTCGTCAAATATTCATTTTGCTCTTACCCAAAGCCCGTTAATATACAGAAATCATCACTTGGATTTCTGGAATACAACACAGTTGGAGGATGATATCAATGACAGGAGGGTCGAGACTACTGTGGATGGTCATGAGATTGAAATTACTGAAAATCTAATCCGGGCGAGTCTCCAGCTGAATGATAATCTAGATGTTCAATTATCCTTTTCTACCCAACAATTGTTGAGGATTTTCCAAGAAACAATGGGGTACCAAGGGAATGTGAATGAAGGGCAGTTTCAAAAGGGAATGTTCCCTGTTTTATACAGATTTCTGATACACCACATCATTCAAGGATTTACACCAAGGAGGGGTACTTGGATCCTCATGAGCAGAGAGATTTCCACTACAACAGTTGTTACTTATAATAGGCCTTTCAACTTTTCAAGAGTTATTTTTCATGGCCTGGTGGTAAATTTAAGGAAGAGGGTAGAAGACAGATTTCTGATGTATCCCAGATTCTTGCAGATCATATTTAATATTCTCCGCCAAGATCTTCCAACTTTGTATAGAAAAATTGCCAGGTTGGGTCCAACCAGCAATTTTAATCTGGAGGTGGAATATGATATTCTCCCATGGCTGATTGATAATAACATAGAGATTATGGAAGTGCCAGAGTCACTAAGGGTGACTAGTGATGAAGATAGTGGTGCTAGTGAGGATGATGATGACATGTCTGAGTCTGATGATGATGATGATGGTGGAGGTGATGATCTTGTTGTTGATCAATATGTTGAAAGGGAGGAGGAGATTGTAAATGTTAATAATGTTGTGAACACAATTGTAAATGATGTAGTGGCACAAGTTCAGGGGGGAGACACCACATAATGAGGACCTTGTTTCTACATCACCTAGTTCACCACAACACCAATCACCACCCCATTACCCTACACATGAACCATATATTCCTTCCCCACCTCACCATGACCAAACAGATGAACCATACATTCCATCACCTCCCACTTCACCAATCCAGACCCAAACCCAAACCCAAAACCAACCTGAACATGAACCTTACATAACATAGTACATTCCATCCCACCTTATAATCCAACCCAACACACCTTACCAATCACCAACACATTCCCAAACCTTTGAACAACAACACACACCAACTTTCCAAATCATACATACACATATACTTACAATTCAAACCAAAAACCCGTTACCAAGCACCATTGAAAATATTATTGAAAGCCCAACCCATGACACTCAACAAACTCAAATTCCTGATCCTTTTCGTATTTCACCTATAAAATCACCATCCCCTAATGCTAGAATGAGACTCCTTGATGGGCACATGCATGTGCAAATTGAAAACTATGAGTTAAGAAGGGAGAATGAGGCATTGAAAAAGAAAAATTCTGATTTGGAATCCCAACTGAAACATGCTATGTTAAGAATTCAAACCCTGGTCAGTGAGGTTGAGAAGACCCCAGTTACATCAAAAAAGGAGGAAAACTTACCTGTTGCTAGTGCTGATAATGATGATATCTTAAAATCTTTGGGAGAGTTGTATGGTAGTTATGAGGAGGAGGAGAAATATGATGTAGATGATGATGTATATGAGGCAGATGTATCTGATGATGTTGTCCAAGATTATGATGTTAATGATTCTGCTGAGATGAATATGAATGATGTTGAAAACATTGATGTGAATGTGGATGAGAACATTGCTGTAAATGAGGCCGAGAAGGAGATTGATGATGTCTTGACTGAGGTGCAAACAGATAATACAGTTGAGGCTGACAATGTCACTGAGGAGATGGTGATCTCAGGTGACACTGTAGCCCTAACTGACAAAACTGAAGAAATAGATGATGACGATAATGAAGTGACATCTAAGGAGAAAGAGGTGGATAATGACTTGAATGATTTATTTGAAGAAATTGATAATTTTCCTTAATACTTCCCACCCACGATGGTGAGGGAAGTAGGCCCATCTAGAAATGAAAGTATTGATGATGAAAGAAGGAGGATCAAAGGGAAGGCAGTGGCTAAGCTTGAAGGCCAGCTGCAACCCTTGAAACACAAAAGAATCGAGTCTAGTGATGAGGTCCTCTTTGTTGATGAGTCTGCTGAAGAAGCAATTCAAAGGCATGACAAGATTATAGGAGAGTGGATGCAAACTGAAATGATTAACAGATTTTTGTCCAATAAAGAAGTGGAAGAACAGAGGGTGTTAATGGAGGAGTTTGACCTGAGGAAGAACCTAGAGGAAGAAAAAGGGGAACTTGAACAGGAAGTCATTGAAGGGTTGTTGAGGTTGCAGCAAGTAGAGGAGATTGACAACTCTCTTGCCATTGTTATTTATTAATTCCAACAACCTGAAACCCCTGAGGCTAAACCTAAATCTATTGAGCCTGAATTGATCATTCCCACTTCTGTTGATAAGCCTGAAAAAAAAAATGTTGATAGGCAGCTAGTTGTTGATTATGATGCAAAGACGATTCAAGCTAAAATGGTCAAAAAGGCTAGTGAAATGATGAATCAGAGCTTGATTGATGAAATAAAGGAGGATGAAAAGAGCTGGCCTACTGTTTTGTTGAGATATGTGAGAAAGTGGAAGAGATTTGGAATAAACAAGATTCCTAAAGAGGCGTTACCCAAGAAGTAAAAGGAGAAATTAATGTTGTACCTCTACAAGCTTTGAAACCTGAAAATCATTTTGAATGAGAGCACAAAATTGATGCACTAAATGATCTAACTGATGTTGATGATGATGTGGCTGATGAAAATAAAGAAGAGGTGCATATCTCTCCTCATGTAGATCTTACTGAAACTCACAAAGAAAATATTCAAGCCAGGCTTGATGAAATCAAAAGAGAAGATCCCAGAATAATCAGCTTGATGAATCATGGTTTGAAATTTGAGAAACTGGCGATAATGACTGATGAGGAGCTAGATTCACTCACTGAAGAAAAGGTAAAGGAAATAAGAAAATTAAGGGAGAAGAAGAATAGAAACACTCAAAGATTTCTGGCTTATCTAAGGCTTCACAACTTCTCAGACAAACAATTAAGCCACATGAGTTATGATGGTCTTGAAGGTGTGTACAGATCTACAAAAGAAAGAATTGAAAAAGAAGATAAGGAAAGGTTGAGAAGAAAAGTTTCTGATGATGAACAAAGAATTGACCAGTTATATAAAATGTATGGAGGAAAATGTAAATTCTTAATTGATCATGGTGTAAGTATTGAGCAGGTTGCTATCATGAGCAAGAAAGAAGTTGAAGAAAAATTCAAGCAAATTTCAGAGAAAATACAAACTGGTACCGGTGCTATTAAAAGAAAATCAAAACTAACAAGTTTGGCTGAGCAAGAAAAGAAGAAATGGGATGATGAGAGAGAAATTTTGTTGGAGAGATTGATGGTGGCTAGAGGAGAAGGAAAGAAAGTAAAATTGTTGAGTTTTGCTCAAGAGATAAGCTTGTATGAGTCTGAGTTGGGAATATACAATGAGGAATTGAAAACCCAATCTAAACCAACTAAGGCTCCTCCAAAATTGATCCAAGTGGATGAGAACTGGCTGAAACAAGTGCAGAAGTAAACTTACTGCCATGGGAAGATGAAAACGGAATCAAGACTTTGAAAGGACTAATGCGGTGCAAAGAAAAAAGATGAAAATGTCTTTGATAACCTTGGTAAAGCACAATTGAAAGAATTATTTTATACTGAAAAGGAGCATTGGGAGAGGCTGGAATAAGAAAAGAAGATTATTATCCTTCCAATGTGGACCTAGAGGGGAACCAATACAAACACAAAAATCTGCCCCAATTGAGCAACTTTACAGAGAAACAATGGAAATGATCACAATCTTATCTAATGAAGGAGGAGGCTATCTAAAGCTAATCATGATGAAAAAGGATCAATTTGCGAGATTATTTGAACAAACAGGGCATGGGAGAAGACCTGAACCCAAAAGACAATATACTCCAAGGGTCTCAACTACAAGTGTCCCAATTCCCACAACAAGGTCAACACTTCAAAGACAACAAAGGCCACCTACTGATGTGGACCTACCAAAGAAACTGTATGTTGACTCAAGAACAAAGACCTTGAAAGTGGTTATGTCTAATGGTACTTTGAAGAATATTATTTTCAAGGATGATTTTCAAGAATACAAGATGGAACAGTTGGAAGAAATGGCAAGACTCAACTTATATGACTATCAATATAGACAAAGATTTGCTGGACAATAGAGGAATGAACTTTCTAGGTTCTTAAAAGAACAATCTAGGAAGGGATTTCCTTTACTAAACAAGAGGAGGAAGCTGGAACTTTCTCAATTTGAACGAACAAAGAGGCAAAGGAGAATGAGTGACATAATGATAATTGAGTCATCTTACAAGAATTCAAGAAAACACTCAAACCCTCTGGCCAACATGAGAGAATGTATCAGCATGAGGGAGCAAATGCCAAGACCCAATTATGAAGTCCAGAAAAATGGCAAAGCTTCTAAGATAGTTTTTGAACCAAAAGATCAATCATTTGTCTAAGAAACTCAGATGGACTGGCCCTGAGCATACTGGAACATGACACAGACTTAGAGTATCTGTATGAGGAGGATCTAGACGATATAATCAGATAGAATCTGCCGTTCCAGCATCCACACCACAGGGAGATCTCATTATTTCAACAAAGGGTTGCTGCAGTAAAATATGATAGAAGATTAGAGGAAGGAAGTTCTAGAAGATAGCAAACTCTTGACTTAACCAAGCTAAAACCAAGTATATTGGTGGATCGAGCAAGATTCAATAAACAATGGTCCCAACATACTTGAAGGAAGTCTATTGAAGAAATTACTAAGGACTTCAAACGAGCAAGCTACAATGTCACCAACACACTTAACTTGTTCAAATAAGTTAAGTAACAAAAGGTTGAAGGGATTCAAGAAGAACAAGTTTTCTCTTAGGATTTATATCGAGCAAAGTTTGATATAATCAGATGATTAAAGTCTGCTTAAAGGATATTTTCTAAGGAAAATATCCTAAGTAAAACTTACTCGGAGAACTGTTCCAAACACACTTAAGGTTATAAAGGTCTGCTAGACAAAGACAAAAGCTTACAAGCTTACTCGAAGACCTGTTTACACTTGTAATATTTTATAATAAGTTTGAATATGTTAAGTATCAATCATTAGGGTTTCTAGAAGATGTCAGGTGTGCCTATTTAAGGAAACTTTAGAGCACGCCTATTGTAACGATTCCGGCAAATTCAGGTATACCCTAGCCGGAATATACCATTTATGTGTTATTTAATACTAAATATATGAATTATAATGTGTTTGTACGAGTATATAAGATTCACAGTACGAATTATACTCGAATGTACAGTTAGTCGTATTGGAATTACGATTAACCGATGAACGGTTATTGAAACCCGAACGAATCGGGGATTACGTCATAGATGAAATATATGATGTTTAGTAAGGCTTACGAAGTATTAAGGCTTCGGGATAAGTGAATTATAGCACAGAAAAAGGATTTCGATTTATTAGTACGTCGGTACGTTAAACGAAACCTTTAACATCAAACCAAGCAAGAGACGATCGATCAAGCCGAAAAAGATGCACAATGACCGACAATATGATGTGTTGAGTCAATAAATGTCATGGTTTAAGTTTTTAAAGTTTTTAAATCGGTTTTATATAAATTTTATTTTTAAGCCGAAAAACGACCGTTTTAGCCTCGTTTTAAGCCGAATTAAGTGTTTAACCGAAAAACGAACTGAACCAGATTATCCACAACATTATCCGGATTACACAATCCAAATGTGTGGCCAAGGTTTGAGATGTGGGCCCCCCCCCACACATACATGGACCGATCGGTCCATGGGTATACACACACACACTTCATTTTCTTTTTTTTTACATTCCAACTCTCCAAATCCTCTCAACCCTTTACACATTCAACCAAAACCTTTGATTTTTAAGAAGATCCACAAGGTATAAACATGTTATTATGGTTTGATCTTGCTTTTTAATTCCAAAATCATGAGAAAATGAGGTTTCAAGTGAAAAATGGGTGAAAACCTGAGATGAAACCGATTCTTGCATGATCAAGTGATGTATACAAGTTATACAAGGGATCTTGGTCCAAGAAAGGAGTTAAAAGAGTCAAAAACGAATTTTTACGGTTAAAATCTTTGTTTTGATGTCTTAACCGAAACCATGAATGAAATGGCTTGATTGTGGGTATAACTTGCTTGGTGTGGTGTTGTTGTGCTTGTAGGTGTTGTATCTAGTTGCTAGCAAAGGCTAGAAAGCAAGATCTTTGCGATCTAAAGCTAGAAACACAAGGTAGTTCGGTTTTTCGTATGATTTGTAAGATTTGGACAGATTGTGGTAGACTTAGAGTTGAGTCATGAAATTTCACAGAGATGATCTACACATGAAAATATGAGATCTGTGAAATTTTGGTAATTTTTGGATAAAGGATGAATATTTGGTGAATTTAATGCTCGGTTTTGGCTAAAAATGGTGAAAAATAGCTAAACATCATGAAAAATTCTGGAAAAATTCAGATAAGCTATTTATAACATATAAAAGTCACACACAAAATTTCAGGTCCATTGGAGAAGTCTAAGTAGGCTTTTCGGTAAAACGAGTTCTAGGGTGTTCTAGCTCGGTTTTGGTGAAAATGGCATGAAAAATGAGTTTTTGGTTCTGTAAAAATTACTGGGAACTATATGGATGGCAGGAGTCATCCCAGAAAAATTTGGGATTTTTCTAAGGTCGTTTGGTATTTTCGACATATTTGGTGTTTTAATGACGTTAAAAATAGATAAATAAATGTTAAATATAAAAATTAATTCTGGAAATATTTTTATAAAATTTCTTACTGTCAAAAACTGATTTGTGCAAAATTTCAAGATCCGAGACTAAACGGATAATTATTTGTGCTAAACAGAACATAAAAACAAACTTTTAAAGCTTAAAACGCGTAAACCGGCAAAGTTCGCCTTAGCGAGCTGACTGGTGTATAAAAACCCTAAAAATGGACTATTTTCATGAAACTGAGTAAATCAAGTAAAAATAAATCATCCGAAAGTAATTCGGATGATTTGGGTAATTTTACCCGATTTAGTCGTTTCCGGTATATTAAAGACGGAAACGGGCCCCGCGGCCAAACGGGGTGTCTAAACCGAGCTCTAATTTCACCACTTTAATTAAAATATCAATAACAACTATTTTCGGGCCGTATGTGGCCAAACTCATTTTTGAAAACATAAAGACGAATAACCGTGCTAGGCACGCAAAACGAGAAAACAAACTAATGGTAGTTTTGACTAAAGAACTCTAAGTGATATCACAATCTAAGTCCTGAGAAGTGTATCGGGGTTAACATTGTCCCCGGATCGTGTACGGTACTGGGTTAACAGTGTCCCCGGACGTACCGGTTAACACGAATTTAAGTTATATTAATAGAAATTGTGTAGTAACGACTTAGGGATCGTATTACAGATCCGGACAGGTAGCCGTGCCAGTATTACATCTCTGCTCACCAAAAAGGTGAGTTTCACGAGCCCCTTTTATTGAAATGTTTTAAATATTTTCCCGGGGCGGAAAGCATGTTTTTTATCAAAGTGTTTAAGTACATGCCGATCGCATGGAAATGAATGTATTTATATAATGTTTATTGTACGGGAATCGTACGGTAATGTATTAAGATGGTAATTGTCTGAGTTGCTAATATTGTAAGGCCCGAAACAGTGTTCTGGGTTAACAGTGTCCCCAGAGGTTATTAAATGTATTTTTGGGTTAACAGTGTCCCCAGAGGCTATTAAACGTATTTCTGGGTTAACAGTGTCCCCAGAGGCTATTAAACGTATTTCTGGGTTAACAGTGTCCCCAGAGGTTATTAAATGTATTTCTGGGTTAACAGTGTCCCCAGAGGTTATTAAATGTGTTTCTGGGTTAACAGTGTCCCCAGGGGTTATTAAATGTGTTTCTGGGATAACAGAATTTTCACTTGTAGGCTCAGCATAATTACATCATTAATTTATGATTATTAAAATGATTTGTCATGGTTTATTTAAATTAGTGAAACTCACCAACTATTCGTAGTTGACCCGTTTTCTTTACATGCTTTCTAGGTACACCCAAATTGGAATGAGTGATACGTGCTTGATGATGTGTGCTATTTTGTGGAAGCTTAAGGGTCTATATTTTTTTTTAAACATGTTAACGTACTATTGGTAAAACTTATGTGATAACGCCTAGTCGGTAACGAAACTCGGAACAATGTAATTCGTTTAAATTAATGTAGTGGTGTTTTCTTTATAGGCAATGCTGTTGATATCAGATGTGTCTGTTGCATCCCGTGTACGTTCCCGCTGCGGTTACGGGGTGTTACACCTATGAAGATGGACATAGAGCGAATATTATGATTTAACGGCTGTCTCTTTCCTGAAAAGAATATCTTTGTACGGAAAAGCTGCCACAAATACAAACATTCCACCTAGAAACCCTAATCGATTTTCATTGTATCCTTCACAATATAAATGGAAATATTTTGAGTTACTTTGTGTGTTTGTTACTTTTCTGTTCGTATTAGCAATAATTTGAGTGTTATTGATTCCGCCTTTAATATCATCGATTCTTCACAAAAGCATAATACCATAACTGTCTTGTCAATACATTTGTGTTGGTTACGAGACTGATTATTGTGTACTTAAGTGAGTAAATCGGGACCCGTCATTATATATGATGATGGACGAACTGGAAGCATATATTAATTACCTTACACTGCTACGAATTGAAGACAAATAAGGACTAGCCATCGTCGGCCATAAACGCGATCCTAAATCAACTTAAGCCGGTTGTTACACTTCAATTGCCTTGTGGGTTTCATTCACGAGGTCATGAGGAATATGCAAATGAGTTAAATTGGATTTTGATGATGCCTAAATGGCATTTTACGATATAGCATAAACACGGTTTGTTTAATATATAAATTCGTATCAATTAGATCTCGTTTTCCTAATTGGTTATGTCGGTAAGGTTCGTTATACATGTAATAACTATCTTACGAGACTAGTTCCAAAGTTATAACTAGAATTAAGGATCAAGAAAGCCATCAGATTGCGAGTTATGGGTCAAATACGGATCCGGATAGTGGGTTTGGGTTATGGATTAATAATATAATAAAAGGTTTAGGCAGATTTGCAATTTAGTCCCTGAGGTTCTAAGATGGAAACAAATAGAGTTAAAACTAAGGTTTAGGGGTGAAAATGTATATATCTCAAAGTTATATTTGAGCATTAATTAAATATAATAAACAATAATAATAAAATAATATTTGCTCGATAAATGCGATGTGTTGTTGACTAAAATGACCCGAAAACGATAACGGGTCGGGTATTGCTCATTGGGAAACCTTTCATTAATTTCCATCGTGTCATCAATTCCCTCTAATGGAATCCGGGATAAGTGATCCGCCACTACATTTTCACACCTTTTTTATCCCAATTTTCCAAATCGAATTCTTGTAAAAGCAACACCCACCGAATCAAACGCGGCTTCGCATCCTTCTTCACCATTAAATACCAAACCACAATATGATCCGAATAAAAAATCACCTTACTCCCCCAAATATATGATCGAAACCTTTCGAAAGAAAGCAATTCCTTTTTCTATGATGGTATAATTAAGTTGTGCTTTAAACAACGTCTTGCTTGCATAGTAAATTACCACCGAATTCTTATCGTTCCGTTGACCCAAAAATGCTCTATGGTTCTATCACTAGCATCACACATAATTTTGTAAGAATTTGTCCAATATGGCGGTTGCAAGATGGGAGTTTTCACCAACTGTTCCTTGAAAACATTAAAAGCTTGCAAACATTCATTAGTAAAATTAAAAGGGACATCTTTTAGCAATAAATAACATAAAGATTTAGTGATTACACTAAAACCTTTTAATAAACCTCCTATAAAAACCCGCATGTACCAAAAATGATCTTACCTCTTGAACATTTTCCGGTGGAGGCAAGGATGATATTACACTTATATTTGCCTGTCTACCTCCATTCCCCTTTTCAAAATGATATGTCCCAACACAATACCCTCTTATACCATGAAGTGACTTTTCTTCCAACTTAGAAACAAATTTGTCTCAACACACCTTTTAAAAACTTTTTCCAATTCATTGAGACAAGATTCAAAAATTGGACCAAAAATGGAAAAGTTATCCATAAATACCTCGAGTGAATCTCTGACCATGTCTGAAAAAATGCTCATCATACATCGTTGAAATGTGGCCGGGCATTACACAATCCGAATGGCATTCGCCAAAAAGCAAAAGTGTCATATGCACATGTGATAGTAGATTTGTGTTGGGCATCCGGGTCGATAGCAATTTGGTTATACCCCGAGTACCCGTCCTAAAAACAGTAATATTTTTGACCTGACAATTTTTCAATAATTTGATCAATGAAAGGTAACGGAAATGGTCTTTAGAAGTAGCGGCATTTAATTTTCGATAATCGATGCACACTCGCCACCCGGTGACCGGTCGGGTGGCGATTTGTTCACCGCTTTCATCTTTAATTACCTGGATACCAACTTTTTTAGGTACCACATGCGTAGGACTTACCCAAGCACTATCCAAAATAGGGTAGATAATTCCCACATCTAACCATTTTTTACCTCCTTCTTCACCACTTCCCTCAAATTGGGATTCAAACTTCTTTGAGTCTCACGAGTCTGTTTTGCATTATTGGTGGTGATAATTTTATGCATGACTATAGATGGACTAGTTCCTTTCAAGTCGACAATCGTCCACCCTATTGCCGCTTTGTTCATCTTTAACACCTTTAATAACTCTTGCTCTTGAGCCACCTCCAAATTAGAGGTAATAATGACCGGTAACGTGTCATTATCCCCCAAAAATGCATATTTTAAGTGGCTAGGCAAGTCTTTAAACTCCAATTGCGGCAGACATTCCAATGAAGGCTTTGTGTCTGAGTTGATTTCAGTCGGTAGACTTTCAACTTGATGGGTCCATGGTGGTCGACCCTCTTGCACCGCCAACACCTCTTGATTTTTCTCTTCCATCCTCAATGCACAATGGTATACTTGTTCAGAAAAATCACAAACATATGATTACAAAGCATCTTCTTCATAATCATGTGGGTCCACACATGCCAATTATATCTGCCATACAACACTCATCACTACATAAAGAATTAGAACCGTTAGTAAAAACATTTAATCTCATTTTTCTATTTCTAAACGCCATATCAATCGTACCAGACCGACAATCAATAATAGCATGAGCGGTGTTTAAAATGGTCGACCCAATATGACATGTTGTTGTTGAGTCGAGTCAACCGATGAGTAATCCAAGACCAAAAAATCAACCGGGTAGTAAAATTCGTCCACTTTACTATAACGTCTCGCACAATCCTCGGGGGAGTTTATGCAACAAATCGGCTATAAAAACCGTTGTCTCAGCCTGTTTTAATGGACCAAAATCATATTGGTCATATAAACCTCCCGGTAAAATGCTTACTCCGGCTCCAAGATCTAACAACACCCTCGACATTTTAAAGTCACCATCTTGAATATTAATTAAAGGCGTTCCCAGATCTTGGAGCTTAGGAGGATGTTCTCTTTTTAAAACCGCACTTAGCCGCTCAGTCAAATCAACCCGTTTAGGCACTTTTTTTTTGCCTCTTTTCAGTGCACAATTCTTTTTAAATTTTGCATAAGAAGGTACTTGCTTAATTTTCTCTAGTAAAGGAAGATTTACCTTTATTTGTTTGAACACCTCTCACATCTCCTCTTTTTGAGGACCCCTTCTTGAAATTATATTTTTCTTACCCGGGTCGACTAAAACCGAAGGAAATGGGACTTGACTTAGTCCCGCTCCTTTGTCTTTATCATTCAAATTTTTACCCAAACCCAGTTTTTCAATTACTTTTTCTAAAACTGAATCTTTAGAAACAATTGTGGTTGAGGCCTCATCCTCATCACTTTCAACCCCCGTAATGTCCTCAACCACCCCATCAACCAAACTCGGTGATACGTTAGTTTTATATTCTTTGCCACTTCTCAGAACACTAACATGGTTAATAGGAATATTACCAGAAGAGCTATGGGAAGGATTTACCTTGGTGTCACTTGGCAATTCACCTTTATTTTTCTTCAAATTCGACACTTCAGTTGCAAGTTGAACCATTTGAGTGGTAAATGATTAAATAGCTTTTCACGGACTTCATCTTTTTGCATGAGAACTTCATCAAGTTGATTCCTCTTTTGCATGTCTTGTTGCATCATCCTAAGCATATCTATGACTTCATTCCCACTAGAAGGAACTTGATCCAAAGAACCACTTTGACTACCACCCTATGGTTGAAATTTCCCTTGAAAACCTTGATTGTTCCCGCCTCGAAAATTGCCTTGATTATCGTATTGTTTGTGCCGATCAAAATTCCCTTGATTCCCTTGAAAATTAGGATTGGCTTGGTTATCCGGATTACCTTAACGAAAGTTGAGATGATTCCTTAACCCGGGTTGGTAAGTGTTCGAGTTCATATTATAATTTTTCCCACCTCCCCCTTGACCTTGACCTTGGATCGCGTTTACCTCATCGACTTGTTCTTGACCCACCATGCAAGTATCCGCTGCATGACCTAATTCATTACATTGAGTACAAACTTCATATACTTGATTTGTAGTTTGCAACCCTCTTTCATCTACAACGTGTACTTGTGGTCTTCCAATTTTCGTCCTTGTTAAGCCTTTCTTTTTTATGTGACCGACATTTTCTCCAAAAACGCCCAATCATATTGCTCATAATTTGTACCAAATGTACCATTTGTGATCGACATTAAATCCCGTGCATCCTCCGAAGTTAGCCCTTCATGAAACGCATTCAATAACTCCCAAAGAGCAATACCATTATGAAACATCTCACCCGATTTTTGTTGAAAAGTTCTCAAACTTTTTCTTGCATCATTGGTCTTTTAAGCCGTGAAAAAATCTTCCAAAAACCTTTGTTGCATATCGGTAGTATAAATCCGCGCAGAAGGAAATGTGTAGAACCATATTTTTTCCTTATCTTCCAAGGAAAACGGAAAACGCACCAGATTGACATCATCTGATGAGAAACCTTGACCTCCAATCGTGTTGCAAATGGAGTCATACGCCTCCAAATGAAAGTAAGGTTCTTCCGTCGCCTCCAAATGGGGTCATACTTTAGTAAACTTTGGAGAGAATTGGTTCTAACCTCAAATGTCTTCCTTGTTGATTTTGGGAAATAACCACCAGAGAAGGGTTATTAGTGATGATCAGTTGAAAATGAGCTTCAACTCCCCTTTACCACTTCTCTATTATGTCTTCTTGGTACCCCCAATGGTAATCTTCGTTGACCCACTTTCCTTTGCATGGGCCTTGTAGGTGCAAATTGATGAAGTGGTGGTGGAGGCAATTGTTGTTGAAATTGTTATTGTTATTGTTGCCCTTGTTATGGAACTTGTTGCATAACCGGTGGTTGTTTTCTATTATACTCTTGAACCGATTCCGGTTGTTGCCTTTGAGCATATGCAAAAGTCCCTTGATCCCCCATTTGATTTCTATCACCCCTCGTGTAATAACATTCCTCTTCATAACCCTCGAACTCCTCTTTGAACCGATCACCATAACCATCACCTTGTGTTCTTAAGGGTTGCATAAAAGGCGGTTGTTGATATTGGAGCCTTGATAGTGGTGGTTGTTGAAATATCGGGGTGGTATGAACTATAGGTGGTTCTTGTTGATATATAGGTGATTGGTTTTGTTGGGATGATGATTGACTGAAAGTAGGGAAAAGGGTGGCAATGTTGATGAAGTTTGCTATGTATATTGAGTACTTGTGGGTATAGTTGTCTTGGTTGGTTTCGCTTCACTAGATGAAGTAGGAATGGTAATAGAAATTGGTGGAGGTGTGGTTAGCAATGTTTGACCTGTAGTGAGAGTTAAGGAATCCATTATGTTGTTCGATGTAGTAGAAGAACCAATGACTTTGTTCTCTCGGAGTACGGCTCGGTTTCTTCTAAGCGTTCGTTCAATTTTGAGATAAAAAACTAGTGGTGATGACTTGCGAGAGCGTCTAGTATGCGTACACCTGTAAGTACCTGAACACCAACACAACCAATGTAAACCCAAAAATAAAAAACAAAAACTACAAAAGTTAACACACGTTGCACACTACTCCCCGGCAACGGCGCCAAAATTTGACGTGAGGTCATAGACTCACTAAAAAATAAACCAATTACAATAAATAGATAGTGGTACGTGAGTATTGAACACAGGGAGTTTGTGGAAAATGTGTTACCAAGTAGCTTTGTAAATTAACTAAATTTAAACAAAATGCAGAAAATAAACTTAATGATTTGGTTATTTGGTTTGATTAACAAAAAGTAATTAAAAGCACTTAACAAGTTTTTTAAATCAATGATGAGAGGATATGCTCACTCTCGGTTTCAGGTTTTTTATAACCGTTAATATGAAGATATAATCTGAGATGTACTACAAAGACATAGTTCATGATTATTCGATTGATTGTGATAAATGGGGACTAAGCACTTGAATTATAAATCGTAAGGTGACCACCCAATGATCAGTTAATATATCCAACCCTGAGTCCCTCCTGATGAATCTCGATTGCCTATGGCACCAAGAACTGATAGTTTGGAAAACAAAATTTAACAGCATCAACAATTTACCAATCAACACATAAACACCATAGCAATGCAATCATAAAGATTAAACAACTATATCAGAAATAACATAAACATTCATATTACATTCAAACTGAAACCTTACAATCCGAGGGAAAACATAAGAAAACTTACCACACATAACTTGGTTTGTCATCACTTCGATTCTAGTGTTCATATGAATTATCAACCAATACCCAATGATTAAAAACCATAATATAATGTTCTAGTACCTAATTTTCTCCCCCAAGCCGTCTCCAATCGAAATATATTGCAAAGATACCTAAAAGTCATCCAAAAAATGACTTTTAAAAAGCAGTTCCGAATTCTGCGTCAGGGCACACCATAGCTTACGGTGGAATACAAATTGCCGATGGTGGGTAAATGTAACATCCCGAAATTTCAAAGGTAATATTGATTACATTACTTATTAATAGATGGGAAGTTTACTCGGGTTATCAGGGAATAAATAAAAGAATAGGAGTTGGTATGGGTCGGGCTAATGTCGGGTAATGGAAGTGGGTTATGGACTTGGGTTAATTGAGATAGGTTAAATGAGAATGGGATTTCAGGGATATAAATACCCCCAAAATCCCAAAATATCTCATTTTCTCACCAAACTCCCTAACACACACTCCTTACACCCTCAAAACACACACATTCTAACCGATCAAGATTCGGAGCCGAGACCCGAGGTTTTGTTGATAGATCTGCGTTGGTAAGGTAAGAACATATCCAACAAAGCTAATATTACTGAAAATGGTTAGGATTGGATGGGTTAAACCGGACCCGAACCCAAACTGCCCAAATCGGACCTCTAAAACGTCGATTTTAGGCCGATTTGATGGTTAGGGTTTGTAGGCGCCGATCATACGATTCCGTGGGTACCAAAATCGAGTTATTTGGCTAAGAAACGAAGGAGTTATGGGCAAACAGATCTGCAGCGCGACAACTTCGCCTTCATCTGGGCAACTTCGCCTTCAAGCGATGAACTTCGCCTGCAAGCTAAGTTCGCCTGATGAACTTCGCCTGCAAGCCAAGTTCGCCTGATAAGTTCGCCTGAAGCCAAGTTCGCCTGATGGCAACTTCGCCTAAATGGTAACTTCGCCTAAAAGCCAAGTTCGCCTAAGGTTTAACTTCGCCTGAAGCCAGGTTCGCCTAAGGTTTAACTTCGCCTGAAGCCAAGTTCGCCTGAGGTTTAACTTCGCCTAAAAGCCAAGTTCGCCTGAGGTTTAACTTCGCCTGAAGCCAAGTTCGCCTGAGGTTTAACTTCGCCTGAAGCCAAGTTCGCCTAAGGTTTAACTTCGCCTGAAGCTAAGTTCGCCCGAAGGGTTAACTTCGCCTAAAGCCAAGTTTGATTAGAAAATAAATTATAAAGCGATAAGTTAAAGTAAGCTAATACTAGGCCACCAGATTAGGTCAGGCGAGTATTGATACGTGTAACTTGTACAGTTAGCCGAGCTCAGTTAAAGAAGGGATTTACAGCTCTCAGAAAAAGAAGCAGTATTCAGGTGAGTTTCTAGCCCCATTCCTTGTTATGTTTTCGGGGCTGTGTGCATACTCGATGTGTTGTTAATACATTTATCCTAAGTGATAAGTGTATGTCATATGTGAAATGTGTGATAGATATGAATGACTGTTTGTCGGTACGCGAACGATCTTCGGATATTGCGCGTACTGTCAGGTTAAAAATAAAGGTACGAATATTATATATCGTAGATGTATGAATGTTCAAATGAATACTTGTCGGGGCGTGAACGATCTTCGGATATTGCACGTAACGACAAGGGGTATGGTTGTTAATGAATGAGGTAAAGAATGCCTAGAGTGTTCTTATGTTATAATGTAAGTATGTGTGTATAGGTACACGAATGGTATGTGATATGTGTGATATGTATGAATGATTGCTTGATGGTACGTGAACGATCTTCGGATATTGTACGTACTGTCAGGTTGTAACGTTATAAATATGGTAAGTATGATATGTATGTTTATGTATATGAACGTAATAAAGTTAATAAAAGAAGGAAATGACGGTTGTATGGTTGTATAGTCACGAAAAGGGTACCGAGCCCTAATAATACTCGAGGTAGGATGTATGGTTGTATGGTAATGAAGAGGGAATCGAACCCTACTAATATTCGAAAACCAAGGGACCAGACCCTTATAATATCTGTGATGTTAGGGACCAGACCCTTATAATATCTGTGATGTTAGGGACCAGACCCTTATAATATCTGTGATGTTAGGGACCAGACCCTTATAATATCTGTGATGTTAGGGACCAGACCCTTATAATATCTGTGATGATAGGGACCAGACCCTTATAATATCTGTGATGTTAGGGACCAGACCCTTATAATATCTGTGATGATAGGGACCAGACCCTTATAATATCTGTGATGTTAGGGAATCGAACCCTTCTAATATTCGAAAACTAGGGACCAGACCCTTATAATATCTGTGAGGTTATAGGGCGAAAGGCTCTTTAAAACGTATGATTATGAATGTAAAGAAAGTATGTAAGTAAGAAAGAAAGTATGTAAGTAAGAATGATGGTATGAGTACTTATGTGTGTATGAAAGAAAGTTATGAGGTTAAGTACGTATGTATGTAAGAAGGTATTGCATGATATTGTATGATTAACTAGAACTCACTCAGCGTAGCTGACTTTTAGTATGCACGCAGGTGAGCTGATTATAGAGTTAGCATGAGGATGACACACGGCATGGATTGAACGGCTGGCATCTGAAGAAAGAAGTAAAGATGTTTTAAATATAAAGTTTTGGTGTTATGGTATCAAGGAAAAGATTTAATGTTTTGTAACAAATGATTGACGTTTTATATTCCGCGAAAAGTTTTATTAAACTCTGATTTGAAGAACTGTGTTTATGAGTAAATCCGACGCTAAAGTAGGGTCACCGGGTTCGGGGCCTTACAAGTTGGTATCAGAGCATAAGTTCGAGAGATTTAAGCATCCTACATGCTTAGACTCGAACAGAAAATGGGATTTAAGTAAGAAAGGAAAGAAGATGCCAGTTTAAGAATGCCATGTGTCGCTCAAGCAAGATCAGTAAAGGTAAAGTGTATGATTAAATGATATATGTTAATGAGAAAGAAAGGATATGTGAACGATAGGGATAGGAATAATTGATTGTTTGATTTGACTAACTGCTTAAGTAGAACCAGCACAAATAGACTCATAAAGGGAAGTGTATAGGACACGGAAAGCAATGTGATCAGCTAGTCACTGCTGGCCACTGTTATTACCTGTTAGCCTTGCTATCCTTGTACTAGATAGTTCCTTGAGTGATGATGTTTGTGTTTTCCCTTAGAATACTAATGGCTGGAGCAAAAAGGTTTGTTGGTAAGGGAGGTCACACTGGACGTCCTCTTGGAATACGCGTTGTCCGAGAACCTTCTGAAGAACTAGTTACTACCACGAAAAAGGATAAAAGTGAAACTTTGCAAGGACCAAGCAGCAATGAAGGGTATCAGCTGGATCCTGTTACTCAATTTGCCATTTCTTACGCTGTGGCTGCTGCAGAGAAGAAATTTCGTACTGACAAGTCTGCCGAAAACCATGCAAGGGCCACTGAGAAGGCAGGAGGAGACGGAAAGAAGGGTGATGATTATAAGGGAGGAGCGAAAGGAACCAAAGGATCTGTAGATGTCGTGGAGTATGCGGGGAAGAAGATACTAAAGGTCGCGGGAAGGGAAACATGCAAAGTGTGCGGGAAGATGCACCTAGGAGAATGCAAGGCTGGTCCAAATCAGTGCTACCGATGTGGGAAGAAGGGACACATAACTCGTGATTGCACCGAGAACCAGAAATGTTATAAGTGTGGTAAGTCGAGTCACTTAGCTAGGGATTGTGGGGGAGCAAGAACGGTGGGGGAAAAGAAGAAAAAGAACCCAACTCCAGAACCAGAGGAAGCCGATGAGGTGGATCCACGCAAAAAGAAGGCAAGGCAAGAGGGGTTCACTGCTTGTGAAAAATGTGGGAAGAGACACCCCGGAGAGTGCAGAAAGGGATTAGGTGTTTGCTACAGGTGTGGAAGAGCAGGACATTCCTCTGGGGAATGTGATGATTACCATAGGTGTCACAACTGTGGAGGACGTGGGCACCTAGCAAGGGATTGCAAGAAGCCAAAGGAAGGACATGAAGGAGAAAAGAAGGAGAAGAAATGGGCTACCTCTGCTAAGCGGTCTGGCGAGATGGTGACAACAACTGATGAGAGGAAGGCCAAGGTTGGGAACAAGGATGCGTGTAAGACATGTGGGCGAGTGCACCAGGGAGAATGTAAGACTGGGACAGACAGGTGCTATCGGTGTGGAAAGAGTGGGCATTATTCTCGAGAATGCCCTGATCGTCCAAAGTGCTTCAATTGCGGAAAAGCTGACCACATGGCTAGGGATTGCAAGGAATCAGGGGCGGTAGGTGCGAAAGGATGAAGACTTTGGGAAACTGCAGAGAGGAACACCTGATGAAGGAATAATTGCTCATGCAATGGTTTATTTAAATTACTTTTGCTTAAGAACTTGTTTTGTGTTAAGGTTTAAAACTTATGTTTATCTGTGGCGTGTAATTATTTTGATTTTGGTTAAGAATGATTATTATGTTATGGTGAAATGTTGTTTTAGACAATAGTGTTAAAAGTACTAATCGAAACCCTTAGAAGGATGAGATGAGTCTTGGTGCATCGAGGGTCTCATGGACAAGCTACCTTAAATAGCTAAAACACATGACCACCATTCGATGGCTGTAAAGTCGGAAGTAGGAAGGGTAACTCAGAAAGCGAAGGCAATTCTATAAAACGTGTATATGTAAGAAGTTTTCCTTTTATAGGGAATAAGTTAGGTTTCGGGGACGAAACCTCTTTAAGGAGGGAAGACTTGTAACATCCCGAAATTTCAAAGGTAATATTGATTACATTACTTATTAATAGATGGGAAGTTTACTCGGGTTATCAGGGAATAAATAAAAGAATAGGAGTTGGTATGGGTCGGGCTAATGTCGGGTAATGGAAGTGGGTTATGGACTTGGGTTAATTGAGATAGGTTAAATGAGAATGGGATTTCAGGGATATAAATACCCCCAAAATCCCAAAATATCTCATTTTCTCACCAAACTCCCTAACACACACTCCTTACACCCTCAAAACACACACATTCTAACCGATCAAGATTCGGAGCCGAGACCCGAGGTTTTGTTGATAGATCTGCGTTGGTAAGGTAAGAACATATCCAACAAAGCTAATATTACTGAAAATGGTTAGGATTGGATGGGTTAAACCGGACCCGAACCCAAACTGCCCAAATCGGACCTCTAAAACGTCGATTTTAGGCCGATTTGATGGTTAGGGTTTGTAGGCGCCGATCATACGATTCCGTGGGTACCAAAATCGAGTTATTTGGCTAAGAAACGAAGGAGTTATGGGCAAACAGATCTGCAGCGCGACAACTTCGCCTTCATCTGGGCAACTTCGCCTTCAAGCGATGAACTTCGCCTGCAAGCTAAGTTCGCCTGATGAACTTCGCCTGCAAGCCAAGTTCGCCTGATAAGTTCGCCTGAAGCCAAGTTCGCCTGATGGCAACTTCGCCTAAATGGTAACTTCGCCTAAAAGCCAAGTTCGCCTAAGGTTTAACTTCGCCTGAAGCCAGGTTCGCCTAAGGTTTAACTTCGCCTGAAGCCAAGTTCGCCTGAGGTTTAACTTCGCCTAAAAGCCAAGTTCGCCTGAGGTTTAACTTCGCCTGAAGCCAAGTTCGCCTGAGGTTTAACTTCGCCTGAAGCCAAGTTCGCCTAAGGTTTAACTTCGCCTGAAGCTAAGTTCGCCCGAAGGGTTAACTTCGCCTAAAGCCAAGTTTGATTAGAAAATAAATTATAAAGCGATAAGTTAAAGTAAGCTAATACTAGGCCACCAGATTAGGTCAGGCGAGTATTGATACGTGTAACTTGTACAGTTAGCCGAGCTCAGTTAAAGAAGGGATTTACAGCTCTCAGAAAAAGAAGCAGTATTCAGGTGAGTTTCTAGCCCCATTCCTTGTTATGTTTTCGGGGCTGTGTGCATACTCGATGTGTTGTTAATACATTTATCCTAAGTGATAAGTGTATGTCATATGTGAAATGTGTGATAGATATGAATGACTGTTTGTCGGTACGCGAACGATCTTCGGATATTGCGCGTACTGTCAGGTTAAAAATAAAGGTACGAATATTATATATCGTAGATGTATGAATGTTCAAATGAATACTTGTCGGGGCGTGAACGATCTTCGGATATTGCACGTAACGACAAGGGGTATGGTTGTTAATGAATGAGGTAAAGAATGCCTAGAGTGTTCTTATGTTATAATGTAAGTATGTGTGTATAGGTACACGAATGGTATGTGATATGTGTGATATGTATGAATGATTGCTTGATGGTACGTGAACGATCTTCGGATATTGTACGTACTGTCAGGTTGTAACGTTATAAATATGGTAAGTATGATATGTATGTTTATGTATATGAACGTAATAAAGTTAATAAAAGAAGGAAATGACGGTTGTATGGTTGTATAGTCACGAAAAGGGTACCGAGCCCTAATAATACTCGAGGTAGGATGTATGGTTGTATGGTAATGAAGAGGGAATCGAACCCTACTAATATTCGAAAACCAAGGGACCAGACCCTTATAATATCTGTGATGTTAGGGACCAGACCCTTATAATATCTGTGATGTTAGGGACCAGACCCTTATAATATCTGTGATGTTAGGGACCAGACCCTTATAATATCTGTGATGTTAGGGACCAGACCCTTATAATATCTGTGATGATAGGGACCAGACCCTTATAATATCTGTGATGTTAGGGACCAGACCCTTATAATATCTGTGATGATAGGGACCAGACCCTTATAATATCTGTGATGTTAGGGAATCGAACCCTTCTAATATTCGAAAACTAGGGACCAGACCCTTATAATATCTGTGAGGTTATAGGGCGAAAGGCTCTTTAAAACGTATGATTATGAATGTAAAGAAAGTATGTAAGTAAGAAAGAAAGTATGTAAGTAAGAATGATGGTATGAGTACTTATGTGTGTATGAAAGAAAGTTATGAGGTTAAGTACGTATGTATGTAAGAAGGTATTGCATGATATTGTATGATTAACTAGAACTCACTCAGCGTAGCTGACTTTTAGTATGCACGCAGGTGAGCTGATTATAGAGTTAGCATGAGGATGACACACGGCATGGATTGAACGGCTGGCATCTGAAGAAAGAAGTAAAGATGTTTTAAATATAAAGTTTTGGTGTTATGGTATCAAGGAAAAGATTTAATGTTTTGTAACAAATGATTGACGTTTTATATTCCGCGAAAAGTTTTATTAAACTCTGATTTGAAGAACTGTGTTTATGAGTAAATCCGACGCTAAAGTAGGGTCACCGGGTTCGGGGCCTTACAGTAAAAACTACCATACGGTGGCAGTTTGTCTTCAGGGGCCACCGTAGCTTACGGTGGAATACAATATGCCGAAGGTGGGTAAAAACTACCATATTGTGGCAGTTTGTCTTCAGGGGCCACGTAGCTTAACCGTAGGCTACGGTGGGGCTCTTTTTTACTTCTTGACTACCTTTGTAAATATGAATCTTCTGTCGTTTGACCTCCTCTTTTCGGCAAGCTTCACTCCAACACATAACTACCACTTCTTTTACGCCTTTTGTACCTGCAATAACAACTCACCCTAGTCATCCAATTCCACACAATAAACCGGTTAAGTGTATGATTTTTAATGTCGTTTTAGTACTTAAGGGTTGTCCAACGGACCACCCGTCAGAACACTGTTGTTGACATATACATTCATACACCAATCTAACAAACATAGTGAATAACTGACTACAGAAACTGTTTTCACATTTAATGTAAAAAGTCTTGCACCCTAATAAGCTGAAGCACGTCCAAAACGTTTAAGAACGTAACCAAATCGAAACCTTTATAAAATGACATGTTTTGACCACAATCAAATCATTACGTTTTGAAATTGACAAACTTTAAACCAAACCCAGGGCCGGCCTTTAGGGAGGGCTGGGTGGTTGATGGACCCTGACTCGACACCCCGTTAGGCCCGAAATTTTCTTTTTTTTTATTAAAATTATATTTATTTTTATGAAAAACGATATTTATATTTAATATTTAAACTCAATTACATAACAACTAGTTTGGCTTAGTGGTAAAGGGGTATGACTTTCAACCAAAAGGTTGTGGGTTCTAGTCTCATTTGAGACATGTTTAAGCCTATTTTTATACAAAAGTTTTTTATACAACCTAAATCATAACCAAGTATGTCCATTTAAAAGTTAAATTTGTTGAGTCAAACAATTGACTTAAGAGGGGAGATTGTTGAGTCAAAGATTTGTTCTAAGGGACATAAGGAAGATTGGAATCTTCTCAACCTCCTCAAAATTCGCTAAGTATGGATCTGGGCACACCTTAGACCTCCGAGCAAGCTTTTTACTTAGTCGGGTACGATATTTTGTCTATCGGGCAAGGTTATCTTCAAGATGTTTTCTTTAGTGGATATCCGAGCTGGGTTTGCAAATTAGTGCATTGCCGGGCAAGGCTCACTAGTTTATGTAGATCCGGGCAAGGTTCACTTTATCAAGCAAGTCTATTCTTCAGAGCAAAGTAAAGTTCACTCCTGAGTAAACTTTTGGCTAACCAAGCTCATGAAGCCAAGTGATTGGAAGACCGGGCAAGGTATTCATTAATAATTGTGGTTCAAGTAGGCTTGATGTTTTAATGGAATATCTCTAAGTAAC
Source organism: Bidens hawaiensis (assembly GCF_021521415.1). Lineage (NCBI taxonomy): Eukaryota > Viridiplantae > Streptophyta > Magnoliopsida > Asterales > Asteraceae > Bidens > Bidens hawaiensis. The sequence goes on from NW_027504867.1 coordinate 161,871, forward strand.
ATAGGGCAAGGTTCAACTCAAACAAGGAACTCTGCTGCCGAGTACACTTTGTTAATAAGTTATTTTCTAGCAAAGAGTTGAATGGACCATCGAAGAACAAGGTTGCTCGTAAGGGTTTATCGGGCAAAGTCTGGCAAAGTCAAGAAGATTGAAGTCTACCCGGTGAGTATTTTACTTGGTAAAATACTCTTCAAGTAAAGTCTACCTGGAAACTGATCCCGGGCACACTTCGATGTTACCAAGTCCTGAAGGATGGCAGAGTACACAGCCTACTTGAAAAATGAATATTGTTGTAAAGCCTACCCGGAAGACTTGTTTTACACTTAGAATATCTCTGATTATGTAATTTGAAAATGTATTTACGTTTGGGGTTTCTAGAAGGAATGACAGCTGTCCTAGGGTGGCATGCCTATAAATAGAATGTTTTAGGGCACGCCGCCTATGGACCAGCTAAACATTCTGTGCCTTTACACTTTTCGGATAAGAAAGAATATTTCTGGAAAGTGACGGCGGTCCTAGAATAGTATGGATAAAACTTTCCCTCAAGAAATTAAACCCTAAATCGATTACCCTTTGTATGATGAACATTATATAAATAGAAATCTTTTGAGTGAATCTTGTGTGTGTTAGTTACCTTTGATTACTATTTAGCAACCACATCGTTTGTTATTGATTCCGCCTTTAACAAACAGTATTCTTTCTAAATATAGCAACCTGTCATTAACTCCCTTGTCGACACATCTATTTGTGTGAGTTATGGCTTGATTTGAGTAAGATCCAGCTGAAATCGGGGACCTGACAAGTGGTATCAAAGCTTGTTGCTGCTATTTTAGAAAGATTGTTGCTGATTGAAGATTTGAAGAAAAATGACGTAAGCAGACCACTGTTTCATTGAAAAGTGACGTCAGAAGCTCTGTTCTTCATGTTTCTTCCAGATCTACAATCATTTGGTGTTTTCTCTTCCTTATTTTGTTTAAGCTTTAATTTTTATATATAAATCTTGTTCTAATCGCATCAGACAACTCAGATCTGAACAACCGGTTTTCAGATCTGATTATTTTTTAACTCTGTTTTTACAAAGAAACTACTTTTGACTTCTCAAAATGTCTGGTTACGAAGAACAAGAAGTGTCTACTAACAAGATTCCTAGACTGTATGGACAGGAAAATTTCACAAAATTTAGGTCTATCTTGGGAAATACTTACAAAGGTTGCACATCATGCCACTGCCAAGGCAATGTATGATGCAATACTTGAAATGTTTGAGGGAAATGTTGAGCTCAAAAACATCAAGAAGCAGAGATTGAAGCAGCAGCTAGAAAGATTTATGTATAAAGATGGAGAAAGGTTGAAGTCCATTCTTGAAAGGTTCCTAGCAATAGTGAATGATCTCAGAACCACAAATTATGTCATGACTGACTTTGACTTGAATACCAAGCTGCTCAACTCTATGCCAAAGGAATGGTATACTGCATGTAAATTCATCCTTCAGAAGCACAACTTCAATGACTTGAAATTGGATGATGTCGTGTGCTTCCTTCAAGCTGCAGAGATTGAGATGATAGAGAATGAGTGATTAAGGAGGAAAGACCTTGCTTCAATGTTTCAAATGCATTGATTGCTCCTGTGGGAAATTTGACTACAAAGAATCAACACCAAATTCCCATTATTGAAGAACCAGTTGAGCATAGTACTGACACTCCAAAATCTTTTGTTGGTGGTAGCACAAGTAATATTGGAAACCAGCAAATATTCAATGTGCAACTGATTGATGACACTGATTTTGCCTCAATGACTAGTGGGAATGTACCTCATACTAGTGGTGGACATGGTGAAGGCAGTGAAACACTAGCCTTGTTTTTAATTTTTACATAATCATATAATGCATTTGTTGCAAAGAATTTAATTCACACAAGTGTAGTACAAGATGACCCTGAGCAGATAGATGCTGATGACTTGGAGGAGATGGATTTGAAGTGGCAAGCAGCCATGTTGTCTCTTAGAAGCAAGAGGCTTTACAATAGGACTGGTAGATCACTCCTATCAGGGCCTAATGAAAAAATTGGTTTTGCTAAGTCAAAAGCCATTTGCTATAATTGTCAACAGCCTGGTCATTTTGCAAGAGAATGTAACACGCCAAGAAACTTTCAAATGAACCAGTTTCAAAATCAACCAAGAAATCAGCAACCTCAATATCAACAGAATCAGCAGAGAATCAACAACAACAACAACTTTCACAACAATCCCAACAACTATAATCCCAAATTCAACAACTTCCAACCTCAAATGAACAATCATAATCAAGGAATGCCTCAGAATCAAGGTTTTCAGAGAAACAACAACCAAAACCTTCAAACTGTACCAAACAACACTATTCCAGCCAACCAAAATCAGATCAGAAATCAAGGAAATGTTGTTGTAACAACATAACATGAGGGTAACTTTGATTGGAGCAATCATGAAGAAGACATTGCAGATGATATCAAGAAAGCAAATGTGGCATTCATGGCCATAATTGAGAAAGAAACTGGATCATCATCTCAGGTACACTCTGCTCCTACTATTGATTTAAATAAAGTTATCAATGATTTGAAAATGAAAGTAGGCAAGATGGAAAGTGAGTGTTTTAAGAAACAAAGTATCATTAATGCATATGAGGAAAGTGAACTGATAAGTGAAGAAAGAATGAAAAGTTTGGAAGAAGATTGTGTAAACAGTTATAGAGCTCAGAAAAGGTTCACAACTGAAATAGATGGGTTGAAGAAAATGGTTATAGAAGAGAAGGTGCAGAACACAAAACTGCAAGATGACAATGAATTCTTGAAGAACTTGGTCTCCACTGGAAACATCTGTGGAATTCTAAACCAAGTTAAGCAAGAAGACAAGTACAAAGCAGTATTACCACCTTTCAACAACAACTTTATGCCAAATGTTGATAAAGAGAAAAGAAATGCATATCTACAACAGTTCAAAGATGTTTTTCAAGACAAAGAAGAACTTGTGGATCTGTATAAGAATGTTGAGGTGAATGAAGGAGAGTTTGTAGTGAAGAAAGATTTGAAAAGAAAAGTCAATTGGATTTCAAGTCTTTGAAGATGACTTTGACTCAATTGATTTGAATCAAGATGACTTGAGTGATTTGAGTGATCAAATCACTGATGAGGAAATCAAAGCTGCTGAAAGAGGAAGACAATACAAGAAACCAGAATCTATTGAGAAACTTCCAATGTATCCACCAGTCACACCTAGAATGAAGAAACAGAATGAAAAAATGAAGAGAGAGCATGTGTCCTTTGACATATGTGAAAAGAATAAGGTAAATTACAATGCTGTAAGACCTCCAAGCAAAGAATTATTGGAAAAGTTAAAGCAGAACAACAAGAAAAGGGTGAAAGAAGAGGTGACTGTTGAAAATTTTATCCCAATTTACCCTATTTTCTCTAATCATGAAGAAATTGACATTGGAGAAGTGGAAACAATGGAAGAATATGAGAAGAGGCAATTAAGAAATAGAGAAAGTCAAGATGAAGAACCATTGAATATGCAAAAAATTGTATTTGTAAGGAGCAAAACTGAAAGACAAGACTTCAAGATTAAGGAATTTGTCCATTTATCAATCAACTTTGATAGTCTGAAGAATCAGAAGACCATTGGAGTCAAAGAACCCAGACCAAGTGAAAGATTCAAGAAAGAAAAAGAACATGAGAAATACAAAGGAAAGGTTTGGTGTAAGAAATGTGATGAGTATGGTCATCATACAAACTCTTGTAATGAAAGACTCAAATTCAAGCATTTTCATGTCCCAGATGAAACAAAGTATGGACAAGACTTTGTTGTGTACAAGCAAAAGTATGATGAATACATGGGAAAGGGAAAAGCTTGTGAAAAGGAAGTTCTAAAGAAAGGAAGCCAAAAGCCTTCAATGAAAGCCAAGAAACATGTGGCTAGGCATGCTCAAAGGAGTAAATCTCCTGTAAAGCATGAGAGAAATGTCAAACAGAACTCTCAACCCTTGAGAATCATCCCTAAAAAGGAGATTCAATCTGTCAAATCTGATAGTTCTCAAGGATCACCAAACAGTGAAAAGACAAGTATCAAAGGTGCATTTTCTAGAAAGAAACCAACAGAACTCACTGGTGATGAAAAGTTTCTAATGAAACATGGGTTTGAACCTGAAGGATTCCTTTGGAAACCTAAGGCTGAAACTAAGGTTAAGACAGTTACTAATGTAAGAGACTACTCTGAAAAGAAAGACTATGTGGTGAAGGAGTGTGACACTGCATCAGAAGACTGTCTAAGCTCAACCTCATTTGTTAAAACCCCAAGAGAGTGTGGTTATGAGACAGACAATTCAGACAATATAGAAGTCACTCATGAAGATCCTGAACCAACAACACTCACTTCCCAAGCTGCCACTGAAACTGAATCTGATGAGCTGCAAGTTGATCTAGCATGCACTTCATCACTCAACTAATCAAACTCTTTCTTTTGTGCAGGAACAGTCCACTCCTCTGAATGACATATGGTATCTTAACAAATGGAAAAGTCTTATTTGATAATGTATTTCATGTTGAAGGTCTTCAGTATAATCTACTGAGTATATCACAAATGTGTGATAAGGGTTACAAAGTCATTTTGATGATTCTCACTGTTTCATCCTAAAACCTAAGTTTGTGATTCCACCTAAAATGGTTATGATGATGGCACCAAGAAATGGCAACTTATATGAATTGAATATGAAAGAAGCTGTTTCAAGGGGGGTGCATGTTTTGTGTCCAAAGCCATTGAAAAATGAATCAAAATTGTGGCATAGAAAACTGTTTCATGTGAACTTGAAGAACATGAACAAACTTGTGATAGGTGAGCATGTGATTGGCTTACCTACAAGAGAATTCAAATTGGAAGATCATTGTAGTTCATGCCAAAAAGGAAAACAACACAAATCTACTCATAAGCCAACGTTCATCAACTCAATAGATCAAGTACTTGAATTACTTCACATGGATCTCTTTGGTCCTGTGAGTGTGCCAAGTATAGGAAAGAAAAGATATTGACTTGTGATCATTGATGACTATTCAAGATAAACTTGGGTTTATTTCCTAAGTACAAAGGATGAGACTGCAGAGTTGATTAAGAGTTGTGTAACAATGATTGAGAACAAATTAAATAAGAAGGTTAAAATGATGAGAAGTGACAATGGTACTGAGTTCAAAAATGGAGTTATGCAAGAATTTTTTGCAGAAAAGGGAATACTTCAACAATTTTCAGCTCCTAGAACTCTTGAACAAAATGGGTTGCAGAAAGAAGGAATATAACTTTGATTGAAGCTGCAAGAACCCTGTTAACAGATGCTAATTTACCTGTTACTTTTTGGGCTGAGGCCATAAATACAGCCTGCTATGTTCAGAACAGGGTACTTGTCAACAAAAGGCATAATAAGACTCCTTATGAAATTTTTCACAACAGAAAGCCTTATATCAAGTTTTTCAAGCCATTTGGATGTAAATGTTTTCTTCTGAACACTAGAGACTATTTGAACAAGTTTCAAACAAAATCTCTGGATTGTTTCTTTGTTGGATATTCTACACACTCAAAAGCATACAGAGTATATGTGAAAGACCATTTGAGTGTTATAGAATCATCTGACATCATCTTTAATGAAAATCAATTCAACACAGTTGATGGTGCAGCATGGCTGTTTGATTATGAGAAGTTGATAAGGTCTTTCAAGATTTATCCTGAAGACTTTGATGACTCATTCTATAAGACCAGTGAAATTGAAGAGAAAAGAAAGAAACCATTGGACTTAGAAGAGTTGTGGAAAAAGGTTGCTAGAAAAGAAAAGGAATATACTTTTGTAAAGAATTCCTCAAGTGATATTGTTGAGCAAGATCAAGGAAATAATCAAGAAAACAATCAAAGTCCTGAACATGATCATACTGAGACTAATCAAGACAGGCTGATCAACTTCAGAATGAGGGAAACACAAGCAACCAAGCAAATGAAGAAGAAGATGCATCTACTGCAAGATTTCAAGATTTGTTTCAAAGACTGAATTTAGAAAACAATGGTGCATCTACTTTAGGTCAACATAATGTAGAAGCACCAGAATTTCATGATGCAGAAACTGATTTGATCATTGAAGAATCAGATCTCAATGAAACAAATCTTGACATAAATGTGTCTACGGATATGATTGTTCAAACTCCTTATGTTGAAAAGAATCATCCTTCTGAAAACATCATTGGAGATTTGCATGAAAGAGTCACCAGAAGTCATTCTGAAATTGCAAACATTTGTCTTTACTCATGCTTTCTATCCCAAATAGAGCCAAAGAACATTTCTCAAGCACAAAAAGATAATAGTTGGGTGGAAGCAATTCAGGAGGAACTGGCACAGTTCAGAGACCTACATGTGTGGGATCTTGTTGATAGGCCAATAGACAGATATGCAATTAGAACTAAATGGATTTTTAGAAACAAAAGGGACGAGAGGGGTTTGGTGATTAAGAATAAAGCTAGACTTGTGGCACTAGGATGTCTTCAAGAAGAAGGAATAGACTTTGAGGAAGTCTTTGCACCTGTTGCAAGACTTGAGGCTATCAGGATCTTTCTTGCATATGCTGCCTCAAAGAACATTAGGGTGTTCCAGCTTGATGTTAAGTCTGCATTTCTAAATGAAAAGATTGACGAAGAGGTGTATATAGCTCAACCTCCAGGTTTTGAGGATCCTTTGTATCCAAACAGGGTGTATAAATTGAACAAAGCCCTATATAGATTGCATCAAGCTCCTAGAGCTTGGTATGATGAGCTGTCAAATCATCTTCTTGAAAATGGTTTTAAAAGAGGAGCCATTGACAAGACACTCTTCTACAAAAGAAAGGGATCAAACTTGCTTCTGTTACAAGTGTATGTGGATGACATCATCTTTGGATCTACAAATGAACATATGTGCATGGAGTTTGAAGGGGTAATGAAGTCCAAATACAGCATGAGCTCTATGGGAGAAATGAACTTCTTTCTTGGATTGCAAGTTCAACAGAAAGCTGAAGGGATCTTCATTTACCAGACCAAATATGTGCATGACATTTTGAACAAGTTCAATTGTCATGAATACAAAACTGCTTCAACTCCTATGGACACTAAAGAAAAGATGATTGCTGATGAAAAGGGGGAACCTGTAGATGAACATGAATATAGAGCCAAAATTGGGCCCCCTGATGTACCTTACAGCAACAAGACCAGATATCATGCTTGCTGTATGTGTGTGTGCAAGATTCCAATCAAATCCAAAAGTCTCCCATATGAATGCTGTGAAGAGAATTCTTAGATATTTGAAGGGAAGACCAGACTTGGGAATTTGGTATCCAAAGAATAAATCTTTTAATTTGATTGCCTACACAGACAGTGATTATGATGGATGTAACATGAGCAGAAAGTCAACCTCAGTAGGATGTCAATTTTTGGGTGAAAGGCTAGTGTCATGGCAATGCAAGAAGCAGAATACTGTCTCAATCTCCACTGCAGAAGCTGAATATATTGCTGCATCTGCCTGCTGTGCACAAGTTCTATAGATTCAAAATCAGATGCTAGACTATGGTTTGAATTTTCTGAACACCCATATTCTTATTGACAATACTGCTGCATACTTTACTGTTAAGAATCTACCTCAACATTCTAAAACTAAGCACATTGAAATCAGACATCACTTCATAAGATATTGCAGTGAAAAAGGTTTGATTGAAATGCAAAGAGTTGATACAAGTGACAATTTGGTTGACCTATTCACCAAACCACTTGATAGAACCAGATCCAACTTTCTTTAGGAAGCCCTGGGAATGATCAACTCTGATGAGATCTGATTAAGGATGTGTGCCTAGTTGTGTACCTCTCTGTGCTAACTGATTATTTTGATAGAGGTCACAAATAATGAATGTTTAGTAAATATGCTTGATTATGTTGCTTGATATGTTAACTATTATGTGCTTTAACTGATTATGCGTGCAAAATTTGACATGATTGATTTGATTGATATGTTTGCATGCTTATCAGTTGATCAACATTTGTGATGTTAGGATGAGTGTTATTGTTATGAATTATTTGTTATTGTAAGCTTAACTAACATCATTGCTTAATTGCTTGAATATGTGCTTTATCTGATCATTTGATGTTATTATGATAGGATAGACCTTGAATGTTAGTACTGTCTACTTATCTTGATGACATTATGTTTGATTAAGATTTGATTATGTGTGACAATTGTTTGTGTCAAAATGAGTCTTATGTCAAAATTAAATGATAAAATGAATTTTCTAATGAATTTTGCATAATCACTTTATTTTGGTCAAAACATGAGCAAGTTGATTAATGGTGTAGAGATATGATAAGATTATTCAGTTCAAGCTTTAAAGAAGCTTAAAAGAAGGATTTTTAAGGAAAAGTCTCAAGTAGTTGTTTTTGCTGAAAACTATGTCATTTGCCCAGTTGGAAGGACATGCACTTGTGTATGTTTGGTCCTATAATCTTTATAGATTCAAAGGATAGCCATTAACCTGAAAACTGAAAGCATATGGGGCAATTATAACTTGTTTCTTATTCCTTCACTTAAAACTATGTCAGTAACTCTGACTTTGAAAGGACATGTATTCTTATGTATGTTTGGTCTTGTTAACCACTTTTGGTCAAATAGGATAGCCATTTACCTGCCTATTAAGAGATATTGAGGTGATTGAATATTAAACTGAATATTAATGGGAAATGATAGTACATTGACTACTTAGCCAATCATATTGATTTATTAGGCTAAAAGGACCGTAGTATAGTCATTAACATGTATGGTTGCTTTCTCATGATGATGTAAAATCTAAGGTGATATAAACAAAATGAATATGCTAATCTTTATGTGGAGATACATAGTTGTCTTTGCATGTCTCAAGATAAATCTCTCCAAATGATAGGCAGAAAAGTGATTACCCAGTCATACACAAGCCTGTTGTTATTTGGTCAACCAAAAATGAAACATCTTTAAATATGACAAAGAACATGTGTTAGAAAATTTGAGAAAATATCAAAAACAAGGGGAAGAATGAAAAAATCAACCAAAAGTTGGTAAGTGTTTTAAATATTTTATCAAACAAGAGGGTTACAACAAGAACTACAAAGATGTTGACAAAATCTATCTCATCTTGAATGAAAGGCCTGTTATTTAACTGTAAGTCCAACGTTCAACCTCTATATATGTTTGAAAATCAAAAATACAAAAAGATCCAATAAGTTCTGTCATACGAAAACAATTTTTGACCAAATACAGGAGGTTGGAGTCAAATTGGGGTGATCTGGGGAAAGCCAAATAAGCTTTAAGAAGAGATATGAGGCATCATAGCACAGTGTTGACCATTAATGCATTATGCTACTAAATGAACTTTAATCATATCACCAAAGAGATGAAATTCATGCTAAGTTAATACCTGCTGTTAACCTATCTATGTTGTCATAATAATGCTAAGAATGAAGTATTGAGAAAGCTACTTAGTCAATATGATCCCATTATTGAGATCTTTTCAGAAAATAGAAGAAACTGTTTTGAAGAGAAATACGACTGAAATTTGATCTCTAAATGCACCATTTGCTCTTAAACTATGATCTTTGATGAAAAATATATATTGACAAGTGGTTTAAGTCAAAAAGTGTTGCATTTTGCCTTTAATAGGTTGAATATGTAAGTTCGGGTAAGGTTTGATGTTTTATAACCTTTCTGGGCACAAAACAGATGAATATGTTTGAATATGCATTTTCGGGTAAGGTTTGATGTTTTATGACCTTTCCGCGCAAGCTTAGTCATTTTTGGCTAATTTTATGATTTTCGGGCATGCTTTGAAGTGTTTACACTTTCCGGGTAGAGTACACTATTGTACTAATTTCCCGAGCAAGCTTAAAGTCTTGAGATGAATATGTGTTATAGCTAGCTTTTAACAAGAAATTCTTGTTCCGGGCAAGCTTTGCATTTTATATGCTGATTGTTATACCTAGCAAACTTTGTGAACTTAGTTTAGTACACCAAGTAAGCCTTGTGATTTGTGTGAATATGATTTCAGGTAAGGTTTATTAACCTTTCCGGGCACACTTAGATAATTTTATTTAAATTTGTCATTTTCGGGTATGGTTTGATATGTTGAAGTCTCTCGGGTAGATTAAATTGTTTAGTTTAGTTCTCATGCATACCTTATGGTTGAATATGTGTATCCTAGAAAGCTTAGTGCTAACATAGGTTTTTCGGGCAAGCTCTTTGAAATTTTAAACTATAGCACACTTAAATGTTTATATGTTTAATTTCAATCCTAGCATGCTCTGTGATATTTGTGTTTATGTTTTCTTTGAAATTACAAATGTTTCCGAGCAAACCTTGTTTTCCAGGTACACTTTTGTTCCCTCAATATACTTTGTAATTTCAAAACTTGATTTTCTAAGTACACTTTATGCTAGAAATTCTTTTCCGGGCACAGTTTGTACTCTGGAAGGATTATTCGGGTATACTTGGCATAAGAAGGTTGTTCGGGCACATTAAACATTGTGAATGTTGCTCGGACACACTATGCTTCCAAGTATGCTTGATTGAATATGTTTCTTATTATGATAGGGTTTATGCTAGATTGAGTCATTTAATTTGAATTCAAGAAATTTATACGGGTGTCTTAGTTGATTCCTAGCAAGGATGTTTATTTGATATTTAATACTTGATTATTTGCCTTGTGATTAAGTTCTCAAGAAATATGGTATTTCGGGTAAGCTTTCTTCATAGTGTCTTGACTTTAAATTACCTAGCTTTACCAAGCAATGTTTGTAAATGGAAGGGATCGGGCAAACCTTGTAAATTTAAATGAAGATGTTACCATGCAAGGTTTGATATTTTATCAGGTAAGCTTTGTGTAAGTAGAAGAATACCGAGTAGACTTTGGAAAGATTAAACCTTCCGAGTAAGGTTTTCTTAACTTAAATGATAATAAATGTTTTTAATATATCAAGTGGATAATGTTACTGTTTGACAGTTAATAATTCACAAAATGACAAAAAGCATTTAAAACTCACTTTCAAAAGGTATATAAGAGGGAGTTAGGCATAATTTTTCAACATTACTTTTCCCTCTCTCTCCTTCCACTGCAACTGCTTACTCCCAAAGAAACCTAAACCGACTTATCGCATTCATTTCTAATCCAAAGCCTAACTTGAATCAGCCCTCTAATTCCGACTCGGTAGGCAATAATAATGTGTTTTCCGATCACGATTAGACTATAATGAGCTATGATTATGTATTTGATTACTAATACTCTGTTTATGTGTTTAGATTATAAACTTGTTGAAGAACAGGTTCTTGATGATTTTTCTCTCTTTCTTCTTCATTTTTATATCTTGAAATTACTTAAAGTACTGAACTTTATGACTAATTTCACTTTGAATATGTTTGATTGTGTTGTTCAGATATGGCAGAAGAAGAACAACCCAAATACATCTTTGAGAAGAAACATAACATGTGTGCACTATTACAAGTCACACTTGATAACGAGCCGGTGGCAAGAATGATTACATGGATGGCTCGATCGAATGTCAATTTTGCTTTTACTGAATGCCCAATCATCTACAAAAATCATTCACTAGATTTCTAGAGATCTGCAAGACTTGTGGATCATATAAATGGTCGGAGAATCGAAGCAACCATTGCAAGCCATGAGATACATGTGACAGAAAAAATGATTAGAAGATGCTTGCGGTTAAATGACAATGACCATAACCCAATAAACTTCAATACAGCTCACTTGATGAAGATTTTTGAAGAAACGATGGGTTATCAGGGAACTTTACATGATGTGCAGTTTCAAAAGGGGATGTTTCCAATGTTGTATAGATTCCTTATTCATCATGTGATACAGGGGTTTGCTCCACGAAAAGGATCATGGACTCTGATGAGTCGTGATTTAGCAAATGCCACTATGGGGATTATATATGATATGCCATTCAATTTATCCAAGATGATCTTTGAGGGACTGGTATCAAACTTGAAGAAAGCTGAGGTAGATAGATTTCTGCAGTACCCAAGATTCCTACAGATTATCTTTAACCATGAATTACAAGATCTACCCACTATTGGCATTACACACCTATTGCAGAATCTTGACACATACAGAAGAATCAGAAATCCAGGTGTCGCAAATAGATTTGACTCAAACATTCCGTTTGAGATCTTGCCATGGTTGTTAGACCATGACTTGGATGTGATGCCGGTGCCTAAGTTGAGATCAGAGGAGGAAGGAGGGGAAGATGACTTTGGAAGTGATGATGATGACTCTAATGTAGATGATAATACTGATGAATGAGATGAAGGAGGGGTTGGAGGAGCCATGATTGTTGGTGCACATGATCAGGGGGGAGCAACCTGAGGAACCAGATCAACCCATTATTCCAACACCACCACAATCACCATTACCCATTATGCCATCACCACCACAAACACCACCAACATCTAGCCCAATTCACTTAGATCCATTAATTCCAAGCCCACCTCATACACAATCACCACCACAATCCATTTTCCAAACTCAAACCACAACCCAAGAACCACCTGAATATGAACCATTCTCTACATCACCACCTACAACACCACCCACAGAAACAGACTTATTCCAAAGAAATCTGAACTTGTTGAAGGAAAATAATGAATTAAGAAAGAGGAATGAGGAGGTCAACATGGAGAATGTGATGTTGATGGAGAAGTTGGCCAGAGCTGAAATGAAAATTCAAGCCCTGGAGTAGGAGGTTGAGAAGTCCTCAGCTACCCCAAAACAGGAGGAGAATGAAAAATTGCCAATTGACTCTATGGTACATGTTGAAACTGAAACTGAAACAGGTGTAGAGACTGTAGACAGTTTGAAATTAATTTTGAATACATATGATGATGGAGAGGAGGATAGTGAGGAGAGAAGAGTTGAAGATGATGAGTATAAAGGTGATAAATCAGATATTGGAGAACAAGATTATGATTATAATGATGAAATAATGAATGTTGAATGGAGTGAAGAGAATGTTGAGACAGAGGATGGAGTTGAAAAGACAAATGTTGAAGAAAATGTAGCTACCACTGATGTGGCTACTGATGTCTTAACAGATGTGGCTACTGATAACTTAACTAATGTTCAAACTAAGGAAATCATTGATGAAAATACTGCTACTGAGGAACTTATACACATTGAACCAGAAACTGATCAACAAGCAAGTTCCAAGAGAGTAGAGCATGACCCAGAACTGGAAGCACTTGAAAAGAAAATAGATGACTATGTACAGTCTGAAGATGAAAAGGATGTGAGGAGGAGAATAGAGAAGGGTAAAACAAAAGTTTGTGAAGAAGAGCCTGTTGAGGCAAATCCTGAGAAGGAAATTCTTTTTAAAGATGATGAAGAGGCTTCTGCTGCTACAAGGAGAAGGTTGGGGAATATTGTAAAGGAGACAAGGGACAGAGAAATACTGGCCCAAACAATGGATCCTGTAGAGCTGGCAGAGCAGGAAGCCTTGATTAACCAAGCCAATATTGCAAAAGAAATCATTGATGAAGTGGCTGATCAAGAGGTGATTGAAGCTTTAATTAAGTTAAAGAAGGTTGAGGAAGCTGAAAATTCATTAGCTATAGTGGTTAGCTTGTTTCAACCACAAAGTCAGCCTGAAAAAGAATCCCAACAGGAACCTGAAAAGAATCCTGAAAAAGAAAATGAAGAATCAATTGAAGAAATGTTGGCTAAGGCCTTAAGATTACATGAAAATGTGGAAAGATTTGAAAAGAAATACTCAAGAAAGAGGAAAGCTACTGACCAGGGCATGAGAGATGATCAGAAAACAAAGAAAGGGAGATGGGATGAAAAGAATAAATGCTATGTAGAAACTCCTGATGATGATGATGATGATTATGCCAACCCAATCAGGGCAATTCCACTACAAATACTGCAACCAGGTGAAAGGATTCCAGGTGTTCCTGATGTTCCTAATGTAACTGGACCAAATCTAGATCATCCACCCTCTGATGAACCCAAAATTGATGCTGTAAATGATTCAACTGAGGAGGAGGAGGATGAGTCTGATGATTCTGATAATGATGACAATCCTGATGATGATCAAGGAAATAGTGCCAAGATTGCCAATGTCGAGTCCCCACATGTAACAAAGGGATAGCATTGAGCAGAGTTTGTTGAATGCCAAACTGAACAATCCTTTAATTATAAAGTTGAAGGCACTTGGTGTGAAATTTGAGAGTGTGGCTCATATGAATGATGATGAGTTGAATAAGAGACTTGAGGAAGAAAATGAAAAGATCAAAAGGGCCATGCAACAAAAGAACAGAGATGATCAGAAGTACAGAGAGTATCTTAGAAGGCATGGTTATTCAGAAAAGGATCTGACACACTTCAAATTTGACAAACTCCAAGATCTTTATAACAGTGAAAGAGCAAAAGTGATTGAAAAGTGTGTAAAGGAGAATGAGAAGATTGAAAAGATAGAAACTTTGAAAAAGAAGTTTGGAGGTATGTGTGGATACCTACTGGAGAAAGGATTGAAGCCTGAAATAGTTGAAAACTTATCAAGAGAATCAGTGTTGGACCAGTACAATAAACTGAAAAGAAAAGAGAAGCTGAAGAGGGCACAAATTGAGAGCTCTACTAAAAATTCTGAAACATCTGTTGAGCCTCCATAAAAAAAAAGAAAGATAATGACTCTAAGGGAGAAACGGAAAATTCAGGGAGAAAAAGAATTGTCAAAGGAAGTACCTGTTGTTGACACATCTGTCCCAAAGGAAGTGAATTCAGAACCTGAAGATGAACCTATTGTCCCTTGGGAGAATGAAGAGATGATAAATATTCAAAGGGGCATAATGATTAATCAAAGGGGAATGGATGAAGCCTCTTTTGATGCCTTGGAAAAGCAAGACTTGAAAGAACTCTTCTATATCCAAAAGGCTGAGTGGGAGAAAGCTCTAAAGGAAGGTGATAACCCCAGAAGCTTTGTATAAGGAAGATTCATACATGCAGGATTGTCAAACAGTCCTGGGTTAGCTAAAATGATGAAGACTCTTAGTGAACAAGTAGGACAGGATCTTTTTGAACTAGCTAACCTTCCACCTGAGATGGTAGAGGCAATCTACATCAACACCTTCAACTTGAAGCCTGGAAAGCCTAAGAAGTCTATTCCTTTCAGGCCTCCAATCTCAAGAAGACATCAACAAGGTGGAAGAGGTGAATCTAGTAGGTCTGTACCACAAAGAACAATAAGACCACAATCACATGTGGATCTTCCAAGAGAACTCTACTGATTCTGTATCTGAATGTTTGAGAGTGATTATGGAAAGAAGAAAGTTGAGAGACATAGTTGTGAGATGTGACTTTTATGAGTACACTCAAGAACAACTAGAAAGAATGGCCACACTTAACCTGTATGATTATAGAAATAGAAACAAGATGACAGGAAGGCAAATAAATGATCTCTCAAAGTTTTTGAAGGAAGAAGCTGACAAGGGATTCCAGTTCTTAAAAGAAAAGAGAAGTTGGAGAATGATTCAACTTCACAGATCAAGAAGGTCAGAGAAGTTAAAGAAAATGGACAAGGCTGAACTGTACAACCAAATGAATGTCAGAGATAGAAATCCTTTGTCAAACAGGAACACATGCATAAGCCTTGAAAGAAGAATGACACGCCCCAACTACACAGTTCAAAGAAATGGCATTATAACTGAAGTTGAATACAAAGAAAATGTTGGCCATTACCTGCTGAGAAACTCTGATGGAAAATTACTGGGGATAATTAAGAAGGATGAAGACTTGACTTACTTGCATGATGAGGATTTGATGGATATAAGGGATTTGGTCATACCAGAAAGTCATACACACTACCAAATCCTTGATATCTTTAGGCTGAGAGCTGCATCAGTTATAGTAAACAGAAGACAAGCCGCCCATAATGCAAGGAAGAGACAAGATTCATAGATTAGGCTTTGTTATGTAATGTCTTCGGACAAAATTTTGATTATGTAACTTGTTTATGTCATGAATATGTACTTTGATTTTGATTTAATTTGTATTTTGACTAAGTGTAAGTAACCATAGGAATGTTTTGGGTCAGCTGAGGTGTTCCAATCTAGGGGGGATTGTTGAGTCAAATAATTGACTTAAGAGGGGAGATTGTTGAGTCAAAGATTTGTTCTAAGGGACATATGGAAAATTGGAATCTTCTCAACCTCCTCAGAATTCGCTAAGTATGGATCCGGGCACACCTTAGACCTCCGAGAAAGCTTTTTACTTAGCCGGGTATGATATTTTGTCTATCGGGCAAGGTTATCTTCAAGATGTCTTCTTTAGTGGATATCCGAGCAGGGTTTGCAAATTAGTGCATTGCCGGGCAAGGTTCACTAGTTTATTTAGATCCAGGCAAGGTTCACTTTATCAAGCAAGTCTGTTCTTTAGAGCCAAGTAAAGTTCACTCCCGAGTAAGCTTTTGGCTAACCAAGCTCATAAAGCCAAGTGATTGGAAGACCGGGCAAGGTATTCATTAATAATTGTGGTCCAAGTAGGCTTGATGTTTAATGGAATATCTCTAAGTAACATCGGGCAAGGTTCAACTCAAGCAAGGAACAGTGTTGCCGAGTACACTTTATTAATAAGTTATTTTCTAGCAAAGAGTTGAATGGACCATCGAAGAACAAGGTTGCTCGTAAGGGTTTGTCGGGCAAAGTATGGCAAAGTCAAGAAGATTGAAGTCTACCCGGTGAGTATTTTACTTGGTAAAATACTCTTCAAGTAAAGTCTACCCGGAAACTGATCCCGGGCACACTTCTATGTTACCAAGTCCTGAAGGATGGCAGAGTACACAGCCTACTCGAAAAATGAATACTGTTGCAAAGCATCCCCGGAAGACTTGTTTTACACTTAGAATATTTCTGATTATGTAATTTCAATATATATTTACGTTTGGGGTTTCTAGAAGGAATGACAATTGTCCTAGGGTGGCAAGCCTATAAATAGAATGTTTTAGGGCACGCCGCCTAAGGACCAGCTAAGGATTCTGTGCCTTTACATTTTCAGATAAGAAAGAATATTTCTCGAAAGTGACGGCGGTCCTAAAATAGTACGGATAAAACTTTCCCTCAAGAAACCCTAAATCGATTACCCTTTGTATGATGAACATTATATAAATGGAATTTTTTTGAGTGAATCTTGTGTGTGTTAGTTATCTTTGAAGATTGTTTAGCAACCACATCGTTTGTTATTGATTCCGCCTTTAACAAACTGTATTCTTTCTAAATATAGCAACCCTTCATTAACTCCCTTGTCGACACATCTATTTGTGTGAGTTATGGCATGATTTGAGTAAGATCCAGCTGAAATCGGGGACCTGACAAAATTGTTTAAAGCCAACAAAATACTTATTTTACTTGAGGCCTAAAATATTTTTTGCCTTCGGCCCAACTGTTTTTTACCTTCTCGAAGCCGGCCCTGCCCAAACCGAATCAATATCTTCTAAAACTGACCAGTTATGACCCGAACCAAACCGATATGATTATAAAAATACCCATTGAAACCCAAACATCGATATCTTTTTATATTGACTCGTTGACCAGTACTAAACTCTTACCCTTTTTAAATTACCCATTTTAACCATAGCCAAAGCAAATCAAAACATTTCTAAAATGACCTATTTGCATAAATGAAATTTGAAATAACACACTTGAAGACTAAGAAAAAAAATGTAAGGGTAACGCATAAAATGTTTTTAGTTTTTGAAATCCTTTCTACTAAATATAAATTCATATTGCTAGCTATGATGATCCAAAAAAAACCATAAAGCTTCAATGACTTCAATTCACTTGAAAGTTGAAACCCAAACTCATTAAGGAACACATGTATTATTATTATTATTATTATTATTAATAGTATAATAGAAAATATGTTGAATGTAATTAATTTGAATCTAATTTAATATAATTTTGAATTACTTTATTAGCAAAGATTTATGAAAATGTATATTATTATTGAAATAGATCGCTTTAATAGTATAGTAGATTGATAATGTATGTTATCATGCTATTTTATCAATCTGGATTTAATAGTATACCAAATGAGAAGACTATTTTTGTAATTAAGATTTAAGAGTAGACGAAATGAGAAAGCATAGTAGATATTAAGACGAGCTAGTATGGGTGGAGCCAGGGCCGTTATTGAGAGTTCGAGGATTCTGTGTGAATAAAAAATAACGAACCTTCTAAATATGAACTTGTGGGCTTGGACATGTTGAGGAATGTATGGTTCATGTATAAGCTGGTCTTAGGTTTAAGTTGAAGGTTGGTTTATGGTTTGGGTTAGGTCTAGGTTTTGTGTTTGGCTTTGGGTTTGGGTTTAGGTTTATTTTAGGTTTTGTGTTGGTGGGGATGGGATGTATGGTTCATTTTCTTGGTGTTGGGGTGGTGAAAGGTTTTGGTTTAAAGGCTGGTTTTGGGGGTGAGGTTGGTAGTGTAGGAATGGGTTGGTGTATATTCCCCCCTTGAGCCTCTTCATGAATTTCTTCCTCAATAATCAAATTATCACCCCCTCCATCAACATCATTATTATCATCTCCACCATCAAAACCATCATCTTCATCATCTGAATCAGAATCCTCTTCATCTTCACTTCCTTCCTCCTCAGAACTCACCCTTGGTGATTCTGGAACAGCCATGATCTCCAACTCATTGTCAAGAAACCATGGTAGAATGTCAAATTCCACCTCCGGGTTAAAGTTTCCGGTAGATGCCAACCTTGCTATCCTCTTATAAACGTTAGGATCTTTCAATATATGTGTATTGTACATGGTTGGCAAATTAGGTATCACCATATTAAATATGATCTACAGGAATATCGGATAAACCAAGAATTTGTCCTTATCATTCTTTCTCAAGTTCGCAGCCAATCCTTCAAATACCATCCGTGAAAAATTAAACGGCTTGTTGTAGACAACAGCTACCGTGACATTCGTAATCTCCCTACTCATAAATGTCCATGAGCCATTCATGGGAGTAAAACCCTGTACAATGTGGTGTATTAAAAATCTATAAAGATTAGGGAACATGCCCTTTTTGAACTGCCCTCCATGGACATCCCCTTGGTATCCCATCGTTTCTTGAAATATTCGTAACAAACGATTGGTAGAGTAATGAATTGTCAAGAAACTGTAAACTGGATCTGATAAATTGTTCAGTGATCACAATTTCTTGCCATGCTACCATAGCCTCTATACGCCTACCTCCTTCACCATCAAATAATTGCGCCGAATGCAAGAAATCTAACTGATGGTTTCTGTATATGACTGGGCTTTCTGTTAATGAAAATATGTGATTTGATCGTTGTAGCCATCTTATCATGAGTTCAACAGGTCGATTATCATCAGTGACCTGTAGAAGAGCGCACATGCTATGTTTCTTCTCAAATGAGTAATTCAAATATGCACAATCACAAACAAAAACACATTCAAAGGAAAATTAGTCATAAAGTTCACAACTTTAACATGTTATAAGTCATAATTTGAAGAAGAAAGGAAATTTTTTCTTTAAGAACCCGTTCCTCGAATAATTTATAACCTACACGGAAAAACAGAGTTGTTAGTGAAGATGAAATTAAAGCCCTAATTCAGTATAATCAGTGTCGGAAAAATATCAGTTGAAGCTTACCGAGTCAGAATTAGTTGGCTGACAAATTTTAGGTTAGGAATTTGTTTAAACGATTGAGATTATGGGAACGAGTGAGCTGGCAATAATGCAATAGTGGAAAGAGGGAGAAGAGTGAAATGTAAAGTTTTCTAAGTCCCTCTTATATACCTTTTTGAAAGTGAGTTTTAAATTAAATTTGTCTTTTAGTGTGAGAATATTGCGAAAAATATCTCAGTAAAAAAAATATCTTTCTCTTTTAAAACCTTGCTTGGATAAGCCTATTACTCAATGCTTGCTAGATAAAGTTCATTTTTCAAAACTTGCTAGTCCCAGAGTTTGTTCATGTATTATAAAGTAATAAAAATACAACTAAGTGGATAAGATGAAGGAAGCTTACTCAAATATACAAGATTGCTCGAGAAATAAATCACAAGGCAAATAATCAAATATAATGCATCAAATAGGAAACCTTGCTCGGAATCAATAAAGAATCTAAAATAATAACTTAGAGATATTTCTAATTGTCAACCTTGCCCAAATATCTGAATTTCACAAACCTTACCCTATAATACTTATAAATACAAAAAGTTAACTAATATTCATTTAAGTATACTCTAAAGACAAAGTATGCTCGAAAATACTTCAAGAGTGCAAAGTGTGCTAGAGAAGACTTGTTATCCTTTAATATACAAGTGTGCTAAAAACATAAAGTGTACTCGAAAAGTAGAATTTACTTGAGATTTACTGAAATAACAAGTATGCTCGATAAACAAAGTTTACTCGAAAACACTTCTTCTTCCATAAAGAACATTCAGACACATAAAGAAGTTATCATTTTTCCAAGTATGCTCAAAAAGCACCTATTTCAACGAAAACAATTAAGTTTACTCGAAATATGTGTTTAAAGAAAAATATCACAAGTATCATATAGTCATCAAGTGTGCTAGATAAAGATAACTTTCTAAACAGCCAAGTTTACTCGAAAGACTAACTTTATTAAAGTTTACTCGATAATACATGAATAATCTTTTCTAAGACAAATCAATGTCAAATATGCTAGACAGACACTTACATCAACTAAAACAATCAAGTTTACTCGAGACAAGTATTTTAAAGCATATTCAAACATGTATCACATAATTATCAAGTGTGTTTGATAAAAACAACTTTCTAAACAACCAAGTTTACTCGAAAGTAAATAGTTATCAAAGTGTACTCGATAATATATGAATAATTCTCTTAAGTACAAATTAAAATCACGTATGCTCGAATGGGATAAAGTTCAAATAAAGACATCTAAGTTTACTCGAAAGATTGAAATTCATCAAACCTTACTCGAAATTACATATCCAAACATATTCAAGGTAAAATGCAACTCTTTTTGACTTAAATCATATTTCAAATAGTTTTATCATTAAAGGTCAAAGTTTAAGAGCAAATGGTGCATAATGAGATCAAATTTCAGTCTTATTTCCTTTCAAATCATTTTCTTTCCTTTCGTGAAAAGATCTCAACATGGGATCATATTGATTAAATCACCTTTCAATACTTCATTCTCAGCATTAATATGACTGATCAGGTATGTTAATAGCAGGTCTAGACTTAGCATGAATTTCATAACATATTGGTGATATTATTAAGGTTCAATTAGATTGCATAATACAAAAATGGATAACACTTATTGCACTATGATGTCTCATATATCTTCTCAAAGATTATTTGGCTTTCCCCAGATCACCCCAAATTGACTTCAACCCCCTGATATTTAGTCAAAATATTTTTATGACAGATCATTTAAATTTATTTGATTTTTCTTTTCAAAACTTCAAACATATTTGAGGTTGAACGTTGGACTTACATGCCACGCAGTTCGGACTTACTGACCTTTCATTCGAGATGCTAAAGGACTTATATTATTGCCTCCACCCCTGTAGTTCTATAATTAACCTTCATGTTTGGATTTTCTTTCAAAATTTGTGAACATAGATCAACTTTTGTTTGAATATAAAAAATTTGCTCACACTTGTTATTTGTCATATTCATAAGATGTTTCATTTTTGGTGACCAAATACCAACAGGCTCGTGTATTACTGAGTAATCACTTTTCTGCCTATCATTCGAAGAGATTTATCTTGAAACATGCATATTCAACAACGTATCTCCACATTAAGCTTAGCATTTTCATTATGTTTATATCACCTCAGTTTTTACACATCATAGAAAGAAGCCATACATACTAATGACTACACTAACAGTGTTTTTAGCCTATTAAATCCATTTGATTAGCATAAATAATCAATGTAATATCATTTCCCAAAGGTTGGATCAATTTTCACCTAAAACCTTTTTGAGCTTCTACAAAGCTTTTAACTGAATAGTCTTATCATATCTCAGCACCATACAAGTTGCTCATTTTGTCAAAAACACTTTTCTTGGAAAAACCTTTCTTGCAAAATAGTCATTTTAGCACACAAGTTTGACACAAAGAACTCAGTTTTAACCCAAGCAGTTTGCAAGATTTTCAAGAATAATCAGATAATTAGTGACACAATCAAAACAAGCAGACTTAACATAATGTATATCCAAGACAGATTATGAATAGCCTATCTTATCCTAATCACATCATCAGTTCAGACTATCCAAATAATCAATAATATAAGGTAAGCACATAGATTCATCATTTCAAATCATTTGAAGAAAGACTTATCCTGATATCACAAACATTAAAAAACATAGATAAGTATCATAAATGCTTAGGTTACACAGATTGTCATTTAAAGCACACAGTTTTCATCAATCACATTTTTAAGCACACAGTTATCATGCAATCAAATAATCACAACTTTCACTTACAAGACCATAAAGATAATCAGTTATCACTGTGAGCACACATCATTAATCAGACCTCATCAGAGTTGATCATTCCCAAAGCTTTCAAGAGAAAGTGGAATCTAGTTTTATCCAGTAGTTTGGTGAATAGGTCAGCCAAGTTGTCACTAGTGTCAACTCTTTTCATTTCAATAAGTCCTTTTTCACAACAATCTCAAATGAAATGATGTTGGATTTCAATGTTCCTGGTCTTAGAGTGTTGGACTGGGTTCCTAACAATGAACAAAGCAGCAGGCATGTCAATAAAGATAAGAGTGTTCAAGAAATTCAAACCATAGTTCAACAGTTGATTTTGAATCCAAAGGACTTGTGCACAACAGGCAGATGCAGCAATGTACTCAGCTTCAGCAGTTGAGAGATTGACACAATAGTTTTCTTCTTGCATTGCTATAACACCAGCCTGTCTCCCAAAATTTGACATCCTCCAGAAGTAGACTTCCTACTCATGTTGCAGCCATCATAGTTACTATCAGTGTAAGCAATCATATCAAAGGCATGGTTCTTTGGATACCATATCCCCAAATCAGGTTTCCCCCTTCAAATATCTAAAAATTCTCTTGACAGCAGTCATGTGAGATAGTTTTGGACTTGATTGGAATCTTGCACACACACAAACAGCAAACACAATGTCTGTCCTTGAAGCAGTCGGGTACATTAGAGATCCAATTTTGGTTTGTATTCATGTTCATCAACATGCTCTCCTTTTTCACCAGCAATCATCTTCTCATGAGTGTCCATTGGAGTTGAAGCAGTCTTGAGATCTTAACACTTGAACTTGTTCAGAATGTCCTGCATATACTTTGATTGACAAATGAATATACCATCCTTCTTTTGTAGAACTTGCAATCCTAGAAAGAAATTCATTTCACCCATGGAGCTCATGCAGTATTTTGAATTCATTACTTCCTCAAACTCCAATCACATTTTTCATTTGTTGACCCAAAGATGATATCATCTACATACACTTGTAGAAGGAGAAAATCTCTTCCTCTTTTCTTATAGGAGAGGGTCTTGTCAATGGCTCCCTTAGGAAAATCATTCACAAGCAAGTGATTTGATAACTCATCATACCAAGATCTTGGAGCTTTATGTAATCCATATAGAGCTTTTTTCAACTTGTTAACTCTATTTGGAAAATCAGGATCCTCAAAACCTGGAGGTTGAGTCACATACACCTCATCTTCAGTATTTCAATTTAAGAAAGCAGATTTGACATCCAGTTGAAATACCCTAATATTCTTTGAAGCAGCGTAAGGTAAGAAGATTCTGATTGCTTCTAGCCTTGCTACTGGTGCAAAAACTTCCTCAAAGTCAATACCTTCTTCTTGTAAGCATCCTTGTTTCACTAGTCTTGCTAAGTTCTTTATAACAATCCCTCTTTTATCCCTTTTGTTTCTGAAAATTCATTTGGTTCCAATAGCATAATTATTTCTTGGCTTATCTACAAGTTCCCACACTTGCAGATCCCTGAATTGAGCCAACTATTCTTGCATTGTTTCTACCCAACTATTGTCTTTTAAGGCTTGAACAATGTTCTTGGGTTCAACTTGGGATAAGATGCAAGAGTACAAACAAATGTATATAGTTTCAGATGAACCTCTTGTAACTCTTTCATTTATGTCCCCAATGATGTTTTCAGGTGGATGATCTCTCTCAACAAAGGAAGTTTGCACAACCAGATCAGTAGAAATATTAGAATCCAGATTTGTATCATTGAGATCAAGTTCCTTAATGATTGTATCTGTTGTTGCATCACTCACTTCAGGTGATTCTTCAGCAAATTGTTGTGAAGTTGAATCAACATCATTACCAAAGTTCAAACTTTAAAACAAATATTCAAAGTCTGGTTGTCTTCCATCTTGTGCTTGATTAAAAAGTCATTTGGTTACACTTCACTGTTGACAACTTGCTCTTGATTATTGACAGCCAAGATTTTGACCGGATACGAAATCACTGGGGCGATTAGGAGTGAGGGCAGTGGAATGGCTCCGCTTTGGTGGAAACAGAACACGAACCAATTTAAGCTATTCCCTGCTCTTGATCATTTTCAGTTTGCTCATTGTCCATGATAGTATTTTCTTGAGCAGGTGGTTGCTTAAGATTGTCATTTTGATCATTCCTCTGGTTCATAATCATTTGCATTTCTTACAAAAGAGTATTCAACATTCTTGTATGCAACCTTTAACCACAATTTGTCTAAATCAACCTTCTTTTCTGACCATTCTTCTTGGATATTTGTTCGGTATAAAGTTTCATCAAAGTCTTCAGGATAAATCTTGAAAGACTTAATTAGATTCTCAAGATCAAATAACCAGGATGCTCCATCAACGTATTAAACTGGTTTTCATTTAATATCACATCAGAAGATTCAATCACACTCAAGTGATCTTTCACATATACTCTATAAGCCTTTGAGTGTGTGGAGTATCCAACAAAGAAACAATCTAAAGGTTTTGATTGAAACTTGTTCAAGTAGTCTTTGGTATTCAACAATGAGCACTTGCATCCAAAAGGCTTGAGAAACTTGATGTAGGGTTTTCTTTTAAACAAAATATCATAAGGAGTCTTGTCTTGACTTTTGTTGAGAAGAACCCTGTTCTGAACATAACAAGCAGTGTTGATAACTTATGCCCAAAATGTAACAGGAAAATAAGCATATGCTAACATGGTCCTTGCAGCTTCAATGAGTTTTTTGTTTCTTCTTTTAGGTACACCATTTTGTTCAGGAGTCCTAAGAACACTGAATTGTTGTAGAATTCCTTTTGCAAGACAAAATTCCGTTATCACCCCATTCTTGAACTCATGCCCACTGTCACTTCTCATAACCTTCACCCTCACATCCAATTGGTTCTCAATCCTTGTAACACAACTTTTGATCAATTCAACAGCCTCATCCTTGGAATTCAGAAAATAAACCCAAGTATATCTTGAAAATTCATCAATAATCACCCAACAATATATTTCTTCAGTATACTAGGAACCCTCACAGGACAAAAAGATCCATATGAAGCAGTTCCAGTACATTCTCAATTGAGTTTACAAGTTTTGTTTTAGGTGATGACTTGTGTTGCTTGCCTTTCCAACATAAAATGCATTTATCATCAAGCTTGAACTTCCTTGTAGGTAAGCCAATTACATGTTCACCCTTAACAAGTTTGGTCATGTTCTTTAAATTGACTTGACAAAGTTTTATGTGCCACAATTTGGTTTCATTTTCAGTGGCATTTGAAACAA
Source organism: Bidens hawaiensis (assembly GCF_021521415.1). Lineage (NCBI taxonomy): Eukaryota > Viridiplantae > Streptophyta > Magnoliopsida > Asterales > Asteraceae > Bidens > Bidens hawaiensis. The sequence goes on from NW_027504867.1 coordinate 187,700, forward strand.
AACAAGTTCCACCCCTAGAAACTGCATCCTTCATCTTTAATTCATAGAAGTTTCCATTTTTAGGAGCCATCATCATAATCATATCTGGAGGAATCACAAATTCAGGTTTGAGGATGAAACAGTGAGAATCATCAAATCCAACCTTATAACCTTTATCAAACATTTGTGAGATGCTCAAATGATTATATTGCAATCCTTCCACATAGAACACATTGTCAAATGACACTTTGCCATTGGTTAGAATACCTTTACCCATAATCTTCCATCCAATTTCATCACTCCCAAATTCAACAAGTCCTTCAAACTTCTCTTCATAGTTTACTAGTGACCTCTTGTCACATATCATGTGCCTGGAACATCCACTGTCTATATACCATACATCATTGATTGGTGTGGACTGTTCCTGCACAAATCAAAGAAAAGGATCAGCTCAGAGATGAAATACAAGCACCGTCAGCTTACAAATCATCATTAACATAAACAGTTGTTGCATTGGGTTTGGGGTCCTCAGAAACAGCTTCACATGACTCATGTGAATCATCTGAATCATGGCCAGTTTCATATGGTATTCCCACATATGGAACTATACTAGTGCATTCCTCAATGGCAAACTCTCTCTTCACACTTGTCACCAATGTTTCACATGCCACCTTTGCTTCATTTCTTGGTTTCCATAGAAATCCTTAGGGTTAAAACCCATGTTTCAAAAGAAATTTCTCATCACCATTTAACTCTCTTGATTTGTTTCTCTTAAACATTTCTCTTTTAACTTTTTCTTCACCCTTTGTTGACTTCCTTTGGTCAACAAATTTCACATTCTTAACATCCTTAACAGGATTTATTCTGACAGGTTATTTGATCATTGGATCCTTCTTCTCTTTAACTATTTTATTTACTTTCTTGTCAATAACTTTAATTTTCTTTTTAAAGTTCACTTCAGCCTTTCTCACAGTATCATTAGATAGCTTCTTTCATTTGCCCAAGTATTCATCATACTTCTTCTTGTAAAGGCCAAAGTCTTGCCCAAACTTGGTTGAGACTAAATTTTTCAGGAAATCATTTTCAACTTGAAGTGTGGTGTTCTTCAATTTTTCATCAGGAAACATATTCTTCAATTTTTCTATCTTAGTGACATATCTGGACTGTTTCATATAGCTATCTATACAATCTTGTTCCAAACTTTTGATTCTTTCTTCATAAGTCAAGTCGCTTGCCTCATACACATTGATCATTTTGCTTCTTAAAACACTCACTTTGCAACTTTTCAACTGTCATTCTTAATGATTCAATTATTTCAACTAATTCAAGTTTTGAGTTTGAATGTACCTGAGATGTGAAAGATTCAGCTTCATTCTCTATTTTAGCCATGAATGCCAAATTTGCCTTTTCAATATAACTGGCATGATTGCTCCAATCAAATTCTCCTTCTTGTTGAACAGCTAATACAACATTCTCTTGGTTTCTTGGTTGGTTGCCATTGTTTCTGTTACTGTTTGTAGGAGCTTGAGGAGGGTTCTGATTATTTCTTTGAAAGTTCTGATTTTGGGGAATTACATGCTGGTGATTTTGTAGCTGTTGGTTGTTGTTGAAGTTTCTCTGCTGACCATGATGGTTCTGATATTGATACTGATTTCTTGGTTGAGCAAACTGATTCTTTTGAAAATTTTTAGGTTGATTGCATTCCCTTGCAAAGTGTCCTAGTTGTTGACAGTTGTTTCAGATTGCTTTTGACTTGTCAAATTCTATTCTTTCATTAGGACCAGAGACAAAGGATCTTCCAGTTCTATTGAACAACCTCTTGCTTCTCAAAGCTAACATAGCAGCTTGCCATTTTAAACCCATCCCTTCTAAGTCATCAGCATCAATTTGTTCAACGTCTTCTTGAACAAAGCTGGTATGGATCAGATTCTTTGCAACAAAAGCATTATATGATTCAGTAAACATTGAAAATAGAGCTTGATACTCATTCCTTGGTTAACATTTCTACCACCAAAAGGAGCATGCCCACTGGCCATAGAGGATGTATCAGGGTCATCAATCAACTGGACATTGAATCTGGATTGTCCACCTTGACTGTTTGCATTGCCAGCAACAAAACCCCTTTGTGTGTCACCACCATATTCACATGGCTCTTCAATGATGGGAATCTGTTGTTGATATTTTGTGGACAGATTTCCCATCGGTGCAAAGAGGGCATTTGTCACTTGAAAACTTGGTATGTCTTCTTTGATCATGTTGTTCTTTATCATCTCATGTTATGCTGCTTGTAGAAAGAAAATGACATCATCTAGCTTCAATTGGGGGAAACTTTCCTTTTCTTTTATGAATTTGCTAGCAGTATACCATTCACCCGAAAGTGATGATAATAACTTCTTGGTCATGTCAAAATCAGTGATTGCTAGATCAGTTGTTCTGATTTCATTAGCAATTTCCACGAACCTCTGCAACACGGATCTCAGTTTCTTACCTACTCTGAATTTAAATCGATCAAGATCTAATTTCAAACGATCCTTCTTGATGTTATTCAACTTGGTGTTGCCTTCATACATTTCAACAATAGCACCAAACATTGCTTTGGTTGTTTTGTGATGAGCTACACTTGTTAGGATTTCCCATGATAGACCCATCTTAATCATTGCTAGTGCTCTGTCATCTTTCTTTTTCATTCGAGCTTCAATAGTCTGATTGTTTCCTGTTCCATCCGACACATGGGGCTCGCTCTTGATCAAATTCCACATATCAACATCATTGTAACAAACTGCAACCTCAGATAACACTTTCCACTTGATGTAATTTTCCTATCCGTCCAGCCTAGGAATTTTTCTAGTGGAAACCTCTTGCTCATACATTTATCCGGACATCTTTTTGGTATTTTAGAATAAGATTTTAATTAAAAAAATAAACAAACTTAAATGAAAAACTTAGCAAATTTGAAAAACTACTCAAATCTGTGGATCAAATCCTCGGATCTAATAGATCTGGATGGATAAGAGAAATATCTATAATAAAGGTAAGAAAGTTAAGATAGATCTGAGTAAGAAACACTTTTAAACCTCCAAAATATTATAGATGTGAGAAAAAAAAGAACATGGCAACTGACGTCACAAACCAATGTAACAGTTGTCAGCTGATGTCACTCTTTATCTTCAAAATCAACAATATTTAGCAACAGTTCTTCACAAAAATAGCATAAAAAAGCTCTAATACCACTTGCCGGTCCTGAATAGCTCACTCAATAGATTACACACTCACTGTTGAAACCCACACATAAGTGTTGACAAGAAAGTTAACGACTTACTAATTTTGGTAAAGAACAATAGAATATTAAAGGAGGAATCAATACTACTCTTAATGATGCTTTATATACATAAATGTAACAACCACACAAAGTAACTTAAAAGATTTCCAAATATATTGCAAAAGATACGATGAAAATCAGTTAGGTCTTCTAGGTGGAATGTTTGGATTTATGGCAGCTTTCCGTACAAGAGTGAGGCAGCCGTCAAATCACAATATTCTCGTTGTCACGTCCTTGTCAGATGTGCCCCAAATTATTCCTTTTATAGGCCCTACCCTAATATATGGCATTCCTTTCTAAAAAACCCTAATAATTGAAACGTATTCAAAACATATTACAAAAGATTCCAAGTGTAAACAAGTTTTCGAGCAAGCTTTGCGGCTTTTGCCTTTGTCGAGCTGACCCTAAAAATATAATATTAAAGAAGGAATCAATACTACTCTTAATTTGAAACGTATTCAAAACATATTACAAAAGATTCCAAGTGGCAACCCTAACAATAGAATATTAAAGGAGGAATCTAATACTACTCTTAATGTTGCTTTATATACATAAATGTAACAACCACACAAAGTAATTTAAAAGATTTACAAATATATTTCAAAAGGTACGATGAAAATCAATTAGGGTTTCTAGGTGGAATGTTTGGATTTATGGCAGCTTTCCGTACAAGCGTGAGGCAGCCGTCAAATCACAATATTCTCGTTGTCACGTCCTTGTCAGGTGTGCCCCAAATTATTCCTTTTATAGGCCCTACCCTAATATCTGGCATTCCTTTCTAAAAAACCCTAATAATTGAAACGTATTCAAAACATATTACAAAAGATTCCAAGTGTAAACAAGTTTTCGAGCAAGCTTTGCGGCTTTTGCCTTTGTCGAGCTGACCCTAAAAATATAATATTAAAGGAGGAATCAATACTACTCTTAATTTGAAACGTATTCAAAACATATTACAAAAGATTCCAAGTGGCAACCCTAACAATAGAATATTAAAGGAGGAATCTAATACTACTCTTAATGTTGCTTTATATACATAAATGTAACAACCACACAAAGTAACTTAAAAGATTTCCAAATATATTTCAAAAGGTACGATGAAAATCAATTAGGGTTTCTAGGTGGAATGTTTGGATTTATGGCAGCTTTCCGTACAAGCGTGAGGCAGCCGTCAAATCACAATATTCTCGTTGTCACGTCCTTGTCAGGTGTGCCCCAAATTATTCCTTTTATAGGCCCTACCCTAATATCTGGCATTCCTTTCTAAAAAACCCTAATAATTGAAACGTATTCAAAACATATTACAAAGATTCCAAGTGTAAACAAGTTTTCGAGCAAGCTTTGCGGCTTTTGCCTTTGTCGAGCAGACCTAGTAACCATTAAGTGTGTTGGGGAACAGTTCTCCGGGCAAACTTTACTTAGAATATTTTCCTTAGAAAATATACGTCTAGCAGACTTCAATCCTCTTGACCATATCAAACTTTGCCCGATATAGTCCTACGAGCAAACTTGTTCTTCAGAGATCCCTTCAACCTTTTGTTAACTTAACTTATTTGAACAAACCAAAGTGTGCTAGTAACACTTGTAGCCTGCTCTGAGTTGAATCTTGTTCGGCAGAAGTCCTTAAGTAAATTATTTATCAACTTCCTTCAAGCTTGCTGGGACCACTGTTTATTAAGAATAAACCTTGCTAGATCTTCCAAAAGACTTGGTTTTAGCTTGGTTTAGTCAAGAGTTTGCTAGGAAACAAACATTGCTTGACTTGAAGAACAACCTTGCTAGAGAAAGTGAACCTTGCTCGGTTTAACACTTGATGAATTCTAGAAGATAACCTTACTGGGAAAGCAAAATACCTAGCTAGATTAAGTTAAAGCTTGCTGAGAGGCCTGAGTTTGCTCGGTTTCCATACTTAGTTGTTCTTAGAGAGGTTGAGAAGATTCCAATCTTCCTTAGGTCATTTCTCATCCCAAAAATTCATAACTGAATATTGACTAAATAATGATCATTAGTGGATAATAATTATGAATAATAATCATTAGTACATAGTTAAAACTGAAAATAATAATCATAGCGAATATAAGGATCGTTAATGATATTCATTGCATATCAGTTATGAAAGTCTCAAAAACCAATGCAAAAAAAATGGCTCACACGGGCCCGGGTTTTTGGAGTTGCATTCATGTCCGCTAGACGTGTGGGCACGCACGAGTTCGAAGAATTTCTAGTCCATAAACCCAAATTTACAACCCCCCCTACGCACAGTAGGACTTGTGGTAAAACACACCATAAAGCTTCAAATGAATAGTAAAGGCTATACCTTATAAACAACTCTTCGTTTGGTTCCAAACCCGACGTGGGATAAACTTTCACTACTTTTCTTTTTAAGACATTCATTCACACACTTACACTCAAAACTTTCAACACTTGTAAATCTGTAATACTTTTATTGAACTATTATTTTGTCACCAAAGGTTTTCCATGTAGTTGGTGTGACATTCGCAACAAAATGAGGTACACATTATTTTGTACGTAGCGAGTAAACGATTAATAGGTTAATTCGTAACGATTAAACGAGTAACCGAATGATACTGATTTTGACCCATATATATACTAGGGGTCATAGATAAGTGATATATACATTATAGGTACTAACATATTGGTATTAAGACCCAATACGTACAAAACCATTTAATCAAAAAAGGTTTCCTTAAACTATACGCTATGAACTTAAACACAATCGTTAATACCAAAACAAGCATTGTATCATCAGTCGAGCTGAAAAAGACTTATAGCACACTTATATATGATGTTTTAAGCAGTCCATGAAACGTTTTGGGAATTTTAAGACGAATTAGTATGTTTTTCTTATTTTACAACATTGAGTCGAAAGACACTCGTTTTTGCGTTGTTTATTAAACCCGAACTATTTTTCTCGCGAAAAACCGAACCCAAACTAAAATTGGAACTGAGACTGGACTTCGGGCATGCAAAACGAGGTAAATGGGCCAAAAGAGGGGCACATGGGCCCCCTTTTTTCCTTGCGGCCGCCATACACACATAATCACACCATTAGATATTTTGATTCAATATCTCATTTCATTAACACTTTTCACATTTTCAACCTATACCAAATTTTATAGCACATGTGTTCTTCATTTCCAGCAACAACACCTTAACGTTTAATACTAGTTATAATCCTAAAAACATGTTTTGACTAGTATAAAACATGTTTAACCATCTAAAATCTATTAAAATAAACAAAAAAACATGTTTTAATCTTAAACATGATTAAAACTACAAACATATAGTTTTTTTGGCTAAAACACTTATTAGAACATTTTTATTACGTTTTTACGGTTTAAAAGTTTGGTTTGAAACCCTAACCGAAACCCTAAGTAACAAGGCTTGTTGATTGATGTTGGATGCTTGGTTTTGTTTTATATGATCTTTAGATACAAACTTGAGAAACAAGAACCCATACTGGCAAGAAAACGACCAAAACTCTTGGAAAACCGCAAAGGTAATAACACAATTATCATTTATGGGGCTGTTTAGTATTAGGTTGTGACGTGCTTGATTTTAGACAATGAAAACTTGCAGGGACATTAGGGACCATATAATAGAGTACTTATCCAAGTTTGATAATTTTTCGATAAATGAAGAATATTTGGCGAATATATTACCGTTTATTGACGATTTATTTTGACAAATATTTAAACTACTAGAAAAGTTATGAATATTGGTGGAGAACTTGAAATGTCATTTTTAGATCACACTGAAAATTTGGGTTTAGTTGGAAAAGTTTAAGTATGGTTCGTGCATTTTCGTTTGGTATAAAATTTATAAAATTTATTGGATTTTTTGGGGATCGTTTGGTATAAACGGGTAATTTATCAGTTAATTATAACACATAAAATGAATTTGTATAAATAAATAATAAGTGTAAAAATTTTGGAAATATTCTTATAAAATTCTAAAGATTTTATATTTGTAAAAAAATTTGTCATAATTTATATATAATTATATAAATAGTTATAATAATTTAAAGATTTAAATTATATATGTTTTGACAAAACCGGCAACATTATGTTTAACGAACCGACTGATATGTCAAAACGTCAAAAGTGGTCAAATACCATAGTTTTGAATTAATTTGATAAAAACTCACTTTTTACGAATTTTTCAAATAATTCGAGTGAATTATACGTGTTTTGTAAAATCAAACTCCTACGAAGACGTAAACTAACCATGCGACCAATCCAGATAATGAAACCATAAATTTCTTTTATAAATCGAATTGTTTGATCAAAAAGTATGTTTATTTAAGTTTTTGTGATCTTATCTATTTCCGAGACGCGTAAACGACTAACTTGTCCAGACACGGAAAACGGTGAAACTGAGCCAAGACTAGTTTTAAACATTTCATATCGTACAACGTCACAATCTAAGACTACAGACATGTTCTGGGCGTAACAACCATACCCAGACTAGATATACAGCCTGATTTCGGTTAAAGACAGTACTAGTATAAAGAATGCTATACCAATTATAGATACGAGCTATAATCAAAGTGTAATACGTACTGCACGTGCGTGATCAATACTACTATAAGGTGAGTTCATGACCAAACTTTTTAAACTGTTATACAAACAATTCGGGTTGAAAGTATGTTTACTTATGCCTATCTAATTGGAAACCAGTTATGATGTGAATTATCTAAGTGCTAACTCTTGAAAGTCAACCCACACAAGTGATTAACTACGAGATCATGGTATGTGAATAGTACTATTGGTTTGATAAACCCATTTGGCAGGGTCGGTGGGGTATCCAGGAACATGTTTTCAATTGTACATGATCACACGGACCTTTTGTATCATGCTATGTGGTGTTAGACATAGTACCTTTGGGGCATGTGGTAGTTGAGGTGGCGTGGGCAGCGGAGGCCACGTGGTATAACGTGTCAAGGATTCACTTGTGGCTTAGTATAATTACATCGTATACATACGTACATACACACATACTAAATACTATGATTACATATACTGATCTCGTACAAACTTATGAAACTCACCAACTCTCTGTAGTTGACCCGTTTTAACATGCTTTCAGGTGAGCCGAAGTTGGAATAATTTGATTATGTGCTTTGTGCTAAGAGTGAGACTGACACGCTGTAGATAGACGCAAGTGTATTAATAAAGAGTAAACGGCCAGGAAAACCGGTTACGTATACTTCATCTAGTTTGTAAACTTAGTACAAAACAATGTAACATGATGTAAACTAGTTTGTTATTTTTCTTTATAACAATGTGGTTGATACTAGGGGTATCTGTTACATTTGCGTATTACGCTTCCGCAATTAACTAGTCGGGGTGTGACAAAAGTTGGTATCAGAGCCATTGGTTATAAAGAATTATGATGTCTATTAGGATACTTAATATAACCATAGGCTCGGTTAGCTATGGTAATAAGTAATATATAATAATATATACTGGTGACTTTCGAGACGAACTCGAATGGGCAAATGGGTTATTATTGTCTTGAACATAATAACATACATGCTTTTACGAGGGAGTTCGGGAAGAAGTCGTTGACCATTCAAATAGGTAAAAATAACAACATATTTGTATAATATATAATATAAATTATATATATATATATATATAGGGAAAGTATTTGCAAAAAACCCGCTTCAGTTGTGAAAACCTTGGAAACCCAATTGTGTGGTTCCAGGTGTGCCACGTATGTCATTATTAATTTAATTGTTGTTAAATAAAAAGGGTAGTTACGTAAATTCACATTTAATTTTCTTTTTCCATATCTTACAAAAAAATTTTGTCTAATCATCACATTTCTCACTTTCTCATCATCCTAAAAATTTTCTCTCTCTTATCTATCTCATTTTCTCTCATCTTTCTCTATTCTTTTCAAGTTTAAGAACACAAACTTATCCATCTTCAAGAGCAAAATTGAGTATTTGTCTATCCGGGCAATGATGTTTGCGTTGGTTCCATTCTTGCAGTGTAGGAGAAACGGTGGCAGACCGGAGAAAGCAAGTCGGATCCGATCAACTCGTAATTTGGTATATTTTTATAGTTTTTGAAGATTTGAATGTTTGTTACTTTCTATATGTTTTTTCTTTTTTATTTCTTTTCACCTCTACATAATGATAGTTCGTTGTTGTATATTTTGGTAAATCTTTTATCTTTTTCCTCCTTTTCTTTTTCTTTTGAATGTATTCAGTAGATCTTTGATTTTTTTTCTAGATAAGGTGTTTTTCTTTTTTTCTTTTTCAAGATTTAAATCATTGTATTTTAGCTTTTTAATTAATGTTTTTTCTTTTTATCAATAATAATACATATATGTATTTTGTTATTGATTTGTGTATATATAAAATAATTATTGGACTTGTTAGCTTGTAGCCATGGTGACAATAAGTTTATGGCGTCGGGATGATCCAAGAAACGAGTAAAGCGAGATCCAAGGGCACAGGTCGGGATACATTTTTAGGGTTGTTTGTGATATAAATTTAGAATACAATTGGTTTTTAGTTTTTGAATATCCTCTTTATTATCATTCTTACTATATTGCACATTTGTTTTACTTTAAAAAATTGTATGTAAACAAAAAGAGAAAGAGAGAAAGTGATGGTAAATAAAGTAATTGAAGTGATTTGACATAAAGTAACGGAAATAATAACGACATATTTTATTTTTTTAAAAACATTACACCTAAAAGATGATGAAAAGTACATTGGGGTGCACCCACCTACTGGCCTCGATGCGTGTGTCTTGTTTGAAAATGAATCTCAATAATTAAGTTAACATAATTTTTATTTTTATTTTAGTTTTAATAGTTGGTTTTTATTTTTAATCTTAATTTCAATTATTCAATAAATATATATATATTTTTAATTCTAATTCAATGTGACATGTAATTATTATCCAAATTGTATTCAACGAATGTAATAGTTTTGAAAAAGAATTATTTCCTTTAAGAATATGATTAACTAATACATCTAAAATAAATTAACGTAAAACCTAAAGTTCCAAATCACCTAAACAGAATTACCATAAACTTATTTTGCAAGAAAAAAAATAGTGTTAACTGAGTAACTTTAATATAAAGAATTAAATATATCTAATGAAAAATAAAAAAAAATTAATATAACTTTATCATCTTTCGGTCCAGTTTTATCCCAAAAAGGAAAACTATGAAGAGAAGCATAACATATGTTTTTTGCATATTAAAACATACGTTTATAGACAAGTATAACATATGTTTTGCATATTAAAACATACGTTTATAGACAAGCATGACACTTTTTAAAAAAACATACGTTTTTGCATATTAAAACATACGTTTATAGACAAAAGTAACATATGTTTTGCATATTAAAACATACGTTTATAGACAAGCATAACATATGTTTTAAAAATATAGGTATATATTTTTAAAAAGCTGGATAATAATATTTTCAGTACAAACTCTGAAGTCTGAACACCAACCCACTCCATTGTTTTATTTTCCAATAAAAATAAAGATGAATATTTATTACAAAGAAAAATGAAGCTCATTTTCTACACTAAAATATTATGCAAAACATATGTTACGCTTGTCTATAAACGTATGTTTTAAAAATATACGTATATATTTTTAAAAAACTGGATAATAATATTTCCAGTACAAACCCTGAAGCCTGAACACCAACCCACTCCACTGTTTTATTTTCCAGTAAAAATAAAGATGAAGATTTATTACAAAGAAAAATGAAGCTCATTTTCTACTCTAAAATAACAAATTTCAAAAATGTAAAATAATATCCAAATCTAAACAAAATTTTCCAGGAATATCTTAAAAAAACTAAAATACTAAAACGACCAGATCTGAACTTTGTCAACATAGTACCTTAAAATAGAAAAAAAACAGTAAAAACGACGAGATTCTAGCAGCTTTCATCCATAAATTCTTGTTAAGAACTTTGTCAATATAAAATGTCCAGATCTGAACCTTTTGTAGAGGAAAATCACCGGATCAACTGGTAAACGATTGGCTTGCGACTTCCGGAAACGACGGTGGCCATGAATCCGTTTTGTGGATTTGGATATGGGTTTTGGATCTTGGCTTCGATATGCTTTGGATCGTGGTTTTGATTAACATCATCACCATATTTTTGTTCTTGTTTGTTGTGTGAATGAAAGATGAAGAGAGAGAGAGAGAGAGAGATAGAGAGAGAATTTTTTGTTTGAATAATGAAAAGAGAAAGAGAGTACAGGGATTTGAGATGAAGGAAAATAGAAAGAAAGTGAGAGTACAGGTATTTGACATAAAGCATAATACACAAAATTACAATGTTACCCTTTTGTATATTTTTAATCTTTTATTTAATACGATAATATTATTTATTTTAATCATTCAATCTCAACCATTCATTCATCAAGATCAATGTCTAGTATAGAGTTTCCAAGGTTTTCTCAACTGGAGTGGGTTTTTATTTTAACTCTTCCCTATATATATATATATATATATATATATATATAAATGATTATATGTGCTAATGTGTATGAAAACCTGCATGTATTTTATTGTGATTAGTATTATTGAAAAATATTGTTCTTATTACTAACCTTTGTGCGAAAATATGTCAAGAGACACCGATCGTCTATCTCTTGAGGTACCAGTGCTACACAAAGAAGAGGAGCCAGAGGAGGAGCCTGATGGAGAAGTAGGTGAAAGCTTGGGGGAAGTCGTAGTACCAGACGAGGTGCCGGCTGACCAGCCTGACTTATCGGACTACTGGTGCGATAGTTATCCCCCGATGGAATCACCTAGGTTAGAGGTTGGAGCTACTAGTGCTTATCAATCCTCGATTAGAACTCCCAGATCCCCTACTCAGTATAGTTAGGATTTTTGACTGATCAGATGTTAGAACAATAATACTCAATTAACAACCTTAACCAACACATACACGATATGTTGGACCACATTTGGTATATGCAGCGAGAAGTGAGGGACATACAAAGGTCGAACGCTCACTACCGTTGGCGCTTGGATCGGGCGATGACACTGGTGGGAGTTTGTATAACAGTCATTACGGCCTTAGTGGCTGTTGTTGTGTGGTTCATGTATCATGTACTTATGAATGGGTAGAAACGCGAGTAGTATAGTTTGGTTGTACATAGTCTTTTGACATCCCATGCAGCATTTTGTAGCAGCATGCTGGCTGACATGGGATATGTTTTCGGTTTACTATTATTTCAAGCAATGGCCCTTATCGGGTTAAGTCTGTATGTCACCTAGTGACAATTTTTTATACGCATATACAAGCGCTGGCCTATACCATGTTAAGCCTATGCGCTAATTTTGGGATACATATGTATAGTAACGGTTATGGATAATACAAATGTGTTCTTTGGCATAGTTGTGTGTTTGTGATTTTGATTATCGTGATAATATGCTTATTATAGTGGAAATTGTATTAACTATTATATATTTGATTAAAGAATGGCCCCGAAGAAAGCTCCCTTTCTAATGCGGAAGTTGTCGAAATGATTGCTCACCAATTACAAGCAGTGATACAGACTATTGTAGCACAAGTCACTGTTGGTATTCATGAAAACACAACTATTAATCGTCCGTCGAGCACTACTATGGCCACTAATAGTATACCTCCTCTGGATACTAATGTAGCCCCGGGCATTACTACCCCGCTGACTATTATACAGTTATTAACAGTAATAATAATCACCCGACTGTTAATGTCACTGGAAACCCCAAACCCGTTTTGAACACCAATAATGTCAAGAATACAACTCCCACACCGAATGTTAATACAACTTCAAGAGTTAATGCTCAATCAAACAACCATAACAATCATAACAACCAAGAAGCCCCGCGTAGGGAATATTTGTTCAAATAATTCAAGGGTATGGAGGGACCTAACGGATTGGTTAAATGGATTGAAAAGACCGAGTCTGTGATTAATATCAGTGACTGTCCACCAGACCATATAGTCAAGTACGCTGCCTGTATGTTTGTGGATCATGCTTTGATGTGGTGGAACACAATTGTACAAATAAGAGGATAAGAAGCTATAAACCGTATGTTATGGGCTGAACTCAAAACCCTTTTATTGGAACTTTTTTGCCCAAAAAGTGAAATTCAAAGGTTAGAACAGGATTGTGGAACTTAGAAATGATAGGTGCTGACCGCCATAGACAATATTAACTGACCACCTCCAACAAACCAAACCCGTCGCCCTCAACCACCTCTACCCCAACCAACACGACAACAACTCAACCAACAAACTCCAACTATAATGAATCTACGTACTTGTTATGAGTGTGGTAGTACGAAACATTTCACGAGAAACTGCCCCAAACTGAACCAAGGTGCAGTGAGGAGGCAGAACCAAGCACATGCGTCAACTTCCAACCCAGCTAGGAGACATGCTTTTGTAATTGGATCTGGTGAAGCGCGATATGACCATTACGTGGTGACAGGTACATTCTTAGTTTCCGGTCAGTATGCTTCAGTTTTGTTTGTTACGGGCGCCGATAGAAGTTTTGTATTTTCTAACTTTTTACCCTTGGAAGATATGCCGATTAGTGAAATAATAGATCCTTATACTATAGAGCTCGCTAACGGTAAGTCTATAAATGTTAACCAAATAATCCGAAACGATCAACCCTTCCTTATCGATTTACTCTAAGTAGAATTAGGAAGTTTTGATGTGATAGCCAGTATGGGCTAGCTATCTAAGTATAGGCCGGAATTCCTTTGTAAGGACAAAACTGTTAGAATCCCCCTTTCGGATGATGAAATGATCATTGTACAGGGAGAGAAATCTGGTAACGTATTGTCTCTTGTATCCCAACATAAGGTACTGAAGTATTTGCGCCATGGTTGTACGGTATACTTGGAGAGTGTAACAACTAAGAACACCGATGAAAAATGTATAGAAGACATCCCAATTGTACAAGATTATTCAGATGTGTTTTCTTATGAGTTACCTGGTTTACCACCGACCCGACAAGTTGAATTCCGTACTGAACTAATACCAGAAGCAGCTCCCATTGCTAAGGCACCTTACCGACTAGCACCCTCTAATATGCAAGAACGGACCAATCAATTGCAAGAAATACTAGATAGGGGTTTTATACGACCTAGCTATTTGCCGTGGGGAGCAACAGTTTTGTTTGTGAAAAAGAAAGACCGAAGTTTTCGAATGTATATTGATTACCAGGAATTAAACAAAGTGACTATCAAGAATAGATACCCTTTACATTGAATAGATGACTTGTTTGACCAACTTCAGGGAGAGAAGTATTTTTCAATAAATGATCATAAATCAGGTTATCATCAAGTGAAATTTCAAGAGAAAGATATTCCAAAAACAGTTTTTCAAACTCGATACAGTCACTATGAATTCTTAGTTATGCCTTACGGGTTAACCAATGCACCAGTGGTATTTATGGATCTCATGAACCGAGCCTGCAAAGCTTATGTTCATAAATTCATGATAGTATTCATTGATGACATTTTAATCTATTCAAAGAGTAAGGAGGAACATGAGCAACATCTACAGGTAATTCTGGAGTTGTTAAGGCAAGAGAAACTCTATGCAAAGTTGTCTAAGTGTGAATTTTGACTACAAGAGATGAAATTTTTAGGACACATTGTAAACCAACAAGGAATTAAGGTCGATTCAAGTAAATTTGAAGCTATTAAGAATTGGCAAGCGCCTAAGTCACCGAAAGAAATCTGCCAATTTTTGGGATTAGCTGGGTATTACCAGCGTTTTATTGAAAACTTTTCTAGTATTACCCAACCTTAACCCTCTTAACTCAGAAAAAACGAATGTATAACTAGGGAGAAGAACAATAACTGGCCTTCCAAACGTTAAAACAAAAGTTATGTGAAGCTCCAATGTTAACTCTTCAAGAAGGAACAGATGACTTGGTAGTCTATTGTGATGCATCTCGTAAAGGTTTAGGATGCGTACTGATGCAAAGAAACAAAGTGATAGCATATGCCTCCTAACAGTTAAAAGTACATGAAAAGAATTATACAACTCACTTCTTGGAATTGGGAGTAGTTATCTTTGAACTTAAGATCTAGAGACATTACTTGTATGGTACCAAGTGCACAATTTATACGGACCACAAAGGCCTACAACACATATTTGAATAGAAAGAGTTGAACATGAGGCAAAGAAGATGGGTAGACTTGTTAAATGACTGTGATTGTGAAATTAAATACCATACGGGTAAGGCCAATATAGTTGCTGATGCATTGAGTCGGAAAGAAAGAATTAAACCCCTAAGAGTCCGTGCACTTGGAATGATTGTTCAGAGTAGCCTCATCGAGCAGATTCGTATCACCCATAATGAAGCTTTAAAAGACGATCTCTTCGAAAAAGAAGACTTTCATTGGAACGAAAAGAATTGTGAAAAGAAAATTGATGATATATATTACTTCAAAAGCCGAGTATGGATCCTGACCCTTTATGATCTTCTAGTATTGATTCTTGATGAAGAACACAAGTCCAAATATTCTACTCATCCAGGTACTGTTAAGATGTATAAAGACGTTAAAGAATTCTACTGGTGGCCAGGTATGATGAAGAATATAGCCACCTATGTAAGTAAATGCGCGACTTGTGCTCGTGTTAAGGCTGAATACCAAAAACCTTCGAAAATGTTACAACAACCCGCAATAACTTAGTGCAAATGGGAACAAATTACCATGGACTAGGTAACCCACCTTCCTAAAACTTCTCGAGGACAAAATTCAATTTGTGTAATTGTAGACCGATAAACCAAATTCGCACACTTCATTCCAATCCGTAAAAACTACACTAACGAAAAACTCGCCCAAATTTACATTGATGAAATCATATGTCAACACCGTGTACCAGTTATTATTATTTCATATTAGGATAGTCATTTTACTTCTCATTTTTGGAAAGTAGTGCAATAAGCTTTGGGAACCTGTATAGATTTAAGTACTGCTTACCACCCTCAAACCGATGGCTAATCCGAACGAACCATTCAGACGTTAGAAAATTACTTCGTGCTTGTGTATCGGACTTCAAAGGGAATTGGGATCAACACCTCCCACTCTCTGAATTCTCGTACAATAACAGTTATCACAGGAGTATACAAGCAACACCATACGAAGCATTATACGGGCGAAAATGTAGGTCCCCACTTTGTTGAATGGAAGTCAAATTACAAGATCCTATTTGATCCAGGAAACAACCGATAAGATTCATAAGATTAAATAGAAACTAAAAGCCGCCTGTGACCGAAAAAAAAGTTATGCCAATGTTCGTAGAAAACTGATATCTTTTGAAATAGGCGACAAGGTGTTTCTTAAAGTGTCCCCATGGAAAGGTGTTGTAAGGTTTGGAAAGACCGGTAAGTTAGCCCCGAGATACATTGGACCTTCGAGATTATTGCTATAATTGAACACGTAGCTTACCGACTAAAACTACCTTTAGAACTGGCCACTATTCACGATGGATTTCACGTGTCGCACTTGAGCAAGTGTCTTACTGATGAAACATCGATATTACCACTAGAAGATGTACTGATAAACGAAAGCTAAACTTTGTAGACGAACAAATAGAAATTTTAGACGAAGAACAAGATCTTCTTCAATATGAAGACGAACAACAAGATCTTTAATGGTCATCTCCTTTTGCTTATGCTTGATATAGTTCTTGAAATCAACCCAACTTGGTGGTAGCTATTCAATCATAGCAGCAACTTGGAATGTCTCGCTTAGCGACATTCCTTCCGCATGAACATCATGAAAAATCACTTGCAACCTTGGACTTGGCTCATGACAATTTTGGAGTCATTTTAAAGTCCAAGAACTTAGCCACCACACACTTCTTAGTACCTGCATCTTTTGTTTTGTATTCGCGGTCCAAAGACTCCCATAATTATTTGGTAGTCTTGGTCTTGAAATACACATTATAGAGTGCATCCACCATACCATTCAAAACATATTTCTGGCACAAGAAATCTGAATGATTCCAAGCCTGAACTGCGCTCACTGATTGAGCATCCATTTCCCCTTCATTAAGTTGGGGAACAACATCAGTCAAGAACCTCGCAAGGTTCAAGCTGGAACATCTTTTGTTTCCATTGTTTAAAATACGCACCGGTGAATTTTTCGGCTTCTCAGCATGAGACGTGACTACATTAGGCAGTGGTGCAACCAAAGTGGTTGTGACAGCAACAACAGAAGTCATGATCGCAGAAACGGCAGTGCTCATAGGTTGGGATTCCAGTCTGAAATGAAAGCACATGATAAATTAATAATCTGTTTAAGTTTGCTAGTAATCATGTATGAAAATTGAACCAAGAAACAAATAAAATAATAAACAGTGAATTGGGCTTGTGCTTGACAGAATTCCCTTAAACAGATTCGCAGTATGTTCCTAGGGTATGCCGGTTTGAAGCAGCAACAGCGTACTTCCAGACTCGATCACTTTCCTGAAACGAAAGCGTAATATTGTTGTCGCAGAGAGGAAGAGAGAGTTGTGTGGTTTCGGTGTGTCTTAGACTACAACATTTGGAATGGTTTAGCCAAATAATTCATTACTGAATATTGACTAAATAATGATCATTAGTGGATAATAATTATGAATAATGATCACTAACAAACCCTAACTTACACTTAATAGATTTTAAGAACAAATCGGGAAACGATTGCTAAGGTGTTCTAATGTCGACTCTCCTCTCGGACTCACCGACACACGACCCTAATGGAAACGAATACTACGCAACCAAGGTTAGAGGAACAATTTGGTTTAACATAAACTAGACCAACTAATCGCTCACGAACCCAAACCTGACAAGAACCGAACCCGCTCTCGCGCAATCCTAATCCTAACAAGCAAAAGCTATGAGACAACTTTACTTCCTATTACCTCTTGATCTCTAAGAAGATGCTCACCCGCTGAATTATATCAATTAACAATCTAAACAAAACCCTACGGTTGTACCTACCGCAAACAAACTCTAAACACAAAGTAAAGACTTCAACATGCAACTATCAATCAAAACCAATTCAATTAATCAAAGCACGAGATTATGAGATAATATCAAAAATATGGCAGCCACTAAACATAACCTAGTTCATTATTAAACTAAAACTTTCAATAGCAATTCAACTCATATTAATTAAACAATCCTTTTAACTCATCAAAACCGAACAATAATCATCTAACCTAGGTAGAACAAAGAAGTTTAGCTAATCATAAGTTTTGGACAACAGTAAACACTTAAGATTCATGATACCCAACCAAATCATAATCAAACTCACTAAACAATCAATATTAATCAAGCACAACTCAATCTTCAATTCAGTTGCAAAATAACTCACTTTCAAGATAAAAAAACAATATAGTTATGAACATAAACAAGAAAGCAAAGTAATGAGTGTTATACTATTAATTGTGGCTGAGTTATTTGCTGAAAATACCCCCTAGCTGTTGTCCCAAGTCGCCTTTGCTGCCTTTCTTCTTCCCTTGATCTCAAGAACCTTGAAAAATAATTTTCTCCTTTGCCTAAGCTGTTGCCGATCAGGCTGGTCAAAAAGGGGTGTTGGGATGAGGAAAATACATAATGAAGATTGGAATTTTATCAACCTCTCTGAAACCGAGAACACTTAAGCCTCCCAACAAGCTTTTACTTAAGTCTAGCAATGTATTTTGCCTTCCGGGAAATGTTATCTTCTTGAAGTATTCTTAAGTGTAAGTTCGAGCACACTTCACTTTGTCTAGCAAGGTTGTTCTTCAAGTCAAGCAAGGTTTGTTTCTGAGCAAAGCCTTGGCTAAACCAAGCCGATACCAAGTCTTTTGGTAGATCTAGCAAGGTTTATTCTTAATGAATAGTGGTCCCAGTAAGCTTGAAGGAAGTTGATAAAGAAATATACTAAGGACTTCTTACTAGCAAGGTTCAACTCAGAGTAAGCTACAGTGCTACCAGCACAAGCTACAGTGTTACCAGCACACTTTAGCTTGCTTAATAAGTTAAAGTTAACAAAGAGTTGAAGCGATTTCTGAAGAACAAGTTTGCTCATAGGACTATATCGACCAAAGTTTGATATGGTCAAGAAGATTGAAGTCTGCTTGATGGATATTTTTTAAGGGAAATATCCTAAGTAAACTTTGCTCGGAGAACTGTTCCCCAGCACAGTTTATGGTTACCAGGTCTGCTCGGTGAAGAAAAAAGCTACAAAGCTTGCTCGAAGACCTGTTTACACTTACAATATATTTTATTTTGTTTGAATATGTAATGTTACTATCATTAGGGTTTCTAGAAGAAATGTCAGGTGTCAGGGCAGGCCTATAAAAAGAATAATTTAGGGCACGCCTATAAGAGACGACACCTAGACCTTACACCTGATTGTGATTTTGACGGCTGACATATTCCTTTACAAAATCTGCCTAAAGATCCAAACATTCCATTCTGAAACCTTAATCGATTTCGGATTGTTTCTAACATTATATTAATGGAAATCTTTTGAGTTACAGTTTGTGTTTGTTACCTTTGTGTCTAGTAAGCAACATGTAGGGTGTTAGTGTTTCTGCCATTAATACTCTATTATTCTTTCCTAAATTAGCAAGTCGTTAGCCTTCTTGTCGACACTTAATGTGTGGGTTACGACATAGTGATTGAGCGATATATACGGGACCGACAAGTGGTATCAGAGCTTGTTTCGCTATTTTGGTAAAGAACTGTTGCTGATTACTATTGATTATTGTTGATTTGAAGAAGAAGAATGACGTCAGCTTACTACTGTTCTATTTATTTGTGACGTCAGTTGTCCTATTTTTCATTTCTCAGATCTACAATTTGTTGGAGGTATAAAGTGTGTTTCCCTCTTAGATCTTCATTTCTTTGTTATTAATCTTGCTCTAATTTGTCTAGATATATCATATCTGATGATTTCATCCACAAATCTGATTATTTTCAAAAGAGTATTTGAGTTTTTATTTAAGTATTTGTTAAGTTTTTCTTAATTGTTCGAAAATATTTTATAAAATACCAAAAATATGTCTGGATATTATGAGCAAGAGGTGTATACTAACAAAATTTCAAGATTGCACGGACAGGAGAACATCACAAAATGGAAAGTGCTATTCGAGGCAGTCGTCTGCTACAACGATGTAGAAATGTGGAATTCTATCAAGACTAGACCCTATGTGGCTGATGGAACAAATAATAATACGGTATTTGAAGCTAGAATGAAAAAGGTTGATGATAGAGCCTTAGCCATGTTGAAGTTGCGCTTGTCATGGGAGATTCTGACCAAAGTTGCTCATCATACAACTGCTAAAGCCATGTATGATGCTTTGTTAGAAATGTTTAAAGGCAATATAGAACTGAAGAATATCAAGAAAGAAAAGCTGAAGCAACAACTTGACCGATTCAAGTACAAAGATGGTGAAAGACTCAAGTGTTTATTGGAAAGGTTCTTGACTATTTGTCAATGAAATCAGAACAACTTATTATGCAGTCACAGACTTGGATTTCAATACAAAATTGCATTCATCTTTATCAAAAGATTGCTATACTGCCAGCAAGTTTATTAGGCAGAAACCAAACTTTTCATTATTGAAGCTTGATGATGTGATATGCTTCCTGAAAGCAGCAGAGATTGAAATGATTGAAAATGAAATGTTCAAGGAAGACAGACCATGTTTTCAAGTGACCAATGCTCTCATAGTACCAATGGTAATTTTTCCACAAAGAACCAACAACAAATTCCACTTATTGATACACAAGAAGTTTTGTTGCTGTAAGTTCAAGTAATCAAGATGGACAATCAAGATTCAATGTCCATTTGATTGATGACAATGACTCAGCCTCAATGGCCAGTGGGCATAAACCTTATGGTGGTGGTAATGTTGGTCAAGGAAATGAATACCAAGCCTTGTTCTCAATGTTCACAGATTTATACAATGTCTTTGTTGCCAAGAATATGATCCACACCAGTGTTGTTTAAGATGATCTTGAGAAAATTGATGCAGATGACTTGGAAGAGATGGACTTAAAATGAGCTTCTATGTTGGCATTGAGGAGCAAGAGATTGTTTAATAGAATCCCTTGTATCTGGTCCTAATGAATGAATAGGTTTTGACAAGCCAAAAGCAATATGCTACAATTGTCAACAACCTGGACATTTTGCAAGGGTGTGCAACCAACAAAGAAATTTCCAAAACAATCAGTTTGCTCAACCAATAAATCAGTATCAGTATCGGAACAATAATCAAGGCCAGCAAAGAAACTTCAATAACAATTTCAACAACTTCAAAAACAATTATAACAACCAAAAAACATAGAATCACCAGCAAGTTGTTCCCCAAAAGCAGAATTATCAAAGAAACAACAATCGGAACCCTCCACAAGCTCCTGCAAACAACAACAGAAACAATGTCAATAATCAACCAAGGAATCAAGACAATGTGACAGTGACTACTCAACAACAAGAAGGAAACTTTGATTGGAGTGATCATGCCAATGAAATAGAAAAGGCAAATGTGGCATTCATGGCCAAAATTGAGAATGAAGCTGAATCTTCTACTTCTCAGGTACATTCAAACTCAACACTTAAATTACTTAAAACAATTGAATTATTAAAAATGACAGTATGGAAGCTTCAAAGTAAATGCTTCAAGAAGAAAAGCATGATTAATGTGTATGAATCAAGTGATTTTACCTGTGAGGATAGGGTCAAAAGTCATGAGCAAAACTGCATGGATAGTTATAGAAAGCATTCTAGATATATGACTGATATTGATATGTTGAAGAAAATGGTTATTGATGAGAAAGTGAAGAATATCACACTTTAGGTTGAGAATGACTTCCTAAAAAATCTAGTCTCAAAAGGAAATATATGTGGGATTCTGAAAAAATCAAAGAGGAGGATGGATACAAGGTAGTTCCTCCACCTTTCAATGACAATTACTCATTGAAAGTTGATAAGGAGAAAAGAGAGGCACACCTTACACAATTCAGAGATGTGTTCAAAGATAAGAAAGAATTCCTTGAAAATTATAAGTTGGTGGAAATTGATGAAAATTGGGAACATGTGGTGAAGTAAGATGTGAAAGAAGAAAAGTCTATTGGTATACAAGTTTCTAAAGATGACTTTGATGAAGAGTGTTTGAATGTGGATGACTTGAGTGATTCAAGTTATCAATGTTCAAGTGATGATGGTTTCAAGAACAAAAGAAAGGGAAAACCAAGATCAATTGACAAACTTCTTTTGTTACCACCTCTCACACCAAAGATGAGAAAAAATAATGAACGAATGAGAAGGGAACATGTGTCATTTGACATATGTGGTGGATCAAAGATTAACTACAATGATGTTAAGCCACCAAGTAAAGATGTTCTGAAGAAGAAAAAGGGTAATGACAAGAAGAAGACTAAATAAATTGTTACTAGTGAATAGTTCATTCCAGTTTACCCTGTGTTTTCAAGCCAAGAATTGTTTGATATTGGTGAAGTTGAAACAATGGAAGAGTATGAGAGAATACAATCAAGATTCAGAGGAAGTATTGATGATGACCAATCAATTTGGAAAGAATAACTTTTGTGAAGAGCACTGTTGAAAGGCAAGAGATCAAGATTGAAGAATTTGTGCCTTTTTTCAATTAACTTTGATGGTCTCTCTTCACAAAAGACAATTGGTGTTGATCCCCCAAGACCAAGTGAAAGATTTAAGAAATGGAAGTCTAGTGAAAGCTTTAAAGGAAAAGTATGGTGCACGAAATGTGATGTATATGGACATCACAGTGATTCATGTCATGAAAGATTCACTTTCAAGCCATTCATGTACCAGACACTACAAAGTTTAGACAAGATTAAATTTTCTACAAAAAGAAGTATGATGAGTATTTGGGAAAAAGGAAGAAGTGTGCAAATGAAGTAGTCAAAGGTGTTAAGTCAAAGAATGTAGAGAGAAATGAAGAAATTGTCAAGAATGAGAATGTTGATAAGAAATTAAAGAAGAGTGTGGTTCAACAAGAAACAAAGAAGATTTCATAGAACACTCAACCAATCCGAATTATTCCTCAGTAAGATTCAAAATCAGTAAAGTCTGATGAGAATGATAGGTCACCAAAACATGAAAAGAAGGTGAACAGAGATGTGTTCACAAGGAAGAAGCCAAGAGAGCTTATGGCGATGAAAAATTCTTATTGAAACATGGTTTTGAACCACAAGGTTTCCTTTGGAAGCCTAGAAATGAAACACAAGTGGAACCAAAGAAGTCAAGTGATACTGTTGTTACTAGTGTGAAGAGAAGTTATGTGATTGAGGAATGCAAGAGTATCATTCCTTATGTAGCAAGCACAATTGATCAAGGATATGAATCAGATGCATCTGGCTCTTGTGAAGTTGTTTATGAAGACCCTAAAACTATTCCCAATCCTAATGCAACACTTATCATGTCACTGATGATTTGCAAGTTGATCTAGCTTGCACTTCATTACTTAACTGATCACTTTTCTTTGATATGTGCAGGGATAGTCCACACCAATAAATGAAGTATGGTATATGGACAGTGGATGTTCCAGGCACATGACATGTGACAAGAGGTCACTAGTAAATTAAGAAGAGAAGTTTTAAGGACTTGTTGCATTTAGGAGTGATGAGAATTGAGGGAAAATTATAGGGAAAGGAATACTCACTAATGGCAAAGTTACTTTTGATAATGTGTTCTATGTTGAAGGCTTACAATATAACCTATTGAGCATATCCCAGATGTGTGATGAAGGTTATAAGGTTGGGTTTGATGATTCTCATTGCTTTATTCTCAAACCTAACTTTGTGATTCTTCCAGACATGATTATGATGATGGCTCCAAAAGATGAGAACTTATATGAATTGAATAAGATAGATGCCATTTCAAGGGGTGGTACTTGTTTTGTCTCAAAGACCACTGAAAATGAAACTAAGTTGTGGCACAGAAAGCTTTGTCGTGTTAACTTAAAGAACATGAACAAACCTGTTAAGGGTGAGCATGTAACTGGTTTACATACAAGGGAGTTCAAGCTTGATGACAAATGCATTTCATGTCAAAAGGGTAAGCAACATAAATCATCTCACAAAACAAAGCTCATAAACACAATTGATCAAGTGTTTGAAATGTTTCATATGAATCTCTTTGGTCCTGTAAGTGTTCCAAGCATTGGCAAAAAGAGATATTGTTTAGTGATTATTGTTGATTTCTTAAGATACACATAGGTTTATTTCCTAAGTTCCAAAGATGAAGTTGCTGATTTGATAAAGACTTGTGTTACCAGGATTGAGAATCAATTGGATGTAAGAGTGAAGGTTATGAGAAGTGACAATGGGACTGAGTTCAAGAATGGGGTAACGGATGAGTTTTGCAATGCAAAAGGAATTTTAGAACAATTCAGTGCCCCTAGAACTCCTTAAAAAAATGATGTAGCAGAAAGAAGAAACAGAACACTCATAGAGGCTACAAGAACCATGCTAGCATATGCTTTTCTGCCTGTCACTTTTTGGGCAGAAGCAATCAATACTGCTTGCTATGTTCATAACAGGGTTCTTCTTAACAAAACTCAAGACAAAACTCCCTGTGAGATTTTTTCAAAAGGAAGCCCTACATCAAGTTTCTCAAGCCATTTGGTTGCAAATGTTCATTATTGAACACCAAGGACTATCTTAACAAGTTTCAGTCAAAATTCTTGGATTGTTTTGTTGTTGGGTATTCAACACACTCAAAAGCTTATAGAGTCTATGTGAAAGACCATTTGAGTGTGATTAAGTCCTCTGATGTAATATTTAATAAAAAAACAGTTTGATACAGTGGATGAAGCATCATGGCTGTTTGATCTTGAGAAGCTAATCAAGTCTTTCAAGATATATCCTGAAGACTTTTAATGAAACTTTTTATAAAACAAGTGTGCATAAAGTGAATTCTATTAAGAAGGTTGATTTGGACAAACTGTGGTCCAAGGTTGCTGGTAAAAGGACTGAATATAGATTTATTAAGGATCCATCAACTGCTGAAAATGAACAAGTTCAAAATCAAGTTCAAGATCCGTACCAAGGTCATGATCAAGGATAAGATCAAGAACATGGTAACCAAGACAATCAAGAGGTTCAAGATGATCATGTCTTGAATGAGGAAGATCCTCGCAACCAACAAGATCAAAATCAAGAGCAGGCTGCAAGAGAAGCAAGATTTGAAAATTTGTTTCAAAACTTGAACATTGGAAATAATGTTGCATCTTCTTCACATGAAACTAATGAAGAAGCTCTTGAATTTCATAATGCAACAACTGATTTGGTTATTGAAGAACCTGAACTCAATAACACAAATTTGAATTCAAATATGTCTGCTGATTTAATTGTGCAAACTTCCTATATTTAAAGAAATCATCCACCTGAAACACATCATTGAGGACACTAATGAAAGAGTTACAAGAAGTGCATCTGAAACTGCAAACATCTGTTTGTACTCCTGCTTTCTATCCCAAGTTGAATTCAAGAACATTATTCAAGCTTTAAAAGACAACAATTGAGTAGAAGCAATGCAAGAGGAGGTGGCTCAATTCAGATATCTGCAAGTGTGGGAACTTGTTGACAAGCCAAGGAATAGGTATGCCATTGGAACCAAATGGGTTTTTAGGAACAAGAGGGATGAGAGAGGGATTGTTATAAAGAACAAAGCTAGACTAGTTGCATTAGGCTGCTTACAAGAGGAAGGTACTGACTTTGAGGAAGTGTTTGCACCAGTGGCAAGACTAGAAGCTATCAGAATCTTTCTGGCTTATGATACTTCAAAGAATATTAAAGTGTTTAAATTGGATGTTAAATCTGCCTTTATAAATGGAAAAAATAGAAGAGGAGGTGTATGTGACTCAACCACCATGTTTTGAGTATCCTGATTAACTTAATAAAATATACAAGTTAAACAAGGCTTTGTATGGATTACATCAAGCTCCAAGGGCTTGGTAAGATGAGTTATCAAATCATCTGCCTGTTAATGGCTTTCAAAGGGGAGCAATTGACAAGACCCTGTTCTACAAAAGGAGAGGAAGAGATTTACTCCTTCTACAAGTTTATGTTGATGATATCATCTTTGGGTCTACAAATTAACAAATATGCATTGAATTTGAAGAAGTAATGAAGTCAAAGTAATGCAAGAGCTCCATGGGTGAAATGAATTTCTTTCTGGGTTTGCAAGTTCAACAAAAGAAAGATGGCATATTCATTTGTCAATCAAATTATGTGCAGGACATTCTAAACAATTCAAATGTCAAGACCTCAAGATTGCTTCAACTCCAATGGACACCAAAGAAAAGATGATTGCAGATGAAAAGGGGGAGCCTGTTGATGAGCATGAGTATAGAGCAAAGATTGGATATCTGATGTATCTGCTTCAAGGCCAGATATTATGTTTGTTGTCTGTGCTTGTACAAGATTCCAATCAAGTTCAAAGATGTCTCACATGACTGCTATCAAGAGGATTTTTAGATACTATAAAGGGAAACGTGATTTGGGGATATGGTACCCAAAGAACCATGCCTTTGATCAATACTGCTTGTAATGTTCAGAACAGGGTTCTTCTCAACAAAAGTCAAGACAAAACTTCCTATGAGATTTTGTTTAAAAGGAAGCCCTAAATCAAGTTTCTCAAGCCATTTGGTTGCAAATGTTCACTGTTGAACACCAAGGAGGGGTTGAGGTATGATAAGACTATTCAGAGCAAGTTGTTATGGTGTTGAGGTATGATCAGAATATTCAGTTCAAAGCTTTATAGAAGCTCAAAAAGGGGGGGTTAGGTGAAAATTTATCCAACCTTTGGAAAATATAGTACATTGATTACTTTTGCCAATCATATGGATTTAATAGGCTAAAAAGACTATTAGTGCAGTCATTCGTATGTATGGTTGCTTTCCATGACGTGTAAAAACTGAGGTGATATAAACATAATGAAAATGCTAAACTTTATGTGGAGTTACATTGTTGTCTATGCATGTTCCAATATACATCTTCCGAATGATAGGCAGAAAAGTAATTATCCAGTCATACACGAACCTGTTGGTATTTGGTCACCAAAAATGAATCATCTTATGAATACGACAAAGAACAAATGTGAACAAAATTTTTATCTTTATTCAACCAAAATTTGATATATGTTCACAAATTTTGAAAGAAAATCCAAACATGAGGGTTAATTTTAGAACTACAGAGATGGGGGCGTAAAAGTAAGTTATGTCATGTCTCAAATGAAAGGCCTGTAAGTCCGAACTGCGTGGCATGTATGTCCAACGTTCAGCCTCATATATGTTTGAAGTTTTGAAAAGAAAAATCAATAAATTTAAATGTTCTTTCATTAAATATTTTGACCAAATGTCAGGGGGTCGGAGTAAATGGACCAACATAACGAGGACTCAGCTTTCCTTTCTTCCCAAATCTAACAATTCCTATCCATGGTGAGACTTTTAATAAAACTCGATCTCCAACTTGGAATTCTAACGGTCTTCTACGGTTGTCGGCGTAGCTCTTTTGTCGATCAGAAGCTGCTTTCAACGTTTCCTTGATCTGAGAAACTAGCTCGGTGGTTTCTTGAACAATTTCAGGTCCAGTTAGCTGTTTTTCTCCAACATCTGCCCAACAAAGTGGGGATCGACATTTTCTCCCGTATAAAGCTTCTAATGGTGCAGCTTTAATACTAGAGTGGTAGCTATTAATGTAAGAAAACTCAGCCAAAGGTAGGTGAGTATCCCAACTTTTGCCAAAATTGAGAACACAAGCTCGTAGCATGTCTTCTAAAGTCTGAATTGTTCTTACACTTTGACCGTCTATCTGCGAGTGATAGGTAGTACTCATATCTAGACGAGTTCCTAGGGATTCAAGCAATGATTTCCAAAATTGAGAGATAAAACGACCATCCCTATCAGAGATGATTGAAACGGGAATACCATGTTTTGCAACGATTTCTTTAAGGTAGAGTCTAGTTAGCTTTTCCATACTGTCTTTTTCTCGGATCGGAATGAAATGTGCTGACTTAGTCAACCTATCCACAATTACCCAAATAGCATCGTGATTATTAGGTGTTGGTGGCAATTTGGTTACAAAGTTCATTGTGATATTATCTCATTTCCATTGAGGGATCTCAGGTTGTTGAAGCAATCCAGGTGGCTTCTGGTGTTCAGTTTAAACTTTAGAACATGTTAGGCATTTGCTGACATAAATGGCTATGTCTCCTTTCATGTCTGGCCACCAATATATTTCTTGGAGATCCTTGTACATCTTTTTCGAACCTGGGTGAATCGACTATCTAGACTTGTGCGCTTTGTCTAGAACCAATTTTCTCAAGTTCCCATATCTAGGCACCCAAACTCGATCGATGAGGTATGAAGTACCATTAGATTTAGTGACAAATTCGCATTCCAGACCTCTCAACTTTTCAGCTTTTATACACCGGGGTTTTAGAGCTTCACGTTGCGCATCACGTATTCGAGTCGTTAGATTTGTCTGTATCGTTAGACCTAGTGCTCGAACGTGTAATGGCTTTTCTCTTTCTTTTCTACTTAACGCGTCTGCTACAACATTTTCTCTTCTAGGGTGATAGCGAATATCACAGTCATACTCGTTAAGCAGTTCAATCCAATGTCTTTGTCTCATATTGAGATCCTTCTGATCGATATTGTGTTGGAGCCTTTTGTGATTAGTGAAAATTGTACACTTGGTACCATATAGGTAGTGTCTCCAGATTTTAGACGCAAAGATGAAAGCTCCGAATTCCAAATCATGAGTTGTGTAATTTTTCTCGTGCACTTTAAGTTGTCGTGACGCATATGCTATCATTTTATCTCTTTGCATAAGCACGCATCCAAGACCCAATCGTGAAGCGTCATAGTAAACAATGAATCCATCTGTTCCTTCTGGAAGGGATAGAATAGGTGCACTGCACAACTTTTGCTTAAGTAACTGAAATGCATCTTTTTGTCTCTCGGTCCAATCGTACTTTTTATCTTTCTGGGTTAATTGAGTCAAAGGTTGCACTATTGACGAGAAATTCTCGATAATACCCAGCTAGACCCAAGAATTGTCGCACTTCAGTTGGAAACTTTGGTGCTTCCAAATTCTTAATAGCCTCGATATTTGAGGGATTAACGTGTATTCCTTTCTCATTGACAACGTGTCCAAGAAAGTGAACTTCCCGGGTCCAGAAATCACAATTTGAAAACTTCGTATACATTTTTTCTTTCTTCAGCAGTTCCAAAATCAACCTTAGGCGTTTTCCATGCTCTTCCTTGGTTTGTGAGTAGATAAGTATATCATCGATGAATACTATCACGAACTTATCCAAGTATGGCTTGCAGACTCTGTTCATCAAGTCCATGAATATAGCAGGAGCATTTGTCAATCCAAACGGCATGACAAGAAAATCATAGTGGCCATAGCGAGTTCTGAAAACTGTCTTGGGAGTATCTCCTTCTACTACTCTGAGTTGATTATATCCAGAACGTTAGTCGATTTTTGAATAATAGTTGGATTCCTACAGCTGATCAAACAGATCATCAATCCTCGGTAGTGGGTACCGATTCTTAGTAGTTAGTTTGTTCAACTCCTAGTAATCGATACACATCCGGAATGATCCATCCTTCTTTTTGACAAACAGTACTGGAGCTCCTCAGGGTAAAAAGCTAGGACTAATAAAGCCTTTATCCAGTAATTCTTGATGTTGATTGGACAGTTCTTGCATTTCTGACAGTGCTAATATGTACCGAGATTTGGCTACCGGTGCATAATCTTGAACAAGATCTATCCTGAACTCAACTTGTTTTTCTGGAAGTAGACCCGTAAAATCTTCGAGAAAAACTTCAGGGAAATCTCGAACCACCGGAATGTCTTCAACTTTATGCTCCTTGGCTTTGGTGTCAACTACATTGGCTAAGAATGCGGGGTATCCTTTTCGTAACATCTTTCGGGCTTTCATCACGTTGACAAATTTCAAATCTGTGTTACTTTGATCTCCCCGGATTGATAAAACTTCTCCATTAGGAAAGTGTATACGAACTAACTTCTCGGAACTGACAATTTCAGCCTGATTTCTAGATAACCAGTCCATTCCTACAATGATATCAAAGTTGCCTAATATAACTGGCTGAAGATCGATTTCGAATTTTCGAATTTTCGATTTTCCAGTAGAACGGTACAACCATAAATGATTTCTCTGGTTTCTATAAGTTTCTCGTTGGCTAATTCTATGGAAAATTTATTTTCTAATTTACTGGGTTTAATGTCAAGTAATGGTTCGAATTGTTTAGAGGCGAAACTCAAATCAGCACCCGTGTCGAAAAGAACATATGCATAGTGGTTATTAACCAGAAACGTACTAGTTACCACAGATGAGTCCTTACGTGCCTTCTTTGCGTTCATCTCAAATGCTTTCCCTTTATAAGCCTGACCCCTAAGCCTTGGGCATTCGTTCCTATAATGTCCCTCAACTCCACATTCAAAACATTTATTCGTACTCTGGTTCGGTGGTTGGTCACGACATTCTCAGACCAAGTTTCCAAATCAATTACATCGAACACATCTTCTACAAGTACCATGATGACTTCTACCACAAGTGTAAATCGAGGAATTGGATTAGGGTTTCTAGAGTTAGCGACAAGCAGGCGGCCTGATCCTTGGTTCCTTCCATTCTTAAATTGGCCTCCTGAGTTACCCATCCATTTCTTTTTGTTATTTCCAACATCGGTAATCTGTTTCTCTGATTCCCCTCCATCTCCAATAGATTTCTTTCCGGCATCCTTTTTAACCACAATACCCTTACGAACCACATCATTAGCGAGAATTTTTGCTAAAGCATGACCAGACTGAATTGTATCGGGTTTAGAGGAAGTCACCATCCCTCTAATCTCTGGCGCTAAACCCCATATGTATCTCTAAATTCAAACATATTCCGGGGACCAAACGAGGGTACCAGTCTAGAGAGTGCATTAAATCGTGACGTGTAGGTATTAACGTCAGCTCCCTCTATGGTTAAATTCCAGAAATCGTATTCAATCTTCTGAAGCTCGTTTCTAGGACAATACTCTTGTAACAGCATATCCTTCAACTGCTCCCAAGATAAACCGTTTGATGCCTCTTCTCCCATATTCTGGATTAAAGAATTCCACCATTCTAAGGCCTCATCTTGGAAAAAACAAACGCCATATTTGATTCTTTCGGCTGGAGAACAGTTACTAATCTTCATCACGGACTCCATCTTTTTGATCCATCTTACAATCGCTAAAGGACCTTCGGCTCCCGTAAAAGTTTTAGGACCGCACCCTTGGAATGTTTTGTAGATACATCCAAGTAATTGACTCACTGTTACATAGTTATCATAATCATAACTGATTATTAACTAATCACAGTTTGAATACAATCAATCACTGAGTTATTTCAGTCCTTTTTCTACCTGAGGGGTTACCCGTAGCAGTTCTAATACCAGTACCCAACGAGGTACCGTTCCAGGTTTCGTTTTCCATGTTTTGACCTTGGTGGCGGTCAGTACCTTGGTCAACATTCTCTTGTTCCATAGCTGTATTAACATGTTGTGCAATTAATTGAGCTAATTCCTTGGGCGTCGTGGGTAAACCAGAACCTCGGGCGGTGCCTTACCTAGTCCTTGGTGGCATTTTCTTTTTAATAATAAACAAAGAAATATTAGATTATACACAATAATTTCACAATTAATAATCAAACATTGTAAATAACATAATACACATTCATAAAGGAAAATTCTTAATATATCATTAAACATCCAAAATTTGGTACTGGTACTTGAATTGTCTTAGAATTTTCCCAAACACAAGTACAAATAGGCCTAAAGTGCCTATGAAACATACAAGGAAATAAATAAACAAACATCAAAAGAAATTAATATCCCATATTCATCAACACCACTTCCCCTTAGCTACCAATACCCATTACCACCCATCATGGACCTGGTGGTAGCTGGAGTCCCAAAACCCTCCTAATGTGAGCCATGTGTGCCTCGACCCTCCTAAGCCTCTGCAGAATGTTGGAGAATGTCTGGACATCAAAAACATATATCATCTCCAAGTGGGATATGCGACCACGAAGGTGATCGATAGCAGAGTCCTGAGTGGCCAGTCTGTCCCTAATGTGGCTCATATGACGGTCGCATGGAGAGCATCATTCCACCCACTGCATCCTCTCCATCTTTGGTGAGGGTCCACCAGCAGATGAAGGACCAGCGCCACCTTCCACAGGTCGCTTACCCCTTCGGGTGTACACCTTAAGTGGTTTAGGTGTCACCAGTTCAGGAGAAGGGTTCGCAGTCGGTGGTGGTCGAGCAGGGGTAGTAGTGACTGGAGTAGTAGGTGGAGCAGACATAGGTAGGGCCAGTACAGGCTGTGAGGTCACCGGGGATGGACTACCAGTAGATGCAGAGTAAAGTACCACTGCCTTAGCGGCTTCCACGGCAGCCATAGCTGGCATGGCCTCCTCGGACACAGTGAACTTAGCCACGGGGGTCTCAGCTCTCTATTAAGAGCCACCAGTCTCAATAGTGATCTGGCTGAATTTGCTGGCTGGGGGTAGGCGAACTGAGGGTGTACTAGTTCCAGCAAGTGGAGGTGCGTCGGCTTCCACCCAGCCGTTATTTGAACCAATCGCAGAAGTACTCATGTGAGCGAAAGTGGAGAAGTTGCCCGATGGGGGTGGGTGAGTGAGCTGTCGTAGCATAGCTTGTGCCATTTCCAGCTGCTGCTCTGGTGTTTCCACTAATACCGAATTCGGGGAGGGTATATCCCCCGCCTCGCTATCGGAGTCAGTGTTGGAGAGGTCAATGATTTTCCTAGGTTCGGACATCTGTGACATAAGACCAAAAATTTGTGCTAAGTAATCATATCATATAATCTATAATTAAAGAAAATGAAATTTAAAATTTTTCGTTTATCACAACTTCGTTAAATGGGAAAATTATTGTTTTATTTAAATATTCGAGTTATAGTTTAGAAATTTTTCTCAAAAAATTTCTAATTCGCTATAACCATTGGCTCTGATTCCAACTTCTGTCACACCCCGAAAACTTAAATTAGCAGCGGAAGTCTTAATTAAGACGTTCGAGTGGTAACAGACGCCGATTAGCCACAAAATATTTAATCACACACAATTAATGTACATGTTGGACATTTATTATTGAAAACACAAGTTCCAAGTCATCAGAGTACGTATTATTTTGAAATATTATGTCAAACTGTCGGGATTTAAAGTCCCCCGTTTTCTCATATTCTCTTCACGAAGCGCAAAGTTTTCCTTTACCTAAAAAACACATTTAAAATATGCGTCAACACAATGGTTGGTGAGTGTTCAGTAAATTTTTAAAGGGTTTATCATTATATAATATTGCCATGATCTTTCCTTACCACAAAAGACCCATTTGACCCCTTCTTTCGTTATACTAACAAAAGCGTCAGAAATTCCTCATTTTGTTTTATAACAAATGTGATAGTTATAAACTAGCTAAGAATATAACAAATGTATGACTTCCTTAAACCTATAATCAAAGCGTACAATAATTCAAAATATTTATCACTTACCCCACCGGCGCGACCGGTGATGATAGGGCGTCACCCCGATAGATCTATCAATATTTCTATGTCTTTTAACAGTTAACGGTTATAAGACAGCGGTAATTTTCTTGATATTTGCTCTCGACAGCCTGACCACGTTAATCAACGTCGGTCAAATTTAAATTCATTCCAATACCACAATTATTAAAAATAAAACGCACTTTAGAGCCAAACGTGTTTTCCCCCGAACACATTTATAAATCATTTAAAACATCTAAAATGGTGGGGATTTCTGAGAAACTCACCTTGACTGTTATTGTCGGTTTTCATTCGCGTCTCGTGTCCTATTCATTTTGTACACGTTTTTAATAATTTATTCTCACAATAACCATAAGTGGTTCTTTCAACTTAAAGCACACCACTATTTTAGCCTTTAAAAAATGTTTTAACTCATTCATTAGTATTAGTGTTCCAACGACCCACTGATGGCTTTGTTTTGGTTAAGTCCATAATATATATATTCACTCAAGCACACATCACAAATATTATAAATATAAATATATATATATATATATTCATACACATGTATTTTATATATCTACTTCTATATTACTAACATATATATTTATATACATATAATCATCAACTATGCAAATAAAACACTTAAGTAATTTCTAAAACATGTTTATTAATTATTAATTAAATATTTACATGTAATTATAGTAAAACATCTTTTTACTTGCTAAATTATTTAAGTCTTTCAAAATTTTGCAATACTTATAATAAATTAGTAATATTTTACCGATTTTGTCGGTTTAGCGTTTAACGGTGAATTGGTTAATGTTTTTATTAAGAATCAATCTTTTTAAGTAAAAATATAGATTTTATAGCTGAAGTATATGTATTTATAAGTTAGTTTGTAAAAATATATTTGTTGTCGGTTTAGTTTAAATTTAGCAAAAATGGTCATTTTTAACGTTTTCGCGCCGTCTTTCGTGACGCGACTCGTTTATGGTCAAGTTTTATCATCTTGACCGCATTAAACATATTATATAGTGTAGTATATATGAGTTTTTAAGTTTTAGGGGCTGTTTTATTTCAGCTCCTAAAATCTTTGTCGGTTTGCGTTAAAAATCCGATTTTTCGACAAGTTAAGTAACCGACACTCATTTTAAACCAAATAAAGCATGCATGGCATATAACACACACAATATAATTATTATAACATGCAAATATATATAAATTTCCAGAATTAATATTACCTCATAAAAATCATATTTTATTAACTAAAGACATGCATTTATTTCATATCATAACTTCATTATGTCACACATTATTAACTACACTTATGATATTATTTTCTAATGATTTGTAACATTTACTATACTTATGAAACCAGATTTTATTTCATTCTTTTTTATATTTATTGTTTTTATTATATAAGTCTAAATATTACTTTTCCAAGATTTATCCTAGCTTTTTATGACAACTCTTTATATCCTTTTTACTTACTTGTTTTTCAACCTATAAATATTATTTTATTAATTTATGTCAACCATTTTAAAAATAATATTAACAAGTTTACTAGTAACAATTCAAAGTTTAAACATAACAATCTTAAGTAGATTACATGCATGTATAGTTTATATGTTTCTATCAACAAGAACATATATCTAAGCTAATATTATTACCAATCTTGTATTGTTATCATATTAATCTCATTTTTGTCAAGAATCATATATGTATTATCAATCTATAAGCATACATATCAATATTCAAGTATAGATCATCAAAATACACTCATGCTTGTAACATTAAACGTTTGAAAGTACACATATTTATACTATCTCTCTAACTCACGGCTCTCTCTCTCTCTATCTCTATCTCTTGATATTCATACTCTCTCTCTCTCTCTCTCTCTCTCTCTCTCTCTCTTCATATTCATACTTTTTAAACTCATTTTAATCTTTTAGATCTTAAAATCACCAAACCAAGATTAACAAATATGAAAATATAAGTGATATGCATGTGTGTATGTATGTATATGTGGGTTCGGGTTCCACATACACACACATACAACCCACGGGTCATACATGCATACATACTCACTTTGTAATCTTCCATTTTCACATGAGTTTAAGGGTTTGGTTGTTTGTGTGAACCCTTTTAAGATGCAAAACAAGTATTTTTGCATTAAAACTTAAAGAATGAAACCTAGGGTTTCGGATTTTACCTTAGGGTATTAGAGAAAGGCACAAGAGAGTATGCTTGATGGACTCTAAGTGTATGTTCAAGGCTTGAATCTTCTTATCTTTGCTTTTTACTCATCTTTCTTGATTTTAAATTAGGGTATTGAGTAGAATATGTATGATAATATGAAAATGGAAGAGAGAGAGAGAAGGGGGGTGGGTGTTCGGCCGCAAGAGGGAAGGAGAGAGTGGGGTGGTGGTTTGTGTTGGTGCATGGAGTAATAATAGGGTTTGTGTTGGAACAAGTGTATGGTATGGGGTGATGTGTTATGCATGCATGTATGTAGAGTGATAATAAAGCAAGCCAAGGGTTGGGGTAGGGAAGGGTTGGACGGCTAGGAGAGGGAGTGGGGTGCTTAATATATATATATATATATATATATATATATATATATATATATATATATATTTATTAAACATGTAAATTTATTTAACCCCTTTCATCTTATTTTACAAAACACAACAAGTTAGGATAATTTTTATAAAACCAATTACATATATAAATTCCTTGTAAAATTAGCTTCGAAACCATGTAAAGATGTAAATTTTTTGTGTTGGTTGGTTTCGGGTCCTTACGGTGTGCGGTATCGACTTCTACTCGCTTATTTCCTAAATTTCGTGAATCGAAAATTCTAAAATTATGTTTACGACTTAATATTAATATATTTACTAATTTATATTATTTTAGGTCATTCCTGACATTTAGGAATTTATTTGGACTTTTAACCTACCCGGGTCGTTGTTAGTGTCAGTTTTGAGCAGTATTCGATACGCGCCAAAACTTAACTTTTTGAACACAATAAAATATAATACTCATATTTTTGGAATCTTTGTACTAAAATATTATTATTTTATTTTCCATAATATTAGATTACACGATAAACACGGATTACATTAGCACGGTATTAGTCTTAAAAAGCTCGGTTATCACAGAGGACATACTGAAAAATTTATATGCTATATATGGAAGTAGTGAGGATGAGAATGATGAGGTGAGAGGTGAGGAAGATGGTTATGATGGTGATGAATCTGATGGTGCTGAATAGAACTATAATGTAAATGATATGATTGTGGAGAATGTAGTGGAGGAGAATGAGAAATAGGTTGTTGCTGATGAAAATGTGGCTGGACATGAAAATGAAAACATTTTAACAACTGAAGTCATAGCAACTGATGCTATAGCTACTGAGCCACAAACGGATGTTATAATGGAGGAAGGAGGTGAAACAGAGGAAATTGTGTTGACTGAAGAGAATATTGATAATACAACCTTTGAGTTGAAGAAAGTTGATGATGTTGATGAGTTATGACAGATCTGATGGATGATATTGATAATTTTCCTAGTGAACCAGAAATGGTGAGGGAAACTGATGAAGAGAGGAGGAAGGCTAAGGGAAAGTCAATTGCAGAAGATGAAGGGCAATTGCAGCCCCTGAACACTAAAAACAAGAAATCCATTGATGACATATTGGATGTTGATAAAACTGATGAACAAGTTGCCAAAAGGCATGTTGATACATTGATTTAGATGACGGAGAGAGAAAGGATTGCAAAATCCTTAACTAAGCAGGAGTTTGTACAACAAGAAATTCTTATTTGTTCATCACGTTTTAATAAAAACAAGCATGTGGTAGATTTAAATTTATTTTACTCATTACCGCATGTTCCGATACCGAATATTTAAATGCTTTAAAAGTATATATTTTTTTGCTCTGTTACCCTGAGAGCTTCGCTTCTCGTGGAGTGTCCCTCCAACAACATGTGCTCCTTCCGTGACGGAGAGATTAGTTCACGGTGTCCCTAGGTGCAGGTGTGGTATAAAGCTACTAGGAGGCGTATGGATCGATCCTAGCTCTGTTTCAGTTTCAGTTTCTGGGAATGGACGTAGGTGTGCCAACCTGCCCCATTCAATGTGATTGGTATACAGAAATGGCCCCCTGTAGTGTTTCGGCTTACTGTTTATGCGAAATATTTTATTAATTGTGCACCGCTTATCGAAATTGTTTTATTGTTAGTGAAAATTGTTTTGCTATCGCCATCGTACACTATTGTAACGATTCCGACGAAACCCGGTATACCCTAACCGGTAGACAATAGTTACGTCATATTTAATGTCGGGTACATGAGTTACCATAGTAATTATACGAGAATACATGGTTCACTGTATTGATCGTACGTGAATATATAATTCATCGTATTGAATATGCGATTAATCGATCGATAGTTATTGAAACCCGAACGAATCGAGGGTTCAATTATAGATGAGATATATGATATTTAGTAATGTTTACGAAGTATTAAAGCTTCGGGATAAGTGAATTAAAGCACAGAAAAAAAATTTCGATTTAATGGTACGTCGGTACATTAAACGAAACCTTTAATACCAAACCGAGCAAGAGATGATCGATCAAGCCGAAAAAGATGCGCGATAATTAATGATATGATGTTTTAAGTTAATAAATGTCATGGTTTAAGTTTTTAAATCGGTTTTATATAAATTTCATTTTTAAACCGAAAAACGACCGTTTTAGCCTCGTTTTAAGCCGAATTAAACATTTAACCGAAAAACGAACTGAACCAGATTATCCAAAACATTATCCGGATTTCGAGAATCCAAATGAGTGGCCAAGAATGGAGAGGTGGGTCCCACCCCACCACCTCCTTAATCCCGATCGGACTCCCCATCAACCCCATTCCATTTTATTTTTTTTTTAACAAGCAATTCCATGTTCTTCCTTTCCTCTCTACAAGATCATCTAAAAACCAGAGTTTTTAGCAAGAAAACCGAGGTAAAAACCGAGTTATTTGCGTGTTCATCTTCGTTTCTTGAGTTTGTTTGCAAGAAAATGAGGTTTCAAAGATGAAAACCGATTCTTGCATGATCAAGTGATGTATACGGGTTATACAAGGGATCTTGGTCCAAGAAAGGAGTTAAACGAACCAAAAACGAATTTTTACGGTTCAAACTTTAGTTTTGAAGCAATAACCGAAACTATAGTGTAAGAGGCTTGATCGTGAGTGTAACTTGTTTGGTATTGTGGTATGTTGGTTGTAGGTTCTGTATTTAGTGGTAGATAAGGCGGAAAGACGAGTTTGTAGCTTGTAGTGGCGGAAAACGAAAGGTATATTTGGTTTATGTTCGGTTTTGGAGATTTGGACAGATTGTTTATGGTTTAGAGTTAGGTCATGAAATTTGACAGAGGTGTTAAACACATAAAAATAAGAGTTCTGTGAATTTTTGGTAATTTTTGGACAAAGGATGAATATTTGGTGAATTTAATGCTCGGTTTTGGCTAAAAATGGTGAAAAATAGTTAAATATCATGAAAAATTCTGGAAAATTTCAGATAGGCTTTTTATATCATTTATATGTCACACACAAAATTTTAGGTCAGTTGGAGAAGTCTAAGTAGGCTTTTCGGTTAAACGAGTTCTAGGGCTTTCTAGCTTGGTTTTAGTGAAAATGGAATGTAAAAAGAGATTTTGGTTCTAGAAAAATTACAGGGGACTATGTGGATGGCAGGGGACATCCAGGAAAAATTTGGGATTTTTCTAAGGTCGTTTGGTATTTACGACGTATTTAGTGTTTAAATGGTGTTTAAAAATAGATAAATAAATTTTAAATATAAAAATTAATTCTGGAAATATTTTTATAAAATTCCCCACTGTCAAAAAGTGATTTGGGCAAAATTTCAAGATCCGAGACAAAACGGATAATTATTTGTGCAAAAACAAACTTTTAAAGTTTAAAACGCGTAAACCGGTAAAGTTCGTCTAAACGAACTGACTGGTGTATAAAAACCCTAAAAATGAACTATTTTCATATAATTGAGTTAAACAAGTAAAAATGAATCATCCGAAAATAATTCGGATGATTTGGGTATTTTTAACCGATTTAACAGTTTCCGGTACGCTAAAGACGGAAACGGGTCCCGCGGCCAATCGGGGCGTCTAAACCGAGCTATAATTTCACATCTTTAATTAAATTATCAGTCAACCACTACTTTCGGGTCGTGTGTGACCAAACTCATTTTTGAAACGTAAAAACGGATAACCGTGCTAGGCACGCAAAACGAGAAAAACGACTAATAGTAATTGTGACCATGGAACTCTAAACGATATCACAATCTGAGTCCGGGGAAGTGTTTCTGGGTTAACATTGCCCCCGGAATGGGTACAGTACTGGGTTAACAGTGTCCCCAGATGTACCGGTTAACACGGTTAAAGATTATATAAACAATAATTGTATAATAACGATCGTAGGGATCATATTACAAGATTTGGACATGTTAGTTGATAATGATTGTTGTTACCTGCTTGCATGTGCTAAGGTGAGTTTCACGAGCCCCTTTTTCTGAATTGTTTCAAATATTTTCCCGGGGCGGAAGCATGTTACTATTGAAATGTTTAAGTACATACTGAACGCATGGATTTGCGTGTGTTTATAATTATATGATTGTACAGGAATCGTACGGAATGGGTACAGTACTGGGTTAACAGTGCCCCCAGATGTCCTTAAAAGTGTTTCTGGGTTAACGTTGCCCCCGGAATGGGTACAGTACTGGGTTAACAGTGTCCCCAGATGTCCAAAGAGGTGTTTCTGGGTTAGCATTGCCCCCGGAAAGGGTACAGTACTGGGTTAACAGTGTCCCCAGATAATATTATATTATGATATTGATTTTATCAAGGTTTACTCAAATTGTGAAACTCACCAACTATTCGTAGTTGACCCGTTTTCTCACATGCTTTTCAGGTATAATTAAGATGAAGTGATTGCTTACGTGCTAAGTGCTTGATGTGTGTAAGATTTGCGTGCGGGATGTTAGGATATATTATAATAAATAGAATTATGTATCGTATGGTATGATGTGTGTATCACCTAGACGGTAATGAAATACGAGATAATGTAATTTGAAGTGTATTAATGCATTCAGTTTTCTTTATAAACAATGTGGTTGATATCAGAGGCGTCTGTTGCATCCCGTTTACGTTTCCGCTGCGGTTTCGGGGTGTTACAGAACTTGGTATCAGAGCCATTGGTTATAAAGAATTAGGATGTCTTTAAAAGATACCTAAAATATAACCAGTAGCTCAAGTATTATAGGATCTGAATATCAACTAATAATATATAGTGACGGGATCTGGATGAACTTGGATGGACAAGTGAGTTATTATGGTCCGGAACATAATAACAGACTTGTCCGCACGAGGGAATTCAGGGGAAGTCACTGGGTACGTTAATAGGTAAAAATGGCAACATATGAGTAAAGTATATAATATTATTTATGCGTGCTAATGTGTATATATATATATATGTGTACATATCTTGTGGGTACATGTATTGAGAAATAGGACCCGGATAAGGAACCGGGGGATGAAATAATAAAAGTACCGAGAATGCTGAAAATTTCTAGACCATCGGTTGATGATGAGTCTGACTTATCAGGCCATAGTTATGATAGTACCAAGTTAGAACTCCCGTTTGACATTAACCAGAAATATCTAGTAACCGTCACTCCCAACCAAAGTCGATAAATCCCTTACCCTACCAATACCGGTACCGTATATCCTAATAACCCCCTATGTTCACCCGAACCGCCGACCCTCACGTACGGATGGATCTGTACCTGAACCCATTCTTATTCCATTAAGGTAAATAAAAAAAATAATAAATAAATAAAATAAAATAAAATAAATAATAATAACAATAATAAATTGGATAATAAATGAGCAGATAAAAATAATATATAGAAATATATATATGTAATTCTCACTCTCAAACATATGAGTCATATCACCTCCAGATCGAGAATTGCCGATTTTAGC
Source organism: Bidens hawaiensis (assembly GCF_021521415.1). Taxonomy (NCBI): domain Eukaryota; kingdom Viridiplantae; phylum Streptophyta; class Magnoliopsida; order Asterales; family Asteraceae; genus Bidens; species Bidens hawaiensis. The sequence goes on from NW_027504867.1 coordinate 229,673, forward strand.
GAACCTAGAACGCCTGAGGACATTGACTGAACAAGTGATAGAGTTTCCCAGAATAGTAATTGATAATATATGAAGGCAACCCATGTTGCGTGAATACCTTGAACCTTGCAACTCCCTATGTATCCTTACATCCGTTAGATGCCTATACCCGTGTATACTCGAATAGAATGATTACCCATACACAAAGAGGTGTTGGAATCATTAGAGCATAGTTGGTTGTTAGTTCGTAGGTGGTATACCGTGTATGCCGGATATACAAATAGACACGGATATTATAACTCCGTGGTACGTAATCGTTTGGTGCTCACGGTGAGCATGTATCGGTTATGCTGACATGCAGAAGGATATTGAAATCAAGCATATTAAACATTAATCTTTGTTGAGAAAGATCTATATGTCAGTTGGTGACAAGGGTTATGAAACATATTTGAACGTTAACCGACATCAGGTTAAGTCCATATGTTATTATATTTGTGGGACATATATACTAGATGCTGGTATGTGTAATATATATGATAATATTTGGTGTGTATGTGTACCTGCTGCTATGATTGAGCTAGTAACGAGTTATACGGTGAGATTAGTATTGATTACTGCGTACGGGATGAGTACGGCAGAATGACATAAAAAGAGTAACTCCAATGATGGAGATTGATATGATTCAGTCGATTGTTCAAAGATAGCAGATGATGATACCGAATGTCGTATCACAGATCACTGCTAGTGTTGATGCCAATGTGATCGCAGAATTATAGATCGAGCAATCACATGATTATGAATATTTCAATTCTTAGTGGTATTACTAAGGGTGATAATGCCCCACCGAATATTATTATGACTACAAGCATTAGTTATAAACTAAACATGAATAGTAGTCGTAATGAATTAGATCCGGTATGAAGGATATGTTGTTGGTTGTGTTAGGGAAATTATTGATGGTTTACTGTTGGTAAAGGGAGGAATAGATTAGCAAGTGGATAGAAAAGATCGAAATGGTTAAGGATGTTGGTAAGAGTCTAGAACATGGTGTAGTGAAATATGCTACAGATATGTTGGTAGATTATGTTGTATCGTGATGGAACACGATGGTACAAAATTGTAATTAGAAAATTATTACTCAGATGATATGGTCAGAACTTAAAATTCTTGTGCTAGAGCACTTTTATTCTAGTAATTAAGTTCAGAGATTGGAAACTGAGCTATGGAAAATAGAAATGTTGTGTGCTGATAACTTAGAACACGCTAATCGTTTGAAGGAATTGTCATGTCTGGTGACATGGCTAATTACTCCTGAAACTAAGCGAAGTAAGCGCTATATTGGGGACTAACTCCATCGATAAGGAGTATAGTCAATCCTGTAAAATATACAACCTTCGGAAAGGTTGTGTCACAAGCCAACATTGATATATTTGACTCTATGGGAAGCGGAATGGAAGGACGTTAGGTGAGACGTCGAGTGTTAAAGAAGAGAAATGATAAAGGTATAGTGCAAGATAGACTTGTGAATAAGTAGGTATGTCCTACAACCCAGAATTATACTAAGACTAGTTCTGGTGTGAAAACATGAATCGCATGAAGGGTCCTTCCCTAAATGTGGAATATATGGTTATCGGCAGGAAGAAGAATGTCGAGTGATAGTAGGCCACAGGTGTGGTAAAGATGGACGTAATGCCCTAATTGTAGAACCAATTGAAGCCACGTGAACCGACAACCCCAGCCCATTCGTGTACAACCACTCCGAACCCAACAACTTCAATAACAATCCATCCAAAGAAATCAAATTATGCCAAACAGTTGTACTTGCTATGAATGTGGCAGTACAGAACGTTTCAAGAGAAATTGCCCAAAGTTGAACCAAGGTGTCGTTGGAAGATGAACCTCATGACAAGCATCAACCTCTGATCAAGCAAGGAGCCGTGCTTTTGTGAGTAATTCAAATAAAGCACGTCATGATCCAAAGGTGGTATTAAGTACATTGTAGTTTTAAATCAATAGACTTCAGCGATATTTTTACGGTCGTCGATAGAAGTTAGTTCCTGTTAACCTCCTATCATTTGGAAAGATACCGATTAGTGAAACTATAGAACCCTATACTGTAGAATCGCTAACGGTAAACCCCTAATGGTTAACTAAATTGTTCGGAATTGTCCTATTATTCTGAACGATTAACCTTTCCTTATTGACCTACGACCAGTAAAGTTAAGAAGTTTTGACGTAATAGTTAGCATGGATTGGCTAACTCAACATGAAGCTGAAATCAAATATGAAAAGAAGATGATTAGAAGCTCTCCTTCGGACGATGAAGCGATTAAATACAGAGAAAAGTGTACGGTATTATGTTACCACTCTAATCTCATCTTGAGATGTTATAATATTTACGACAAGAAGACGTGGTGTATTTAACAAACGTGATTGCCACAGATTTAAAAGAAAACATATAGAAGATATCCCGGTGGTACGCGAATTTTCACAAGTTCTCCCAGAAGAACTTCCTGGATTACCGCCAACCCGACAGGTCGAATTCAGAATCGATTTAATACCTCAAGCTGGCCCTGTTGCTAAAGCACCTTACCGACTTGCACCAACTGAAATGCAAGAATTAATGGATAAGGTTTTATGCGACCTAGTTAGTCACCATGGGGTGCACCAGTGTTATTTGGGAAATGAAGGACGGAAGTGTTAGGATATGTATTGATTAGGGAAAATTGAATAAAGTGACAATCAAGAATAGGTATTCACTTCTTCGAAGTAAATGATCTGTTTAACCAACTGCAAGGGACGATTTATTTTTAGAAAATTGATCTTAAATATAGTTATCACCAAATGAAAAATCCAACAGGAGGACGTTGCAACAACAGCGTTTCGGACTCGCTACGGCCATTATGAATTTTTAGTTATGCCTTTCGGGCTAACGAATGCGCCGGCAGCATTTATGGAACTCATGAATCGAGTTTGTAAACCCTATCTCGACAAATTCGTCATCGTGTTTATTGACGATATTTTGATATATTCGCAACGTAAAGAAGAGCACGAACGACGGTTAAGGAAAATTGTGGAAGTGTTAAAGCAAGAGGAGTTGTACGCGAAGTTTTCGAAATATGATTTTGAATAAAGAAGGCATAATCCCTTGGTCATGTTATAAAGCAACAAGGATTTCACATAGACCCAAATAAGGTAGAAACCATTAAAATTGTGCCGAGCGCCGATTTTAAGTCTCCCCGATGGAGACGATGGTTTTGTTGCGTATTGTGACGCATCGCGTAGAGGGTTAGGATGCGTGTTAATGCAGAATAATAAGGTTATAGCCCATGCTTCCCGACAGTTAAAAGTACACAAGAAAAAAAATTACACTACTCATGACTTAGAACTGGGAGCGGTTATCTTCGCACTTAAAATCTGGAGACATTATCTCTACGGTACGAAGTGCACCATCTTCACCGATCATAAAAGTTTGCAGCACATATTCGATCAGAAAGAACTGAATATGAAGCAACGAAGATGGGTCGAGTTGTTAAGCGATTAAGACTGTGACAGCCGTTATCACCCCGGCAAGGCTAACGTCGTAGCCGATGCCTTGAGTAGGAAAGACCGGGTTAAGCCATTGCGAGTGCGAACGTTGGGGATGATAGTCCAGTCGAACCTTTCGGATCTGATTCGAGTCGCTCAACGTGAGGCGTTGTAAGAGGAACAATTGGAAAAGGAGGGACTTTACGGCAATGAGAAGAATTTCGAACAACGCGTGGACGAAATGCTCTATTTCAGAAATCGGGTTTGGATCTCGACTCTCCATGACCTTCGTGAATTAATCATGGACGAAGCGCATAGATCGAAATATTCCATACATCCGGGATCGGATTAGACTATTGATGATGCGAATATCTGAAAGGATTTTATTAATGGCTGAGTTTGGAGAAAGATATGGATACGTATGTTGGAGGATATTTGAGTTATGCAAGAGATAAGGCTGCACACCGAAAACCCTGGGGAACGCCACAACAACAGAAAATTCGCCAATGATAGTGGGAATAAATTACAATGGATTTCGGGACGCAAATTCCCATGATATATCAAAGGCATGAGGTAAATTGGGTAATCGCGGATCGATTAACCAATCCTCGCATTTCATCCCAATCCATGACGATTACCACAATGAATTCTCGCTCAAATTCATGATGGTGAAATGGTATCTCGTCGTGGGGTACCATTTTCAATTATCTCAGATCGAAATGGTCATCCTACTTTCATTATTGGAAGGCGGGGAAGGAAGCATCGAGAGCTTGAAGCTTTCTATGGGTGAAGTAATTATCACCAATTTGTTAAATTGAAAATGGGCGTCAATCAAGCCATAAGATTTGAATTGATTCGGGAAACAACCAATCGGATTTATAATATTTAAGATGAGTTGAAAGCAGCGCGTGATTGGCAAAGGATTTATGCCAACATTCAAAGGAAACCATTGTCACTGGAAAGAGGTGACAAGGCATTTTAAGGCATCACCTTAGAGAGGTGATATGAGGTTTGGCAAAACCGAAAATAGCTCCTTAATATATTGGACCTCATGAGACTATCTCCATGATTGGTCATTTGGTTATCGATTAAAGTACTCCAGGGGCTAAGTACTATACATAATGTTTTGCCATGTATACGGATTGAAAAGTACCTAGGCGATGAGGCAACGAAAGTACCGGTAATGGAGGTACTCATAGAAGACGTGCTTGATATCATAAATAATTCCGTAAAGTTAGTAGACGGGAAAACTAAACAGTTTGGACACACCAAGCTTTATTGATTAAGATTAAGTGGAATTCACAGCGAGGACCAGATTATACCTGGTAACGCGAGGGTAAATCCTAAAGGAAAAACCCCACCTTTCTCTCGGAAGGGGATAGTGGGCGTGTAAAATTTCGAGGACGAAATTTCTTAACGGGGGGAGAATGTAACGATTCCGATGAAACCCAGTATACCCTAACCGGTAGACAATAGTTACGTCATATTTAATGTCGGGTACATGAGTTACCATAGTAATTATACGAGAATACATGGTTCACTGTATTGATCGTACGTGAATATATAATTCATCGTATTGAATATGCGATTAATCGATCGATAGTTATTGAAACCCGAACGAATCGAGGGTTCAATTATAGACGAGATATATGATATTTAGTGATGTTTACGAAGTATTAAAGCTTCGGGATAAGTGAATTAAAGCACAGAAAAAGAATTTCGATTTAATGGTACGTCGGTACATTAAACGAAACCTTTAATACCAAACCGAGCAAGAGATGATCGATCAAGCCGAAAAAGATGCGCGATAAATAATGATATGATGTTTTAAGTTAATAAATGTCATGGTTTAAGTTTTTAAAGTTTTTAAATCGGTTTTATATAAATTTCATTTTAAAGCCGAAAAACGACCGTTTTATCCTCGTTTTAAGCCGAATTAAACATTTAACCAAAAAACGAACTGAACCAGATTATCCAAAACATTATCCGGATTTCGAGAATCCAAATGAGTGGCCAAGAATGGAGAGGTGGGTCCCACCCCACCACCTCCTTAATCCCGATTGGACTCCCCATCAACCCCATTCCATTTTATTTTTTTTTTAACAAGCAATTCCATGTTCTTCCATTCCTCTCCACAAGATCATCTAAAAACCAGAGTTTTTAGCAAGAAAACCGAGGTAAAAACCGAGTTATTTGCGTGTTCATCTTCGTTTCTTGAGTTTGTTTGCAAGAAAATGAGGTTTCAAAGATGAAAACCGATTCTTGCATGATCAAGTGATGTATACGGGTTATACAAGGGATCTTGGTCCAAGAAAGGAGTTAAACGAACCAAAAACGAATTTTTACGGTTCAAACTTTAGTTTTGAAGCAATAACCGAAACTATAGTGTAAGAGGCTTGATCGTGAGTGTAACTTGTTTGGTATTGTGGTATGTTGGTTGTAGGTTCTGTATTTAGTGGTAGATAAGGCGGAAAGACGAGTATGTAGCTTGTAGTGGCGGAAAACGAAAGGTATATTCGGTTTATGTTCGGTTTTGGAGATTTGGACAGATTGTTTATGGTTTAGAGTTAGGTCATGAAATTTGACAGAGGTGTTAAACACATAAAAATAAGAGTTCTGTGAATTTTTGGTAATTTTTGGACAAAGGATGAATATTTGGTGAATTAATGCTCGGTTTTGGCTAAAAATGGTGAAAAATAGTTAAATATCATGAAAATTTCTGGAAAATTTCAGATAGGCTTTTTATATCATTTATATGTCACACACAAAATTTTAGGTCAGTTGGAGAAGTCTAAGTAGGCTTTTCGGTTAAACGAGTTCTAGGGCTTTCTAGCTTGGTTTTAGTGAAAATGGAATGTAAAAAGAGATTTTGGTTCTAGAAAAATTACAGGGGACTATGTGGATGGCAGGGGACATCCAGGAAAAATTTGGGATTTTTCTAAGGTCGTTTGGTATTTACGACGTATTTAGTGTTTAAATGGTGTTGAAAAATAGATAAATAAATTTTAAATATAAAAATTAATTCTGGAAATATTTTTATAAAATTCCCCACTGTCAAAAAGTGATTTGGGCAAAATTTCAAGATCCGAGACAAAACGGATAATTATTTGTGCAAAAACAAACTTTTAAAGTTTAAAACGCGTAAACCGGTAAAGTTCGTCTAAACGAACTGACTGGTGTATAAAAACCCTAAAAATGAACTATTTTCATATAATTGAGTTAAACAAGTAAAAATGAATCATCCGAAAATAATTCGGATGATTTGGGTATTTTTAACCGATTTAACAGTTTCCGGTACGCTAAAGACGGAAACGGGTCCCGCGGCCAATCGGGGCGTCTAAACCGAGCTATAATTTCACATCTTTAATTAAATTATCAGTCAACCACTACTTTCGGGTCGTGTGTGACCAAACTCATTTTTGAAACGTAAAAATGGATAACCGTGCTAGGCACGCAAAACGAGAAAACGACTAATAGTAATTGTGACCATGGAACTCTAAACGATATCACAATCTGAGTCCGGGGAAGTGTTTCTGGGTTAACATTGCCCCCGGAATGGGTACAGTACTGGGTTAACAGTGTCCCCAGATGTACCGGTTAACACGGTTAAAGATTATATAAACAATAATTGTATAATAACGATCGTAGGGATCATATTACAAGATTTGGACGTGTTAGTTGATAATGATTGTTGTTACCTGCTTGCATGTGCTAAGGTGAGTTTCACGAGCCCCTTTTTCTGAATTGTTTCAAATATTTTCCCGGGGCGGAAGCATGTTACTATTGAAATGTTTAAGTACATACTGAACGCATGGATTTGCGTGTGTTTATAATTATATGATTGTACAGGAATCGTACGGAATGGGTACAGTACTGGGTTAACAGTGCCCCCAGATGTCCTTAAAAGTGTTTCTGGGTTAACGTTGCCCCCGGAATGGGTACAGTACTGGGTTAACAGTGTCCCCAGATGTCCAAAGAGGTGTTTCTGGGTTAGCATTGCCCCCGGAAAGGGTACAGTACTGGGTTAACAGTGTCCCCAGATAATATTATATTATGATATTGATTTTATCAAGGTTTACTCAAATTGTGAAACTCACCAACTATTCGTAGTTGACCCGTTTTCTCACATGCTTTTCAGGTACAATTAAGATGAAGTGATTGCTTACGTGCTAAGTGCTTGATGTGTGTAAGATTTGTGTGCGGGATGTTAGGATATATTATAATAAATAAAATTATGTATCGTATGGTATGATGTGTGTATCACCTAGACGGTAATGAAATACGAGATAATGTAATTTGAAGTATATTAATGCATTCAGTTTTCTTTATAAACAATGTGGTTGATATCAGAGGCGTCTGTTGCATCCCGTTTACGTTTCCGCTGCGGTTTCAGGGTGTTACAACTATATTTAAACTTACTACTTTACCGAAAACATTTTACTACTCAAACCTATTATTCAGTACCGGGAATTCGGCTCATTCCATAAATTTTCCCCTCACACAGGTTCACAGGTTACTTTGGGCGGGATGGAGTGAGCGAAATAAATGTTAGGATGCTTATGAAGATTTTTTAAGTAATTGAATTATGTCTTCTATCTCTATATACCACCGTACAAAGTGACACGTCAGCCCTTTCCGAGTTGGGGTGTTACACCTAATCTCTCCCGAAACACAACGTTTCTTATTCGGTCTAACCTTGTGTGCCCACACATCCAGTGTAGCATTCTCATCTCTACTACCTCTATCTTCCGCACTTGTGCCTTCTTGATGGCCCAACAATCTGTTCAATAAAGCATTACAGGTCTAACTGTAACCCTATAAAATTTTCCGTTTAGTTTAGTTGGGAATCTCTTGTCGCACAATATACTTGTGACTGCTTTCCATCTACACCATCCTACTTGAACTCGATGGATCACATCACTGTCTAATTCCCCATTGCTCTGAACAAATGATCCTAGATACTTGAACTTCGTTACCTGCGGAACCACTTGCCCTTCAATGGTGATCTGGGTGTCCTCATTGTCATTTACCCCACCAAAATTACAGTGGAGTAGGAAAAATTTAATTACCAGAATAGGTGAAATGAAAGTTATTTACGAAAGTGGGTATTTTTAATTACTTTTATTTATATTTAATTTATTTTCTCCCCCACATTCATCATCTAATGACTAATCTCCTCCCCTACCTGAGTTTAGGCCATCGGTCATCACCATCTTCGGCTCCGCCGCGCGACCATGATCATCGTCGAAGTTCATTTCGTCATTCTATCTCCCTCCCTCTCCTCGTTTCTCCGATGTGATAAATTTCAATTTTTATCTAAGCTATTTCTATATGTTCTCTTCAACAAGAAATTATATTTGCTTGTCCTTGGTTTCACACTAGTTAGTTAACTCTATTCAATAGAATGACTAATCGATTTAACATAAATTAATTCAATTGTTTGTACATCTGTGGCTAGTACTAAATACAAAGATTCATCCTTGTTAGTACCAAATGTAAAGATTCAACATTTAGTTATTTGTGTCTCCTTCAACAGTCACGGTAAACTACATGCACATCTTCGAAGATGATAAATCTCGTAATGCAATTAATCAATATAACCAATTCAGTTCCATCTGTGAACAAAATAATTGTTCATTCAGCGCTTGTGATCTTCAAATCGAATTAAAGTGTAAAACACATGGAGGATTTAGCCCACTAAAATCTAACGGTGAACGGTACCGACGTAATTGAAAGTTCAATGACCTACCAAGCTGCATAACGAGGTCACAAAGTCCTACTCCTCAAGCCATTTGACTCTCAGATGATGATCGATTCGAAGAAACTATGGCGCGATGCGGAATCAGAAATTCGTTATAATGTTCACTTCGAAATCTATAAGGACGATCCGAACTCCAATGATAATCATGGCTGGCACGGCAACAAAGATGGGGATGGCCGGCGGCCTAAACTCAGGTGGGGGGGGGGAATTAGAGGATGTTGCCAGCTCACTAAAAGGCGCTTTAGAGGTGATTATCTTATCGCTTCATTTGGTTAAATAATCAGAATTTCATTATCATCGTACTAAGTAAATCCCACCAATAGCAAAGTTATGGTAGGGTCTGAGGAGGGTAAGATGTAGAAAACCTTAGCTCTACCCCGTAGGAACTGCCTCCAGTGAGACCCCCGACTCGATAGTAGTTTTGCATCAAGCCTTGGACATAAGGCACATAACACTCAACCATCGGCCGATTAGTGCACGCACCTTTGTCGTTCGGCTATCAACGCCACCACATGATGCTTGATTAACCTTCTGCTTCTTTTAACGTTAAATCACGATCAACGCCACCACATGATGCCTGATTAACCTTCCGCCACTTTTAACGTTATTTTCACGAAAGTAGTAAAATAACGTCAAAATTAGTGCAATTTCACTTTTGCCCCCCAAGAGCCCACGCATATATACATTAACATAAACAAAAGTTTATGATCATTTCGTTGAACAACATGAACCCTTCATTTGTGTTCGTTTGCATTTGTGAATCAGTCGGTTATACTATTAACGAACGTGTTCATTTTTTTAACGAACGGACACGAACTAGAACACCCCGTTCGTTTAACAATTCGTGTTCAATTGTTTGTTTAGTTAAAGTTAGCGAAGCATGAATATGCCCGGTTAGTGTGTTTGTTCAGTTTATTTCCAGGCTAATGATTAAACACGCCTTTATTCTTAATTCGGTATACAGTTTGGTTACTTATGTAGTAACATTTGTGTTATTTAAAATTACCAGGTTGGAAGCGTGAACTGTGAAGTAGAATCATCTTTATGTAAGGAACTCGGTATGAATCCTAGAAATAGGCCTCGGGTTTATGTTTATTCATACAAAGCAAGTGAAAGTGGTTCGTTGGTTGAGTACACGGGTGATATAGCGGTTAAAGATTTGAAGTCATTTGTTCAAGATCATCTGCCAAGGTTTTCAAAACGTGTCACGTGGACCCAGTTTGAGGCGGAATCCAGGACCACAGGATCTTTACCTAAAGTGATGCTTGTTTCTACTAAGAAAGATACTCCAGTTATATGGCGTGCGCTTAGTGGATTGTATGGCAAGCGTTTTATCTTTTATGATATTAAGGTAACCAACCTTTGAATATGATTACATTTTGTTAGTAGGTTGAGATAATTAGTTTTAAATTTTTTCTTGAATGGGTTTTGCTTCTGATAGATCATGTAATTTTTTGATCAGTTATTTTTAAATTATTGCGTTCATAGAGGCTCTACTTTTTGCAAGAACATGCCATTTCCGATTCTTTTAATTAATTTCTTAAATAGTTATAATTTTTCAAAACATTCAAGCAACCTTTTAGGGTTGTGCATGGGTGGGTTTTGGACTCAAACCTAACAATCGAGAACCTTTTGGTTTCATTTTTTTTTTTTGGTTTTTACAATTGGCTTGATTCGGATTCAATTTTTTTATTTTTTATTGTCATTTGGGTTTTGAAATTTTTATGTGAAAAAAATGGCCCATAAATGAATTTGGGCCTAAATCTTTTTGTTAATTAAGGAATAAAAGGTTATTACACATTTGGATCTATATTTTTTTGCTACACCGTATATTAATTTATTTATAAATTATAAATTAATATTCAAAAAATAAGAGTTATAATCTATAAATTCAGTAACAAAAGTCAGTTTCTTTGTTAGTTTGTTACGTGTTTGGTTTGGTTATTCGGTTTTTGAAAAACACATTAAACCAAGCTGTCGGTTTCGGGTTGGGTTCAATTATGTTGGTTATTTCAGTTATGGATCGGTTACTTTGGTTTCATGCACCTATTTCCTATGTTTCAAGGAGAACTAAAGAGTTGTAAGTACCTAATTCAAGAATAATTATTTTTAGGTCCAAGATACATCTGATCCCGCAGCAAAAAAACTCGGCGTGAATGAAGTACCAGCTGTCGTTGGTTGGCTATCAAATGGGGAGAAGCAGATTCTGAAAACCGGTATCCATGTTAAAGATATAAAATCAACAATTAAGGAATATAGTTTATTATTAGACGATTTTGAGAAGAAAAACAAGAAGTTAGCAGCTTCCTCTCAGAGTAAGAAGCAAAATACTGACTCAGATTCAGATAAAGAACACGCGGTTCCTTTGTTGACCGCCACAAATTTTGACACTGTTTGTGGAGAGAAAACACCAGTTTGTATAATTGACGTGTTCAGATCGTCTAAAGGACGGGAAAAACTGCATACCATACTCTCATCCGTAAGTTTCTTTACGAGTCTTATTCTTATTTAATTCTCTTGTTTTTGTTGTGCATGGTAATTTGGTATGTGTAGGGTTGGGTTGATTTGATATGGCAAAAGAAGAAGAAAACTTGGGAGAATGAAGGAAAGCTAATTTCTGAATGAATCAGAAGTTAGTGGCGATACTAGGTTAAAAACCAAACCATAATTCCAAGTTTACACAAGACATCCAAGAAAATACCAAAAGGCCACAATGGTCCCTCAAACATGCAAAAAGACTAAACAAAAATAAATGTAAATGAGACCCGCTTGTTCGTATCAAGACTTCCCCCTTAGCACTTTTTGACCTCAAGAAGTGAGCTCTGCAAAATCAGGAAAACGCAACCTTAACTCGTCCAGGAACTCACATGTAGCATCTTGTGTTGCTTGACCCTTCCAACGAACTAGCACATACATCGCCGCACGATTCCTCCTCTTAACTAGCTTTCGATCCAAAACAGCATGGGGTTGAAGAGTGAAACGAGCTTCTTGAGGAATGATCTTAGATGGAGGTCCACCTGCCTCCTTCAGCAAGGACACATGGAAAACGGGGTGAATTTGCACCTCTTCTGGTAAATCCAAGCGATACGCAACGTTACCCACTTTCTCCACGATCATAAAGGGCCCAAAATACTTGGGAGTTAGTTTAAAATGCTTGTAGACTCTCAACGAGTTCTATATATGGTTGCAATTTCAAATATACCCATGCCCCCGGTTCAAAAACCCGCTCCGTCCTATGTTTATCCGCTTGCTGCCTCATCCGATTCTGAGCCTCGAGTAATGATTGGTTCATCAACTTAATCGCTGTCTCACGGTCTTGCATCATCTCATCCACGTCTCGGTCACTAGTATCCCAAGGAATGTATGGTATATGCAAAGGAGGGCGGTACCCGTATAGAGCCTTAAAAGGAGTTTTTTTCTAATGACGAGTGAAATAAACCAAGTATGAGGCCTTTCCATCACCATGCACCTCAAATACCTCTCCAAACAACGATTACCTCTGTTTGACCTGTTTGACCGTCCGACTGTGGATGGTATGCGGTAGACAAGTTAGCCGCTATTCCTTAAAAGGTTTAAAAACTTTGTCCAGAAGGCACTAAAAAATATCGAGATGGTATGCGGACCACCTTCGATATTCCCTTCCAAAAAACATACCCTTAACCCGTTGAGCCGTAGCTCGTATTCCCGAATGACCCCCCATAACGGACTCGTGGCAAATTTTCACAATTTCCTCTCTTAAATTTGTATCAGCCCTTACCACCATGCGCTCTTCCTTGGCTAACCACTTCCCATTCTATTTAAACCTTGGCACATTTTCACCTTTATTCAGCCTTTATACTATGTTTTGCACCTCGATATCCCTACTTTGACTGTCCAAAATTCTTTGCAACAAGATGGGTTCCAGCTACGAGATGGCCATCATAAAGACCCCTTGGACCCGAGATAAGGCATCAACCGCGACATTCTCCCGACTTTGTTTATACTCAATGCAATAATCGTAACCCATTAGTCTTGCTAGCCATTTATGTTGCAACGGAGTGGTCACCTTTTGAGTTAAAAGGTGCTTCAAACATCTTTGGTCTGTGCGGATAACAAACGGGCCAGTGATGAGGTAATAATGCCATTGTTTCACTGCCACCATAGTTGCTAATAACTCCTTTTCATAAACCGATAATGCATCTTGTTTCAGTGAGAGAGCCCGACTTAGAAACAAGATTGGGCGGTGCTCTTGCATGAGCACCGCCCCAATTCCACCCGCCGACGCATCCGTTTCAATTACAAACTATATCTTAGGATCCGGAATAGCCAAAACCGGGCCGATGACAAAGTTGCTTTGAGTCGCTCGAACGCGTCTTCACTCCATCGGAACGCATCCTTCTTGAGGAGATTGGTAAGAGGCTTTGCAATCATGCCAAATGATTAGATAAAGCGTCGGTAATACCCCGTTAAACAAAAAAACCCCGGAGTTACTTAATAGTTTTGGGTACGGGCCATTGTTGAACCGCCTCTATATTCACCGGGTCCGTCTTCACCCCTTCCCCGGAGTTATATGGCCCAAGTACTCTGTCGCTCGAACCCCGAACACACATTTAGATTCTTTTGCAAACAACAAATTTTCTTTCATAATGGCAAGTACTTGTTTCAATGCACTTGTTGCTGTTCATCTCCACTATAGACCAATATGTCATCAAAGAAAACCAACATTCCTTTCCGTAATATAGAACGAAACACGTGATTCATAAGGGCTTGGAACGTTGCCGGTGCGTTCGTGAGACCGAACGACATAACGAGGAATTCGTAATGCCCTTCGTGGGTTCGAAACATGGTTTTGTGGACGTCTACGGGTGCCATGCGCTGCGCACCTGATGATACCCGGAACGTAAGTCCAGCTTCGAAAATAACGTAGCACCCCCAACTCATCTAACAACTCCTCAATCAATGGAATGGGAAATTTATCCTTAACCGTTGCCTCATTGAGACGACGATAATCCATACACGTGCGCCATTGGCCGTCTTTTCTCTTAACCAAGACCACCGGAGCTGCAAAAGAGCTTTGGCTATTCTGAATGACCTCCGTATCTAACAATTCCCAGGTGGTTTTCTCTATAACATCTTTCTGTACCGACGGATATCTATAGGGGCGTTGACTTATCGGCTATGTTTCTTCCTTGAGTATGATTCGATGGTCGAATGGATGAGAAAGAGGCAGCTGGAACACCTCCGCGATGGCGTGGACTAATGACTTCCAAGGGAGGCTCTCGGGTGGAATACCAGAATCGCATAAAACCTTCGATTGATACGTGGCCTCGGATCCCCGGTTAGCCAACTGTAAACTAAAAGTTGTAAATAACCTCATTTTGCATACTTATTTAGTAACCCGTCCATTTTCTCTACCGAGCACACCGACACCTTGTTATTTTGTAAGCCCTTTAACTCATATTGTTCACCCTCCAACTCGAACCACATGGTCATTTTTTGAAAGTTCCACATAATATCTTGTAATGGAAGGAGCCATTGAACCCCTAAGATCATGTCGTAATTTTCCAACGTTAAAAGCAACACTTACGTTGTAAACCAATGGCCTTGCATCACCCATTGAAACTCCGGACATAACTGATTACATCTGAGTTCCTTCCTGTCCGCCACCCCCACGCTGATAGGAGCGATATCTTTAACCTCACATTGAAGTTTCTTAGCCAACCTGCTATTAATGAAGTTGTGAGTTGATCCTAAATCAATAAGGATATGCAATTGACGGTTTCCCATTGATCCTTGGACCCGCATAGTCGAGTACGACGGAAGACCTGTTAGCGTATGGATAGAGATTTGGTGTTCTTTTTCGTCTTCCTCAGTTCCCTCGACCTCTACATCCTCCTCGCCACGAGTTCGAGTACACTTGTGCCCCGGCGCAAACTTTTTGGTACACCAAAAACATTCTCCTTTTGCCCGTTTGGCTTCCAATTCTTTACTTGAGAGACAACATTGGTTCAGTGTGCCAAGAGTGCTTTCCGTTGCTCGTAGGGTAGGAAGAAGCGGTAACTTAGTGGGCATTAGACGGTGGCGTGATTCTAATATCACCCCCCCTTCACAAACCCGGTTCTGCCACTCATTAGTTTAAGTATTTTATCCACGCTAACATTATTAAGATCTTGGGTCTTGGCTAACCCATAAGCTTGATGTAGTGTGGTGGGATTAAACATCTTGACCGCCCCTCGAATCCCTTCAAACCTTTCAAATACAAAGTAACAGCTTGGGCCTCACTAAAAACATTAAGTAGGCTGTCAAAAACGTTGTTGTACTCCTTTAGTGACCCGGTTTCTGTCAGCAGTGCAAGTTCTTCTAAAGGGTCCTCAAACATTGTGTCTGAAAACCGGTTCGAGATAGCTCAAACGTAGTCATCCCAAGCCGTAGTTCCTCTGGTTTTCATAAAAGCTTGGTGCCATTATATGGCTTCTCCTTCAAGATGGACCACAGCGCACCTTAGTTTTATGTTGTCCGGAGTCCTCATCGAGAGTAAAAAAGTTTTCACAGCGGTATATCCATGCCTCCACATCTTCTCCCAAGAATCGCGGAAACTTCCGACGCGCATGGGACGGTTAGGGCGGGACTCCCCCTCGCCGAAGTTACCGAAAGAAATCCCTGTGGAGAAAGCAGAAAGCTCCACTCGACTGGTCCTTAACATGGTTCAGAATCTGCTCTTGTTGCTTCATAGATTGTTCCTGCTGCTTCATCGACTGTTCTTGCTGTTTCATCAGTGTTGCCAAGGATGCTTGAATATCTAAGATTGCCTTATCATGTTCCTTGACAGCCTTGTCGAGATCTTGATTGCGGGTGTTCCTCATTGTGCGTGGTGAGGGTTCCGACGAGGGATCGGAACAGCTCTGATACCCTTGATTGGGCAAAAGAAGAAGAAAACTTGAGAGAATGAAGGAAAGCTAATTTATGAATGAATAAGAAGTTAGCGGCGATACTAGATTAAAAACCAAACCATAATTCCAAGTTTACCCAAGACATTCAAGAAAATACCAGAAGGCCATAATGGTCCCTCAAACATGCAATAAGATAATAAAGAAAAATAAAAGTAAATGAGACCAGCTTGTTCGTATCATTACTGAACGCCTGTTGCCGAGACAATGAATAGTTTTATAAAAAAAAAATCATTAGTGTGTTAAACATGGTTATGAAGACTATTTATGGCAATAATAGTCTTAGTTTTTAATTCAACAACTTTGGAGAGTTGAGTCATAGGTTTGTCACGAATACAACACGTTTAACCTAAAACAAACATTTTTTTTTGGTGTTGCTAGACTTACCCATCTCCATCCTATTTTTACTAAACATCCTCACTCCCTCAAGTTTCATATTTATACAGTTCAAACCTTTTTGGTTTCTCTTTTGTCATTTTGTTATCTGTTATTATTATTGTCTTCAAAGCACAATTTTTTAAGAATATTTTTTTATATTTTTAAAACGATTCTTTGTTTTTTAAATAGAAAAAACACTTTTTTTAAAAACACTTTTTTTAAATAAACTTTTTTTGAGAATTTAGAAATGCATTTTTTTTATAATTGTTTCGAGAGTTTTTTTAATAGTTTTTGGAGCTAGTTCGCATTTTTTAAAACAAATTTCTTAATGTTTGTAAATAAATAAATAGTGTATATACGCAATAAACTTGACAATATTTGTTATGAAATGTCAAAAATGTAGAGGGGAGTTAATACTTTGAAATTACAAATTTACAACAAAAAAGTTGAAAATGTGTATTAAACAATTACAATTTGAAGTAGAAAACTTGATGCTAATTTCTCAGTCTTGCTATAGTATAAAACATATTAATATTACAATAAACTGGTTGAACAGGTTAACCCGCCTGGTTGGCCTGAACCTGACCCGCTTAGCTAAACGTGTTTGCGGGTTCAACTCGAATCATCATATGCATAAAAGGTGTCAAAGTTAGGCCATGGATTAAATAGTTTCATATTGAAATTGGCAAGGATTTTGGATACTTTGACCTAAAAAAATGAATAAAGATATCTTTTTCTTGTATGTGTAGGTGTCACAGAAGTCACTAGTAAGGAACCCGAGGGACTCGGTTTCTTATGGTCTTTTGGATGCTTCAAGTCAAACTTCATATTTATACGCGTTTGACAAATCAGGATTTAAATCATCAGAGCGGCTGTTGATCGCGTATAAACCCCGTAAGTCGAAGTTTTCAGCGTTTACAGGAGACGTAACTTGTGACGAAGTCGAGAAGTTCATTGGTTCGGTTGTTAATGGTGATGTACAGTTTAGTAGGACAAGGCAAAAACCCACATTTAAGTGAGAACATTTTGTTTAGTTTGTTTGAAAAGTGGATTGGATGTAGATGAGTAAAACCTACCTTTTTCTTGAGAAGTTTGTATAGACTTGCTTACACATCCCTTGTTTTCTCAGACGTTGCTATAGGTTACAACGTAGATAGTTAAGGAATCATCACATCGCAATCACATGAAAAGAGAAAGAGATCCCTTTTCTTTTCCAACTCACTCACATCATCAATCAAATCACAACCACCTTTATTCTTTGCATTCACCAGCTGTTTGTGTTTGTATTTTTCATCTTGTAAATTTAAACCATATCCCGTAAAGTGTAACTCATAGTCATAACAGATAACAGGATTCCGAGATGAAGAAACTTTTACACAAATTTTATAAAATTATTTTTACATCTACAATGAGTAATTCAAATAACATCATAAAATAATTTACTTCTACAATGAGTAATTTATTTAAATAACATAAATGTGGCTAGCTAAATTAAAACAACCATATACAAGTATCAAGTCTTTGTAAATTATAGATAAGATAAAGTGAAGGAGTCTATTGTAATAAGAGATTAATAACTAAGGACTTGTTGCGAAAACTTTAAACCACAATCCGGCTCCCTTATCAGATTTTAAAATGTCTGCAGCATATAAAACCTAAAGCACCTGATATTCAAACCAAAGTTACAATGAAACAGTTTTGGGTATATAGCATACAACTGACTACACTAGCAAGCATTATCATCTTTGCTTGGTGCAATCTGCAATAACCGCTCACTGTGCAGTAGTAAATTAGCAGGAAACGGTGATTTGCAAATGGTGATGTGTAATTTTAGTCTAGGGATGTTTGGATGTGCGCTTCTGCACCGGTTGCATCTCAACTCCATTGACATGAATTTCTCATCCTTGTTTAATGTTGGTTTCCCATTTTCACTGATTTCTTGAATTACGTCAACTGAGTCCCTGAAGAATGGAGAATTGAATGAGTTCCAGTGTTTCTTGTTCCTGAGATGTTTCGAGTCAAAATCCTGACTTATCACATGAAGATGTAGTTGTCTCATTGAAGGTGACTGACAAGAAACAAAACCATTATTTAGTATTTATGATTAAACAAACAGATAAATCTTTATATTTAAGGCATATTTAGCTCATTAAATATTCATATAACATCAAAAACCTTTAAACCAGAAATGCTTAACCGAAATCAGTGCTGAAAAATCACCCATTTTGCTGAAGGTTTTTGAGTACAAGCAATAAAGCAACACGTACTGAATGGTATCCAAGACGGAACACCAATGATTGATTTTCCTTTAGAAAAGTTTGAGCCCATTTCACACCCACCGTGTGCATTGTCCTTAATATAGGAAGATGTTCCCGATTCACATCCGCAAGACGATCAAGACCTTCGGCTCTTGCAATCACCAGAATGTGCCTTTGTGCCTAAAACCCAAACGTGTGTGTCAGTAGAGAAGAAGAAGAAGGGGCAGGGGGGATGTTAACATTATAGGTCTGCATAGGTCGGTTGGACTCAAACCGAACCAATAATTAAACATTTGGTTTTTCGAAACCATTCGGTTTCAGTTTTTACTATGGGCTCAGTTTCGGTTTTTTCAGTTTTGCCATTTGAGCAAAAAATTGGCCCAATACAATGAATTTAGGCCTAAATTTTTTTGTTAGTTAGTGATTAACTGTTACACATTTGAGCCAAAAATTCTTGGACCACACCATTTATTAAAATATCAGAAACTATTTAATATTCAAAACTAAAAATCAAAATCCATAAATTTGATTTTTACAAGTCTACTTTTTACGGGTCGATTAGGTGTCTTTTGCAAGCAAATAAAAAATTCTATTTTGTACAAGTCTACTTTTTACGGTTTTGTCGGTTATTTCAGTGTCATGCACACTACTATTTAAAGTAAAAAGGAGAAGAAAATAACCTTCGGGTAAACATCATTCAAAACCACAACATCATCCAAAACTTCAATGACACCATTCCCATGTTTCTCAGGATGCATTGCAACCTTGTAAAGTGCTTGAGCCCATGTTCCCCAATCCTTGTTCATATTTTTAGATTCATTAACTTCAACAAACACTTTCAATTTCTTGTTTGAAACCTCATAACCAGATGATTTCTCTTGAGTTCTCACAATAGATGCAAAATTTTCAAAAAGAGACGAGTAAGCCTCGCGAAGAACTTTGCATCCAATGTTGTAGTCGTCTTTGAGACAATTTGGTCTTTTAGGGTTCATATTTGGACCGAGTACATGTATGACATGTGTCACGCCTTGTTTAGAAAACAAGGGGGACGTTGAAGGAAGCGGAACTGTAATTGATTTTCCGGGAGTAAGAGATCCGGCCTGTTTCTTGGTTTCAGTCTCCAAATCCGGGCCAGCAGCATCAAATATGGCAGCGTTTACACCTCCTCCCCCGGGTTTTAGCCTCCTGCACGGTTTACATATGGCTTTACAAGTCATGTTTTAGAGTGGGTAGGATCCAGTTCTCACAAACACTTTTTTGTTAACTTGAAAATAACTATTTGTGTGTTAATAAGCACTGTAGAGCTATAAACGAGATGAGCCGAGCCAGAGTGGGCTCAGGCTTAGCTCGTTTACAAACTTAGTCGAGCCGGTTGGCTTGTCTTAACAAGTTGAGCTAGAGCCAGCTCGTGGCTTGTCCAGGCAGCTCATTTATTGTTAATTTTTCTATATTTTACACATTGATGTATATCAAACTGAAAATAAGATTTCGACACGTGACTACGTAAGGCAAAATTTATAATTTATATGTTAAATTTTAGGTTTTGATTTATATATAATAAAACTTGGTCTTTACTTTCAAACGAGCCAAACGACAATTTTCAACATTAATAGAACTTTTAATATTTTATTCAATTATAAAATGTCATACAATTTAAGTTACAACTGTATGCATGCGTGTGTGTGTGTAAACTTGAACTTTAATACAGATGAGCCATAAGCCGAGCCGACCTTGGCTCAGGCTCGGCTTGTTCATTTACAAATGAGCCACTTTCAAGCGAGTTTTTTCGAGTGAGCTGCAAGCAAGTCATGAGCTTTAAAATTTACCAGTTTGCAGCATTGGCTATTACATTGCAGTGCAAGCCACCTCCTGACCGAAGGTTTGTAATATCTCCAACAAAAGTAAAAAACTTTGTCCGGTCGATATTCTTCATAGCAGCCTTACTCTTCACCAAAGACAATATCTTTGACCCATGAGATAAGTCAACCAAAACAAGCCTTCCATTCTCAATCTTGTTCACAAATTCCTCTACCGTCTCAACTATAATCTCAGACGCCTTTTCAATATCAAACTGAAAATCAGCAGTAGATATAGACGGAAAAGCTAAAGTCGGAACACCATCTAAACCATGGGTCCCACTTTCTTGACTTTCCTGATTTTCATTGGTAGTTACATTTGATGACTCAGGTACGGTTTTATTAGGCGTTACACTTGATGACTCAGGTATGGTTTTATCAGATGTTGCATTACTTGGAGCATCCACTCGTTTTAGAAACTTCATAATTCCAAGTTGGACTTTAGTATCAGTCTTTTTCCCGCCAAAAACGCCAGATGGAAGAGCATCTGAAGATGTAAGTGATCCATATGCATTAAGTGCTTCTTGAACATCATTTTCATTTTGACAAATCGTTATTCGTGTAAACCCTTCGTTTAATTTGGGCAATTCTTTCTTTTTAAGCATCTGATTCACAACAGCAGCTGCTCTTCCACCTTGTAAGTTTCCTTCATGCCCGGTCCGTTTAACAGATCGGGATATACAAAGCTTTGCTGGAAGATCAAGAACTAGTGCGTGCACGTCTACTTGGTGAGATTCTTTGAGTTTAATGAAATCTGCACGTTGTTCTATGTTAAGATTGCATCGGTCTATTAATATGTTTTTTTTGTCTTTTAGTGAGGTGGATGCTAGAGCTAGGCATTGTGCTTTTGTTCCCGCTTTGCCATTCCCAATCGTGTCCTGCATGAAACATCATTATGGCATTTGGGACCAAAATATTACGACAATGAATTGAAGATCCGAATAAAGTTAATGGACTTTTAGGGGAGTGTTTAGAGTTAGTTATCTGTTACTAGTATATTTTAGTGGTAGGATTTTTTGTTGTGTCTGATGTTATCCGGATACTAAAACTTTTACATGGCAAAATCGAAATCAAGTGATAATTATTGTTTTCTAGTTACCGAATGATAATAACTGCATTTCAGATAACAACAAAGAGTTGGCTTGCATACCTGACAAACGCGGACCCAGGGTCGGGTAGAAACCCGCATAACATGATCACAGAAGGTTGATTTACCACTACCAGGAGCACCGACTAGTATCACCACCACTAATAAGGGTTTACTATTATTATTATTATCTGTAAAAAATCATCTCATCATTCAAATAACTGAAAGGAAGAATAAGAACATGGGTCTCGTTTCAAGATTCATAACAGAAAATGCAATTTTATAAGGATTACCTTTAGGTTTGATGATCTCATCATCGACTTCCATGATTTGCAATTGAATCGTTTAAACCCCCAAAGGTTTAGGGTTCGGTTCCTATTTAGATTTTAGATCGCCCGCGAGTAAGCAGCCAGAAATGGCAATGGGTAGGGTCAGGTCGAGTCAGGTTTTCCCAGCTGAAGAGGTAGGTCCCAGTAAAGCCATGTTGGACTCGCAAGACTCACCTTGAAGAGGGACGTCTGCGCAAAGACCAACTGGATCCGCAGGACCCACCATGCTCAGAGAGATGAAGACCTTACACGCAGTAAGCCAGTTGTTCCCGCATGAAAGCCTCCCTTAGTAAAGTACCCTGCCTGTTCCCGCAGCTGCAGATACAAGCCAAGAAGGAAGGCTACCCGCACTAACAGTAAGGCTAGACGCATAAGGCACTAACTCTTATACTTCAGTAATGTTACCTGAAGAAGGAATGAGCAGGGCGGGAATATTCCCGCCCAAAAGAGCCAGTCCGTACGCTTCTAGAAGATCTTTTGTACTATACCTACCAAGGTATGGACAAATAGACAAGATCTGGCAAAAGCAACCCATGAACCAATCACAGGGTGACAGCTCACCGACAATAGTACGAGGAGCAGCACGCTCCAGTACAAAATGTCACTATCAGCCGCTGCCTACCCACCAACTCCCATCGTGGCACGAACATATCCCGTAGTTGGTGGAAAATGAATATTATAGAGCTGGTCGTACCTGCTTGGAAACCTACCTTCGGCTATAAATACTCCAACACCTTGGAACGGTATTATCATGTTATCTTCTCTCTAGCTATTTCTCTCGATATACACTTATATTCAGAACAATCTAGTCTGATTCTCACGCCGGAGGGTGGTCACAAGGAGGAACCCCCATTCTCAGTGACGAGCTCACGGTGTCTGTTTTGCAGGTCGAGAAGAATAACCATCTTTGCTGGACCTAACCCTCGTGGGAAACATCTACTTAACCCTAAGATTATCCTTAATCTGCCGGGGCCATTTAGTGTTTCTTCACATACCTGTCAGGTTTTTATCACGTAATTACCCATTAGTGTTGAGCATACCCGCTAGTTTATTAAAATACTCGTCGAGCACACCCAAATGAAACCCATCGGGTTTTTATTGGGTTTTGAATATATATATATATATATATATATATATATATATATATATATGGGATGGTACAGTGGAGAAATCATATTCGTGTGAAAAATTAGAGAAGTTAATTATAACCGATGATTGTCTTTATCTATGGCCTACATTTATTATAGCATTTTTTGTAAATAATTGGTTCATGGATTCTATTAGTTTTTTAAGAAAAAGGGTATGAGTGTAAAATTGTGTTATGTTAAAACATTGAAAATATATTCTCTATACTCATTGTACCGGATATCACACAACTACCATAGGACTTTCATATCTTCCAAATTAAGAGTTAATTGACTAAATCCACTAAATGATTCACTTGATTACAAATCATCCTAGTTTATAAAAGATTGCGTCTAAAAGTTGAATTTCATTGATGAAAACCTACTTTTTAGAAGTGAAGCTCTGGTAATCTTCGACGCTTAATGAAGGTTAGGGTTTTATTTCTTTATCCTTATATTATAATTTTCAACGTCTCACAACTTTACTGTTCATTTGCAATTCATGCTTCAATGATTGTATAATAAGCTTGGTTGTTGGTACCACCGAGTTTAATATTGTTCAATGATCTGTAACCCACGTGTTTCCTTTATTGTGTTGGGAGGCTTGAGAGCTGCTGCATGCGTGGTCTCTTATTACTTATGTTATCCTTTGTTGCTTCCATCTACTCTCAAGCCCAAACCCCCCAGATTACAGCTCTGGTGGGTGGATGTTTACTCTCGAAGGTACGTAGCATTGCTTCCAAGATTCGTGTTTTCTTTTTGTTTTCTATTTTGCGAGACTGATGACGGTTTATGTTGATGGCTTGACTTTGCAATCTATGTTGTTGGTAGTGATCGGTGATGATGGTGAAGACTTTAGGCTTTATAGGCTATTTGATTATGGTAGGCTATTTTAGTATATCTATGTTTTATACTTAATTTTTGTTGAATATTTGATTCAGTTTGTTTTTGTTCATCTTTGGATGCAGGTTTTGGTTACCTACCATCAATTAAGAGTTTATTGTTGCTATTACAAGGTTTGTTTTTATCTTGCTATTTGAATTTGTCTACGACTGATGCATACTGTTTGCTGACTATTTGAGGTCATTTGCTCATTTACATGTTAATTTGGATGTAGCCCTTCTTAACTTCCTTGAAATTTTACTTTCTTTATCATTGCAAAGTGAGGAAACATAGTTTTCAATGGTCGTTGGCCTTCTCTTTTTCAGTCGAAAAATATCTACTTTATTTTAAGTCGGATATTATATTGACTTTTATTTTGATTACATGTATTTCTGATTATGCGGCTGCTATATTGACTTCTATTTTCCATTTGTGTCTGTCTGTGTAGGACTGTTAATTTGAAGTTTGAGACTATTTTGATTGCAGCTTTGGTTGAAGAAAAAATTAGTAGAGGGTTTCACAAAAAACGATCAACTGGCAAACGATGAGCAAGGTATGTTCATGAATCAATCTTAAAACGTTTTGTGAGTTTTAATGTTAATAAAAGATTAAAGTTATATGGTGTGTTGATATAATTAAGTTAAATGTTATATATGCAGGTTATGGCTATGGAACATGAGCTTCAAGTGTTACGAATTCAGTCCGATGAGAAGTCGATGCGTTCTGTTGAGCTTAAAGAAACTACAATAACATTACAAGGTTTATTGTGTCCGCATCTTTGTAATGTTCCTGTCAGCTTTTTTCAAAGCACTAAAGCATATGCTGCTTTGCTTTTATGTGCCAACTAGGCTACCATTATAGTCATGGCTGTGTATATAAACTTTGTAGAAATTTATTGAAATTAGAACAGCTCTCACATGCATTTTGGGTACCAATCTAAATTTGGAATTTGTTGGAAAGTGATCAAATAGATTTGTCTTGCTGACCTGATATCTACATGAAATATGATTTTGTTATTACTGCGGGGAACAAAGGTGAGGAGTTATTAAACGTTGCAGCCTTGACGGAGTTGAGCCTCGAGTTAACAGCTTAATTATAAATTCTTACACCATCCCCCGCAACGTGGGGGTCTAAATTCTAGTTCTATTAAATTTGATGAATTTTGGGATCTGATGCCCTAATTCGGTGTAGGACTACCTTGATTTTGGGTTTCCTACATTTTTTTTATGTAGCGAATCCCTAATTTGGCTTATCGGTTTTGATATTAAAACGTAATTCAAACGAATCCTACTTTGATAATAGATATTAATTGGAAAAGATTGGAGTTAGGTACCAATTGTATGCAGAAAAGTTTGTTCGTGTAGGTTTAAACTGTTGGTTAATATAAATTTTAGGAACTTGGGGGGAACTTAATGGCAATGAATATATAATATTATTATGAGGAAGTGTAGGTTATGAAGTCTTTTTTTTTCTTTGTGTAGGTAATTACATATTGAAAGCTAATTTGCCATTGAAGGAAGATATGGTTATTGGTCATAGTAAAATTTAAGTAGTTCTTTGATGCAATCTAAGGCATGTAAGCAGCTTTTTTTTGTTCAGCAAGAGGTTGTGAAAATATATCTTCGAAGAAGGTTTAATTTAGTTAATCAACCCTGACCCATGTGAAAGGTACAATCGTTTCTTAATTAAATTTTGTTGTGTGGTACATGGTTGATGTGATGTATGTGCAGGTGGTACGTTGTTAGCGTGTTAGTTTTAGGTTGTACGTTGTTAGCATGTTTTGCGTTGTTAGCGTTTTAATTTTGTATTTTCGTGTGTAGGAGCACGTTTACAGTATGTAGGTTATAATCAAGATGCATGTGTTTTGCATTAACTTCTTAGGGTGGTTCGTATTAGCTTCTTAAGTGTGATTATGTGATGTATGATTAGGCGGTTCGTATTAGCTTCTTAAATGTGGGTAACATGTGGTTGTTTGTATGCGGGTGTGTAGGACAATAGTTAGCGTATGTAGGTAATCAAGATGTAGGTTGTTTTTTTTATTTATTTTGGGTTAGTGTCATTATGTTGTCTATGTGTAGGTTGTTCAAATGCTTGCATGTTAATTATTTGAGAACATTCAGATCAAGCGAGATAGTGGATCACATTATCGGTTGTTTTGTGGATGCATAAAGTAGTAAGCTTAATTTTTTTATTCTATAAATTTATGCTAGATTTAAAACTAAGTATAATTAATAATGATTAATGAATGTTTGTGTGTTCCTTGGTTTTTATAAACAAAAGGGAGGATATGCGGTGTTTGATGTCGTTTCAAAAAAAACATTTGCTAGTATGGTAAAAACAATATATCGTGTGTGATGACATGAGATAACAGTGGATTGAGAATAAGGCCATAATATGATATTCTTCCCATCAAAGCAGTTGACCAGTATTATCTGTTGTGTTTTGATTTTCAAAAATCCTTCAATAGTGATTATTGACAGTATTGACCTGGAAAATAAAAAAAGGAGATCAAGAGGCAGAGAAGGCAATGTCGAGTACTTAAACGAGTGTATGAATACGATTTATGTGATGGTAATGGTGTTTTTTAACATGCCCTTTTGGATAATGGTGTTTTGGTTATATTTATCCTTTGTTTTATCACAAGTGCAAGCTGTTTTATTTGAATGTTTAAACTAATGCAAGAATTATCTATTTGGATGTGATTTCATATTTTACTACTTGACCATTTCTGTTTGCATTTAAATCAAGTTAGTGAGTGCGGATGTATTGATTGAGAACGGTTGTATGATGACCTATACAAAGTAATTGTTTAAGTTAACACGAGTAGTTTGTTATGTAGGAGATAAACTACGTGTATGATAATCGAGAGACATTGTGAAAAAGAGTTAACAATTTATGTGTGTGTAGTTTAACGTAGAGATCTTTGAGAGTAAGATTTATAGAACTTTAAGTTATGTGGTAAGTTAGTTGTTTGTGTAGGGTAATGAAGGGTATGTGTTTTTAAATGTGTGGAATGATAGTGTATGGACATGTTATCCTTTTGAAAGTGTCTAGGTCAATGTAGGGTCACATATCTAACCTTATGTAGGTCAATGTAGGGTATTTTAGTGAAACCCAAGGAGTTTGTTAATAATTATGTGTATATATAGTTCTATGGATCTTTTTGGAAAAGAGCTATATTAAACATAATTGTTTTTATATCTTATTATAGCGTAGTCTAAGTCTTCTATGAAAAGTGTGGACAGTTTACATAGTGTATTATGGTTGGTAAGTTATTGTGTAGGGTGGTGTAGGGTATGAATCTGCATCTATGTTGACAATTTATCCCAAATCTTTATCTTTGTTTTGTTTGAATGGATATAAAAATAATAGATAATCAACATAGTATTGAAGGTAAATCAATAATAATAATAATAATAATAATAATAAGGTTTTACTTTTATTAGAAGGAATAGAATAAGAATCATTGACGAAGTTATCTGGGCGAATAATAATAATAATAATAATAATAATAATAATAATAATCTAACCTAACTATACTATTAAAACAATTGAGTTCTTGGACACATGACATTTTCTTATTGGTCCAACCCTATTGCTTCCATATATAACAAACACTTATTTGATTTTCTTCACAATTAAATAATTCAAAAAAAAATATAATGTCAAGTCTTCATAAATTTTTTTCACATTTAAATGCAAGCTTATATTTAGTGGTGTGCAAATTAACCGCCATAACCGTTAACCGAACCATAACCGACACAACCGAACCGATTTTAACCGATAACCGACATAACCAGCGGGTCGGTTTAATGAATTTTTAAAAACCGCCAAATACAGGTCGGTTATGGTTAAAGATAATTTCAAACCCGCCAAATCCGAACCACCCCATTTACGAGATTCTTAACTTTATGGAGTATGATTAGACACACTGTTGATAATTTGTTGAAAATTAAAGAAGGTAATAAACTAATAACGCTCTCATTTTTATACTATATAATTTAATTTTACTAAAGAGTTAATCCATTAATTGTTTGTTTAAATATATATTATTAATATTAAGAATTATATAATTTGTTGAACTATGTCATGTCATTTTTATTTTTTTAGTACCAAAGTTTTAGGCTCAATTATACATTGGTTTGGTCACGGTTAACCGATCCATAACTGACTCGCTATAACCTTCAAAACCGATTAACCGAAACCGCTATAACGGATCGGTCATGGTTATGATTATGATTATCTATTAACCGACATATTGGTTATGGTTATGGGTTTGGTCTAAAACCGCCCAAACCGACCCATGCACACCCATACTTATATTAGATGACCATTAGTTTTAAATCATAGTCAATACATCAACTACCTTTAAATCATAGTCAATGCATTAACTATCTTTAAATACATTTAAATTAGGGCATCAATTTTAATATGTTTGTTATGACTTTTTTTTAACATGCTTAACTAATTTATGAATTCTTTTTGTTTAACTCATACAATATTTTAAATTACAAAATAATATATTCCAAACATGAGAAGTCAATCAATTAATTTTCTTGTCCAGCTAAATTAATGGTACTTTTTTAAACACATTATCATTCTTACCATGTACGAAAATAAATTATGATATATCATAATATCATTATTTATTACACTTCCTTACATATACCGATTAAAAAATTATGATTTATTAAATTAATCATTACATTATTGTAAGAAGGATTATTATTCAATCATACAAAATATTGAATTTTTTGTATACATTGTTCCAATGCTCGTTTTCTATTATTTATGACCTCTCAAATTGATTGATATTTTTCTTATTTGATATTCCAGGATATGTTGTTTATGTTTTTCCCTTTAATATTTGTAATATTCATCTATTTTAAATATTTATGGAATGCTAAAACAATATACCATAGACCTATAACTAAAGTTATTACTCTTAACAGAAGATGTTTGATACATTCTATATATTGTGGATTATTGTCCTTCATTCAATTAACAAAACCAAAATTACAAGAGTGCATTGTTTTTCTACTATTATTAAATCTAGTTGTGTATATTGATAATTTTTAGATTTATGTTGTCGCTCATTTTAATATGGTTGTATATATTGATATTTTTTATATTTATGTTGTCACTCATTGTTTTTCTTATTTACTACCCTATTAAAGCAATATAATAATACATGGCATCATTTTAGGGTGTCCACCTATATGCCATGTCACACATTTCCTTTCTTATTAATGCCAACTCACCTCATTCATACTATATAAAGCTTAAATTACATACCCTAAAATTTATTTTTATTTCTCTCTCTTGCGGTTTAGCCGTTTCTGCTGACTTTCTTTTCCCTATTTCCGATAAAGTATTTATTCTACGCTAATGGTCGATTCTCATGTATTATTCGTTTTTGTCATTATCATTTCAGTTTCTTTGCACTTTGCTATATGTATTGTTTTTAATCGAAATATGATTTTCCTATAGTCCATTTAGGTTTTACATCAAACTTCAAGATTCAATGGACATGTTGAAGTTTCTCTAACTGTTTTATCTTCCATACAATGAATGGTTTATTTAGGTTGTGATTAAAATTTCTCTAATGCATCTATCCGCCATTGGTAATTCTTACTAAACCAAAATATATGATTTTATTTTTAATTTAGCCGAAATAATATATTATGTAACATTAATTTAATTTTAATCATTTCAGCTTATAACGGCCCAACTAGTAAAATGACTAATTATCTGGAAGGAGTATTTGCTGGAAAAAGGCTAATTAGTGACTTTCTATGCATTCCATTTTGGATACATTTCAAAAATAACTAATTAGTGAGTAGTTCAGTAAATGAAATAGTTTTATAATATTATAGTTATTAGGCATGTCTTTCTACGCATTCCATTTTGGATACATTTCAAAAAACATAACATTTATATAAAATTATTCTTTCATATAAATACAAAATTTACAATATATTTCAATATATTAAATATATATTTATAACTGGCGTATTTTTATATAATTTTCTTCAGTGTAGTACACAGGTCACTAACCTATTACCTATTAAAGCATATATTTTCGAACGTTTTTCTTAATGTTACAAAGTTTTTGGGCATGTAACATATGAATTAAATAAATTTTGCATGTTTTTCTTAATGTATTTTTTGGTTCATGTTTTAAGTTATAAAGATGATTGAACTTGTAATTTTACTCTTATAAATACCTAATAATTCATATAGAAATATTTTTCTTTTAGAAATACAGCATTTTACAATTCATTATAGTGTGTAACATATACATATATATGACATATTATATATTTGACACCTGTGTGGTAAACGATTATTTGATTTACTAACTCGTGTTGAACATTTCTCTTTTTATTTTAAAATAAATTTTTTTTACAACCAAAACTTAGTCTTTGTAAATTTATATTTTAAATCCGTAACAACATTTTTTTAAACATCATTTTTATACACACAAAATGTAATATAATAATATCGTTATGAATGTTTTTATTTTTAAACAAATCACACCAAATTTTGATTTGCCACTTTAAATTAATAGTGCATAAATATATCAAAACTTATTAAAAAATCATCAATAAAGATTATTATATGAAATAACTGAATTTACATATTATGTTATAATTGTCACGACTCAAGGTGGTCTTTAAAACATCATTTATTATTTTTAATAATTTTATGAACAATCTAAATGATGAGTAATTTAATTAAATTATTTTTATCACATAACAATTTTCTTACGCAACGATTCAGAATCAAGTTCGGAAAAAGTTAGATAAAGAAATAATGAATTACTTGAAGACAATGTTGGATCCTCAAAATCCTTTGGTTCAAGGATACCGGATGGTAAGTGATTCTTTTAGATCTCGATATGGATTTAAAGCTGTGCATTATCGGAACAAGACAAAAGGATGCAAGGACTTACAACCTGCCAAAAACATCTAAAGTTGCAGCATTAATCGTTGGTGATATTGGTGACACAATAGATAAGTGTATGTAATTGTAACAACTCAAATCAGATCTCTAGCAAGAGTTGGAATATATGTGAGAGACCCGTTTTTACTTA
The DNA here is from genome assembly GCF_021521415.1 of Bidens hawaiensis. Lineage (NCBI taxonomy): Eukaryota > Viridiplantae > Streptophyta > Magnoliopsida > Asterales > Asteraceae > Bidens > Bidens hawaiensis. The sequence goes on from NW_027504867.1 coordinate 260,877, forward strand.
TGGTCAGCTATGTGTTGCTTTATCAAGAGTGAAGAGTAGAGATTGTATTAAAATGCATTTATTGGATAACCAAGGTAAAGTTACAAACAAGGCAAAAAATATGGTTTATAAGGAAATATTTAGCAGTTTATGAATTTGTAATTTTTAAAGTTTTAAATTATGTTTCCAAACTATGTACTATGAATTTTCTTTTTTAGTGAGTTTTTGTTTTGAAATACTTTGTTTACATAGGAATATATATTGCAATTATATCAAATAATTCTCCCAATAAACATATGAAACAAACTTTTATCATCTTAAATATGTATTTAGTTGACGATTTTTATATTTCCACCCGTGTCGTACACGGGTTAATAACCTAGTAATAATAATAATATACTTATGTGATCAACTATACGTAATCGAATGATGCATTATTCATTATTAATATTAAAATTAACAAACATGCATATGATGTAAAATAATTCTTTCGATAATTTGAAACTTTAAAAAGCCATTAATACTTGCCATATAAAGAAATTATGATGTTTATTAATATGCACATACATTTAACTAAATGAGAAAAGAAAAAGGGAAAATCTGATTGGTTTGAATTATTTCTTTAACTTCTCATACTAATATAACTTCTCACATGAACTTAATCATATATATATATATATATATATACTAATCAATTACAAAAAAATGATCAAATCATCAGATTCAACCAAAACGATTTAGTAAATCTTCTAGTTTCATGATACATTCAATTAAAAAAAAGATACAATTCTATCAAAAAAGAAGTAGCAAAAGAGTGGCATGTTAGCTCCTCTAAAAATTAATTCATTGCAACTTTATAGTCATCCATTCTTACATGCATTCATTCATTCAAACTCTTTTCTAGTTTCCTACAAATAATAAAAATACAAGAGGTTAAGAGTACACTTGAACACGTTAAACATTACAAAAAAACATAACTAAAATTTGGAACATGAAATGTATATATACCTCGTCACCAGCATCATAGTTATACTTGATTGTTTGACAATATGCTTCGATTTCTTTTGAACAAGTTTCTATATATATATATATATAATGCAAATTAGTTGGCTTATAAAAATGAAAAAAAACTTTAATAAATCAAGCAAATAAAGTTACCACTTATTTCATTTAGCTACCAACTTCGAGCATACATCAACGCTTCCAATGCGTTTGGATGAAGGCGACTATGATGAGGGGTTACCAATCTACCACTTGTACTAAATGGAGACTCGGAGGCAACAATTGTTATAGGGATTGCTAATATGTCTCGAGCTGTCCTTTGAAGTATCAGGTACTTCAAACCATTTGTTTTCCACCAAGCTAATATATCAAGATCCATGTTTGGTGGACAAACTTTCTCTTCAAGATAATGGTCAAGCTCCGATATAATACCTCCTGCGACATTCAAATGCATACTTTATTTATGACGATGATATATAATTGAATATAAATAAAAAAACAAAATGTGGTAACATGTAAAACCTGATGTGTTTTCTTGGGCCACATATTATGAATAGTCATCAAATAATCCACTTTCATTCTTATTATTATTTGAAGTAGACCTTGAATAATCAAGGTTCCTTACTTTCTCGCAACCTTTTGTATTATTGTCTTCAAAAAGTTCATACATAAAATTTTTGTGCTTCGCAATTTCACCCTTGCGCCTTCTTCGGAAAATTAAATTTTCGGGAATAAAAACTTCATAATTGTCAGCTTGTAATGAGGATTTAAAATGGCCGCTACTCCCATAAACCCATGAATAATTAACCAATACTTATCATACTTCAAAATCATTTTCTCGGCCATCTTCTTTATAACTTCCTCATCATCTAGACTCCATTTATCTAATGAAAACTTTATTTCGTATACAACCTTGAAAAATACATTTGCTGTGGGATACTTTGTTCCGGAAAACAACTCAGTCACATCAAAAAATACCTTCAACTTTTGACAAATATCGTTAGCCAGCTCCCAGTCTTTCTCTAATGGTAAATTGTTATATTGATTTTCACGTTGCTTAAGACGCTTGAAAACATAATAATAGCAACGTTCAACATCAGCTATGTTGAATTCCAACGAGTTTTGCAATCAAGGGACAACTTTTTTGATGATTGAATTCCTAACTGACGAGCCGATGCCTCAAACTTTTCAAATCGTTTTGGAGTTGTTGTCCAAAATCTAACGTTGTCACTAATTCTCTCTATCCCATTAGCAATAATTTATAGCCCATCTTGAACAATTAGATTTATAATATGCGCGCAACATCGCATTTGAAATAACTGCCCCCCCAAAAAAAAATAATAAATAAGATCACTCAAAGGTAATTTGTCTTGTGACAAGTTAATCAACAAATCGTTTGTTGTGCAATTATCAGCCGTCATTGTTGATACTTTCCTATCTATGTTCCAATCACACAAGGACTTGTACAAAACGTTAGCAAGAACTTCAGCAGCATGAGGACAAGGAACATAGATGAACCTGTGTAATTTTTAAAAACTAGTTAAACAATTAGTTGACCAAAGTATAGAAATAAAAACAACATTGTACCTCAGTATCCAAGTTTGCATCTCCCAATTATCATCTATGAAATGAGTAGTAATCGTCATTTTGCTTGATATCCACATGTCTTTGGTAGTTGCGATTCTACTCACATTCTTCTCCTAAATCCTTAATTAAATAACCATTAGTAAAACGTAGCATAATATATATTTCATTTAAAAATTAAAAAAAATATATACCTCATCGTCTTATGTTTTTCATTATAAAAAATCTTCAATATGTCGCTTTTAAGAGTGTTTTGAGATGGAACCTTAAAAAAAGGTTGAAGACCCGCCACAAACTTTCCAAAGCCATGATGTTCAACCATAACAAGTGGATACTCATGCACAATTACCATCTCAGCGAGATCTTTTCTTGACTTATCACCATAAAAATTATAGCAAGAGATATCAGAATGTCCAGTTGTCTTTATTTGACTCACAAATAAAACTTGTTGGCGTATGTCTTTGTTTTTTCGTTTGCTACAGTTCTCAGAACGTTTAAGTAAATGTTTTGTTCCATTTTTGCTCTTGCTCCTAATATGGTTTTACAATAATTGCATTCCGCCAACTCTACACCATTGACCTTCATCTTTTTGAAATGTTCTCATGCCGGTGAAGCTAATTTCCTTTTCCTCTTTTTAGTTTCTTCAGCTTCCTCATAAGTAGGTTGATCTTGTTCTTGAGATTGATTTGTGTTTGTTTGTTTATCTTCTTGCATATGTTGATCGCTATCAACGTGGGTTTTTGTTGTAGAACTATCACAGCCTATAACTTCATCTCCATCCATACCCGACACTAAAAAAACACACATGATATAATCAAGACTATGAAAATCTGACACTAATAAATTCAAACCAACATACGATTTCTGAATTAAATCTTCAAATAAAGAACAAATAATGTGATACTCATATATAAATATTTATCATGTGCTAGCAAGAATTATAATGCTAAAATTATAGAGAGAATTAAAAACCGACTGTTAAACAGACAGAATTAGAAATAGAGCTGTTAGCTAGATAGATTATAAAATCGAAGAGGAATTGGGTATTAAGGTTGCAACATAAACCAACTAAAGAAATATATGGATTACAAATTTACATAGTCAAGATTTAAGAAAGATAAAGAACTAGAGAATTACCAGGTGTTTCACTAGATGTTTGAATTGATAAGCGCCTATTAGAGTTTATGGAGATGAGAAGAAGTTGATGCGATTTCCTAATTCTAATGGATCGTCACAATTGTAGAGTTATAAGCTAATAAGGATAAAGAAACTGAAGAGTCAAATTATTTTTCAATTGATATTACATATATATATATATATACTAGTTTTTATCCCCCCGTATTACGGGGGTTGTTTTATATTGTTTGTTCTAATATTTATTTATTTTTTAAAATTATATTTTTTTTATTGTATAAAAGTTAATAATATACTTATGGTTTGATGATAAATTGTTTTACAAATAAATGAGATGTTATAACCCGGTTTAAAAGCTATATGGTTTTGATGAGACCCAAGACCTGTTTATTTTTTTTACTATAAAATTGGTTTTTTTAATTATAAATAATATTTATGAAAGTTAATAATATACTTATGGTTTGATGAGACCCAAGACTTGTTTATTTTTTTTACTATAAAATTGGTCTTTTAACTTAAATAATATATATATCTTTTTAAAATAAATAAGATATTAATTTTTAGTATATAATATTTTATAGGATTTTTACATCAATAATTTGGTGAAAATAATTTTTAATTTAATAAGATGTTATAACCCATTTAAGGAATATCTGGGTTTGGTAAGACCCATACCAATTAATTCGGGTCAAATGCATGAGAAGCCTCCATTTAAAAATCAAACAATCTGGTGACTCAAAAAAATGGGAGCGACCACATCGCGACACGTAGGATTTTTATGTTTTCGTTTTATCCCCCGTATTACGGGGGTTGTTTTATATAATGTGTTCTATTATTTATTTATTTTTAGAATTTATATTTTTTTATTGTATGAAAGTTAATAATATAGTTATGGTTTGATGATAAATTGTTTCACAAATAATGAGATGCTATAACCCGGTTTAAAAGCTATATGGTTTTGATGAGACCCTAGACACGTTTATTTTTTTTTACTATAAAATTGGTTTTTTAATTAGAAATAATATTTATGAAAGTTAATAGTATACTTATGTTTAATGAAACCCAAGACCCGTTTATTTTTTTTACTATCACAATGGTTTTTCAATTTAAATAATATATATATATTTTTTAAAATAAATAAGATATTAATTTTTATTATATCCTATTTTATAGGATTTTTACATCAATAATTTGTTGAGAATAATTTTTAATTTAATGAGATGTTATAACCCGTTTAAGAAATATCTGGGTTTGGTAAGACCCATACCCATGAATTCGGATCAAATGCATGAGAAGCATCCATTTAAAAATCAAGCAAATCTGGTGACTCCAAAAAAAGAGGGAGCGACCACATCGCGACAAGTAGGATTTTTATGTCTTCGTTTATATATATTATAGATCTAACTATCTATATAATTGCCTACCATGAAATCCTATGTGTCGCTCTCAGGCTGTTCCCCACATTCTCTAGAGCCACCAGATCGCTTAATTTCTAAGTGGAGGCTTCTCATGCATTTGACCCGAATTCACGGGTATGGGTCTTACCAAACCCGGATAGTCTTTAAATGGGTTATAACATCTCATATATTTATGAAACTCTTTCATAATCAAACAATATTTTTTGTGGGTCATGGGTCTCACCAAACCCGAATAACTCCTAAACGGGTTATAACATATCATTTATTTGTAAAATAACCCCTTAATCATCAAAGAATAATTTACACGGGTTATGGGTCTTACCAAACCCTAATAGCCTTCAAATGGGTTATAAGATCTCATTTATTAGTAAACACTATCATTAACCCCTAATTTATTTGATCTCCTTTACATGTTCTTTGTTGCTGGTCTATCATCTTCATCGCCGGTTAACTTCCGATACTACCCACCATTGTCAACTACATTAACATCCCTTTTTCATTAGACAAATATTTGTGTTCATGTTTGTTTAAAAAAATCAACATGCTCGTGTCCGTTTATGTTTGTTCGTTAAAAATCTAAAAAATAACAAACTAATATATATATATATATATATATATATATATATATATATGCATTAAATTAAAACTAAACTACGTTAAAAAATAAAATAAATTATCATAAAATAGCAAAACGATTAAAATAAAAACTTGAATAAACTCCCATAACACGGGAGGATTAAACTAGTATATATATATATATATAATAGAATAACTATAAACTTTTCTAATGTTACGATAACTTTTAAAGTTATTGGCACAATTAACAAAAGCAATCAAATATAATATTTTTAATATTACTATATTAAACATATGTATTTATATATGTATAACAACTATATATAAAAAGTTATGTCGGAAATATCGAGTATATAATCGGGTAAATTGGTCAATGTTATCGGGTCGGGTAACCGGGTATTTTATAAATCCTAAACCGTCCCAGACCTACGAAAAAAATTTAAAAACTAGTCCCAAACCCTAATGGGACGGGTATTAGTAATACCCGTCCCAATTATGTCGGGTTTCGGGTATTCCCATCGGGTCCGGGTTTAACTGCCATCCCTATAAGCAGCGGAATCTGTAAGACACACGAATTCAATTGGTATCGACTACGTTATACTTCAAATTAAAACACCCAACTGTGGTTTGTTTAATTACCCAACTGTGGTATGTTTAATTTATTGCAAATCACTACTTCACTTTCCTAAATCTTGAAATTTTAGTACTTTTTTTAACAATGTCTCTTTTATCCGTTAAGTCAGTGATACTTTGGTATAGGGCTGTCACTTTTACCCGAAACCCGAAACCCAACCCGAGAAAACATGTACCCGAACCCTAACTAACCTGACCCGAAAAACCCGAACCCGAGAAAAGACTAACCCGAACCCGAACCCGAACCGAAGTAATTCGGGTTGGTTCTCGGGTTTCATTTATAAGTTTCGGGTCAAACCGAATAAACTTTTACTTTTGAAATGAAATATATTTTAGGTATAATAGGCTTAGTCTTAGCCACTAAAGTTATCAACGTTATCAGAATCTGGTCCTAATTGATTGTTGTCATTACAACTATTATAGATCTATTGTTTATTGTTATTTTATGTTTTCAGTTTATTACTAATAGCAACCATAATCGAACAATCAAATCATTCTCGATAGAAGACGATTATGGTTTGAGTTAGTTTTAATCTTCTCTTTTGGATTGTTTTATCAAGTATGTTTTAATCTTCTTTTGGATTGTTTATCAAGTATGTTGGTTATTAGTTGATTATTTGCTTACGAGCAAAGTATGTTGTTTTAATTTTAGCGTTGTAGTTTGTTAAAATTTTTTGTTCTTTGTTTTGTTTTCTAGGATACTCGAAACCCAATTAACCCAACCCGAACCCGAAAAACCCGTGAGAGATTCGGGTTGGGTTTCGGGTCAAGATTTAAAACTTTAAAACCCGAAAAACCCGACCCGAAAAACCTGAAACCCGAAAAACAAACCCGAAGAACACCCCTACTTTGGTAACTTCATTATTTTATTTATTTTTTCGTTTCTTTAAACGAAATTCCCCATTTTATACTTTCCCAACCCTAAAACCCTAACACTATCATCATCCTTCTTCTTCATCATAATTTTCATCTCTCAACCTACTTAATATCTCTCTCACCACCCCCATCTCCGTCTTGCACCAGCCACCAGCCACCGTGTAAACTTACCACAAGAACCTTGATGGTTACCATCTTCTTTCCCAGCCCGACAAGGAATCAAGCAACTGAACTCAGATCCAAAATGCTCTCAAAGCTTGACAAACTGTCAGCGGAAAATGAACGCAAGTCCTCTACAACAACGACCAATCTTGATATTGACTTTAACTACCCTTTAATCAGATGACTTTTAATAGGAAAGCAAGCCATTAAGGGGTGATAAAAGTAACCTCGCCGGTGGTATGTCCTCTTGATAAAGTCGGGGGCTTGTTTTTTTTACCTATAACCCTCCTAACTTGACCAATGCAAGAGACTTTAGGGGAAGGGGGTTTTGGGTTCTCAAAGATTCCTCTTTTCTTGGAGGTGATGGGGAACATCGCTAGCAAAATAAATAGCCGCCTTTGATGTTGCCACTGTTTTTAAGTCTCCTGCTGAGTGAGGTTGTGAGGGAGATTGGATGAGATCTTTATTGGGTTGTAGTTAAAATGCAAAGTGGTGGTGGGGTTATCCAACAATGGCCCATGCCAAAGTTAGTTATAGAGATGGTGTTAATGGGGCTTGGTGGGGTGTGGTTAGTTATTTTATTTAAAGGGGTGGGGATTTGATTAAAAGAAAAGAGAAAAATAAATAAAATAACAAAGTTACAAAAGTATCCCCTGACTTAACGGATAAAATAGATTGAGTTATAAAAAAATATTAAAATTGCAAGTTTTAGAAAAGTGAAGTAGTCATTTGCAATAAATTCAAAAATGGTACTAAAGTTGTGTAAGCGAGCAAACCACGAGTACTAAAATGACACTTAACTCAAAACAATTAACATATTTGGCCGGTAAAACCCGGGCATTCTCGGTCCTGAACATTGAGACGGTCAATCTACACGAATTCGATCGGCTTTCATCACGTTCGTTACGACACCGGAACGAAAACAAAAAAAATCGTACAGTTTCGATTACGTTCGTTACAATACCAAAACTAACACAAAAAAAAGTTGACATTCAGTCGGTTTACGTTACATACACGACACCGGATATAAAAGCAGAAAAAAATTTTCATGGACCAATACGATGTCGATGCTTAGCCAAATCAAGACTTAGCAGCACCAATGTCCTAACGTAGTCATATTAGATAATAGATAATTTAACCTTTGGATTTTATAAACACAAAGATGTTGTCAAATCAAGTTAAAAGTAAAAAGTATGACAAAATGAATAATGTGCGGAGGTGGATGATTATTTCGCCAATCAAATTCGTACTAGTATAACCTGATAAAGTACGGGTAAAATATATTTACTCTTTAGAAACATTATTTTGTTAAAATATCTTGCTTGTGAAGAAAACCTAATTGGACAAAACATAGATGAGATGCGATGAGATGAGGGAAAAGAAGTGTGTTGGCAGGGCCGTCTTTGAGGTATGGCAGGGTAGTCAACGGCCACATGCCCGACACCCCGTTAGGCCCGAAATTTTTTTTCAAAAAAGAATTATATGTATTTTTATCAAAAACATGTGTATAATCAATATTTCAACACAATTACATAACCACTAGCTTGGTCTAATGGTAAAGGGGTATGACATCTAACCAAAATGTTGTGAGTTCTAGTCTTATTTGAGACAATTTTAAGCTTATTTTTATAAAAAAGTTTTTTACACAACTTAAATCATAATCAAATAAGCTCATTTATAATTAAATTGTTTAAACCCAACAAAATGTTTCTTTTACTGAAGGCAAAAAAAAAGTTCGCCTTTGGCCCCAAATTTTTTTCGTCTGTTCGGAGCCGGCCCTGTGTTGGTCCTATGAGAGGCTGTAACAAAGTAGAAACGGTTGACGGGTAATGTAAGGACAGGTGTGGATGCGAAGTATGAACATGTAAGGATAGATAGAGTTATCTGTCACACCCTGAATACCCATGATTATAATCAGCGGTAGACTAAGTTAGGGGCTATTTGGCAAGTGCTGAACCATTAGTGCTGAATGATTAAGAGGTTTGAATGATTAAGAGGCTCTGAGCCAGTAAGTGCTGAAACAATAAGTGTTGTTTGGTTCGACATCTGAATGACTATACAGAATGACTATTTTACCCCTCTGTGATATCTCGTACTGAATGAAATATATCCGTTTAGTCATGATCTTAATAATTGTACAGAATGACCGAACTTTCATTATAACAAACCAAAATACATCTTAAAACAAACTTTTATTATCACCAACCAAAATACATCTTAAAATTAGTTCATCAAGACATTGACACAAATAACTTATTATCAACAACCAAAACAAAACCCAACAATACAAAGTTTGAACATTAACTAACCCGTATATCTAACAATTTTGACCCAGGTGAAAATATTTCACAAACCTCTCGCGCACGGCACCAGCAGACAGCACCCCACCATAAGCTCAGTTAACAGCCCTTTTGTTCCTTGAAAGCCTAGCCTTTTGTATTCAGCAGGCCTCAAATGAGGAATCTGCAACCATAGTAAAGTCAAACCAAGTCACAATTGAAGCTTCAAAACCTCATTTGCATCAGGTATCACAAAAAGCAACAAAAATCATCCTTCACAAAACCCAAATATAATCCAATGCAAAACAGGATGTTTCATTCCAATATTTTAACCCACTTCATCAAATTAGAAAAGGTTAAAGCAAAACCAAAATATAGGGTCTGTACACCGTTTCTTTAAGAAGTATTAGAAACTAGAAAGAACACTAATTATAAATTGGAACATACCTCTATAGAACCCTAATCAAATTCAGAGTTCCTACACTGCGAATTTCTCTTCCATGGCTGTTAATGATGTTAAGCTTCTTCTTTCGGAAAAAAACCCTAAGAGAAATTTGGGGGGCTTTGTCGTCGAGAACTGAGGGTGATGAGGCGGTGGTGGTTGACAGTGTGCGATGGTGGCGGAAGTACGGTGGTGGTCGACGATGAGGTGAAGGACGACAGTGAGATCAGTGGTGAGAAAATGGAGGGTAGAGGATATATGTGTCTCTTAACCATTCAGCAACCTTTTAAATCTGAATCATTAAGATCTGAACTGAATCATTCAGATATGATGTTTTACTCAACCAAAGACTCTGAAGTCTTACCGATTCAGATCTCACCTCTGAATGGTATCATTCAGATCTAAACAAACACACCCTTAATCTTTTTGGACGGTGACAGTTGCCGATAGCCAATCACAACACAACGTTTAATATATTAAAGTAAACATATTTATTTAATTATCAGAGTCTTACAAGATTTTTATTATTAAAACAACTTAGTCCCACATCAACTTATTCAAACACCCACGCCTCTTTCCCGCTCCTCCTTGAGAAACCGTCATTTACCTGATAAACATATTATAATAATTTTTGGGTCAACACGAATGTTGGTGAGTTTTTCCCGGTAAAACAATTATATATATAAACAATTTATATATTAACAAAACACATGAATATAATAGTGTACATCTATTATATTCCCAACAATACCGATCTATACACGATACAACATAACAAAAACTCATATTTTACCTTTCAGCACAAAATAGTGTTAGTTGTAAACTAGCTAAGTGTACAACCGTGTATGACTACAAATTTGATAACTCGAAACATACCATACTCAAAATATTCCCACTTTTAACCTAACGCGAATGGAAGTAGGGGACGCCACCCCGATAGATCTACCAATATTTATGTGCCCTTCTTTATCTCGGTTAACAATTATTTAACCATATTGATTCATCCCATAATAACACAATTTATGAAGTACAATGCGTTTTCAAAAACACACACACACACACAATATGCTTCTCCAAAGAAAAACTCACATTCGTATCCGGGATAAGTCCAACAAGCTCGTGTCCTATATTAGTACACGTTTGTTAATTCTAAGTTTGGTTTTGAATAATTTATTAACAACTTTAATTATATTTAACCTTATACTATGTGATCACACAAGCAAACAAACACATAGAATTCGTAACTTATAATTCTATTAATAAACAGTTGGAAATTATACAAGTAAAGTTAATCAATAATTGTTTTATTTAATAATTTTAATTAAATATTATAATTTATAAAAAATTATCCTTTTGGTTGCTGGAATGTTTTGAAAATATAAGTTCTTATTTTGGTTATAAAAATGACATCACTTTAGTCGGTTTTGCCGGTTTCGTCGGTTTTATACATAGAAACGAACCGATCATCATTTTATGAAAACTTTGAGTTTTAAATTATTAAAAATACTTTTTATATAGTTTTAAATCAAGTTTTATTGGGTTTTCAATAAAAATGATATGGTTTTAATTTTAGTTACCGGTTTCTTAAAAACGTCAACTTTAACGTTTTTGTGTCGGTTTTCATGACACGAACCGTGTGGGTTCAAGCTTTTCTATCTTTGACTTTTTATTATACTTTAACTTATGTTAACTATACGAATTTTATGACTTTAGGAGCTGTTTTAAAACAGTTCCGAAAACTCATGTCGGTTCATGTTAAAAGTCAAGCTTTCCGATCGTTAATGTTACCGTCAAGCTATTTAAGTCATAATATCAAAACTGTTGGTGCATTTTGTGACCGTCGCTATGCAATTATGACCAGCGGAGAGGCCATAGGAGAAGTTAGAACAACTTCACCTTAGGCGAAGTTAAAACTTCGCCATAGGCGAAGTTAGAACAACTTCGCCTACAGGCCCAAGCCCAAGCCCGCGAAGTTGGTTTATCTATATATATGTGTGTCTTGTTTAGGGTTTAGGTATCTAGAAAGTTAGAGTTTTTGTGTTCAGTTCAATTGTCTAGAGAGAAACAGGGAGGGAGAGTCGTGTGGGACGGCTCGAGGTAGAGCTCACCTCGGGTCGGCCGTGTCTTTGTTTATGTTCGGTTTGTAACGTGGTTTGGTTATTATATAAAAGATCTGCAGATTTGTTTATCCCGCTCGTGTGTTTGTTTCGTGTATTTGTTTGTGTGTAATCGTGTTCTTCGTCTTCTACACCATTAAACGAGTCTAGGAGGATTCCTCACTCCTAGACCTGGTGCGGATCTCGTATCGATCAGCGACGCCCCGGGGGGGACCTACAAGTGGTATCAGAGCCTTAGGCTCTTATGCTATGGTTCGAGATCTGCGTTTTGGTGTTTCTGGCACGTTTCTGATGCGTTTTTGGTCGAACAGCCGCCGTAGGCGAAGTTATTGGGTTCAGGCGAAGTTGTCGCTAAAATTGTAGGGTTTTGGCGAAGTTGAATTTTTAGGCGAAGTTATAGCCAGGCGAAGTTAATGAGGGGCGAAGTTAATGAGGGGCGAAGTTGACTTTTAGGCGAAGTTGACTTTAGGCGAAGTTGACTTTTAGGCGAAGTTGACTTTCAAGCAAGTTAAAAAAAAAAAAAATTGTTTGGAGTTTTCGTCTGTATGGCCAGGTGTACACGATTATTGTGAGACCGAAAGTGCTGTTCCGACAACGAGTGAAACTTGGTATCTCTTGGTCTTACGTGTGAACAAATACGGGTCAACTCTGGATATGGAGTTGAAGTTGTGAATGGGATATTAATTGAAACTGGATATTGACACATATTTGGGTGTTTGTGGGCAAAGAAATTGTTGTTGTTCAAGGTTGACCAACTGAAGAAAGTCAAATCGAACTGAAGGTTTTCGTCATTACTGGATTGCGGCCAGAGCATATTATTTATGTTATTTTCAAGGCGTTCGAGAATTGGACCCTGTTACGATTTTGGAACAAGTTGGATTTAATCGGGAATTAACTTGTTTATGTTCTTGATCGTTATCCATGGTGATTGAAGATGCTTCGGATTAATTAATGGTCATGTGTGTTAGATTCTGTCAAGGTGGTTTTGTGATGAAATTGATCACTTGATGTTGAGTAGTTGAAGATTGAACCTTATCTTACTATACAATTCCGACGTGTTGGTGAAGTTGTGGAGGGAGCCCAACTTCACGTGTTGGTGAAGTTAGAAGAACTTCACGTGATTGGTTGAGATGATCAATTAGGCACGGGGATGCATGCATGTCAAAGACCTCGATCGATATAGTCGGAGGAGCTTACACTGAAGGAGAGATCTGATATGGAAGACACCGGGTGATTGGTAGATTTGTGAAGCTACAAGACAGTTTCAGACATGGCTGGTTGAAGACAGGATGGATGTTGCATGTATATGTGATGTTCAAGTTTGAAGATCACAGTGCAATTGAGTCCTACTAGAAGAAGAAAACAGAAGATCATCAGTTAAGGGGGTGTCTGTTGGTGCATGTTTTGTAACAGATGATCTTTTGTGTTTGTTAGAATTGAGAGCAACGGTCAAAGGGGAGTCTGTAGGTGCATTTTGTGACCGTCGCTATGCAATTCTGACCAGCGGAGACGCCATAGGCGAAGTTAGAACAACTTCACCTTAGGCGAAGTTAAAACAACTTCGCCATAGGCGAAGTTAGAACAACTTCGCCTACCGGCCCAAGCCCAAGCCCGCGAAGTTGGTTTATCTATATATATGTGTGTCTTGTTTAGGGTTTAGGTATCTAGAAAGTTAGAGTTTTTGTGTTCAGTTCAATTGTCTAGAGAGAAACAGGGAGGGAGAGTCGTGTGGGATGGCCCGAGGTAGAGCTCACCTCGGGTCGGCCGTGTCTTTGTTTATGTTCGGTTTGTAACGTGGTTTGGTTATTATATAAAAGATCTGCAGATTTGTTTATCCCGTTCATGTGTTTGTTTCGTGTATTTGTTTGTGTGTAATCGTGTTCTTCGCCTTCTACACCATTAAACGAGTCTAAGAGGATTCCACACTCCTAGACCTCGTGCGGATCTCGTATCGATCAGCGACGCCCCGGGGGGGCTTACAAAAACCAAAACATTTTGTACAGAAAATGTACACATAATAACAAGTAATTCACCATCACATTCATGTTTGACCATATAACACCAAATATGCACAATAAACCAATTTCCAACTAAACATGCTCAAGCCTTAACTTCAAGTTCTTAACAACACATGAGCATGTTATTTTTATGATGTCAATATGGTGTTTATGCATAAAATATTCCATATCATAACAACTTATAATATGGTCCTTTTCATCCTATCATCATCATCTAAGCAATAACATTCTTAACACTTCAAACAACAAAGTTTCCATAATTAGCAACTTGGTTATAATCATAACTTTTTATTCAATTCAAGCTTTCAATTACAATCAAGTATGACTCAGGTTTATCTCATTCAACTAGTTTGATAGAGAATCCAAACAACTTATCATACAACTTGGTCTTAGATTCTACATTAGCTAACCAACAAAGTTTCTATTCTTAGCAAATAGCAATTTAGCAATTCTCTTGTCAACTCCACAATTTTCACAATAAGGTTTACTAATACAATTCTAATCATAAATCATTAATCATTCATATATCCATGCCGGGTCTTATATTTTAGACCGACGCATCGAATCAATATGTGGGTGAAAAATATATTGTTTGATCTCAACCAAGGGTGGATGGCTTGAAGACTAAGTCATGCTAGACTAGTATAAATAGATGTTTTTATTTATTTGTCTAGTATGATTGAGTGTATTGTGTACTGATTGAGATCTAGGGATTTATCCCTATGAGAGAGTCTCCTCCCCGGGATGAGCTCTCCCGGGGTGGCTGATATTTCTTGTGTATGTTTGAATGCTTGTATGAGTGGTTCATCTTTATAAGAATCATTCAACTAATGATATCATTCTACCATTTCTATCTTGTTTATGTTTCGATTACATATATGTGTTCATCCTACTTTATTGATTATTGTTAATCGAATTAGGTTCTCTCCCAAATACATCTCATCAGTCCAAATATCATTCAAGAGTGAATAAGAGTGCGATTCGATCCTAACCCGGATCCGAGATCTTTCGTTAATACCAATTATTCATGCTTCTGCACCAGGGCTCGAGTCATGTCAGTTGGTATCAGAGCAGGGTTACCGAATCGTTCAGACTAACCGTTGAAACGGATTCATTTTGCTCTTGAATCCACCATGGATGTTAAACGATGAAGTTCGTTGAAATTATTTTTGGGGATTTTGAAATTATTTGATGATTTGGAGAAAATTATTTGGATTGATGTTTGGGTTGATGACTCGTTTGGAGATTCAACATCAATTTCATGTTTATTTGGTCCATATGGTCCATATATGATGTAACAATGTTTTTGGCTCATTTTTAAGGCATAGCTGTTCATGTGATGATTTTCAGATCTGAAAAGGTTGTTGATATATTAAAGATAGATTATTTTTCTGATTTCGAGATGACTTCGATGGTGCTACAATGATTATTTCAGATTACGAAACTAGTTTCTCAATCTGAAAGAATTAGGGTTTTGTGTGCTCGTTATTGTTATTGATAAGTGGGCTGCTCATACAGTACATGGTTTGTTGGAAAAATATTGCCGATGGTACAAACTGATAAGGAGAATGTGCAAGTCAGGAATGCACATGTACTAAAGGCAATTTCATCACTGTTTGTTGCAGCAGATGCAAAGTGAATATTCAAGCAGCATCTGCGAGGGCAAATCAGTGACTGATGATGTAGAAAAGAAGTTTTGATGTCTCGAGCATACAATATTTGACCATGAACATATAAGACTGAACTCAATTATTTATAATGATTAAGTTTTGCTTTGAGAACATCTTATCTCGAGCACATCAAGTTCCAGATTCGAGCATATGATTTGTGAAACCCCGAGCATATTCTTGGTATTCTCAAGAAAAACTATCTTTTTGGTCTTGAGCACACCTGGTTATTCGAGCAAACTCTTTTTCGAGCATACTTTGTTTTGTCATAAACAATTATGCTTGTGAAGAGAAAACTCAAGTTTGTATCTCGAGCACACCTTTGCTCACGAGCATGCTCGTGAAGAAAACCTTCATGACAAATCATTGTATATCTTTTTACTCTCGGGCACACTTCTTACTCACGAGCATGACTATGGGCTAGCTTGCTCGTGAAGGGAATTATGTATGCTTGTGAACAGAAAGTTCTTGTTTGTGAAACAATTTCAAAGTTTTGAAGAAACTTTGAGATATTGGGTGCCGTTGACCATTTGAACAAGCTGTTCTTTACGGAAGATATATACCCAGGGGTATTTTGGTAATTTTTGTCCAATCATTAACAAGCTTATGGAATTCAAAACTTATCAAATTTCACGACTTCATCAAGAGCTTTACAAGAAAAAGTGTTGACCAAGCTTAAGGATTTTATCACTTTGAGTTTCAACCAACATATGAATATTTTTTATTTGTTTCAGATTTTTACAATCTTGATAAGGATGGTCAAGATTGTTTCACCCACACTTGATTTGAAGACACTTTCATTAAAGATAATTGCAACGAAATTGGGGGAGTAAAATTCTTTGAATTTCATTGCAAATTGGTTGCTTCAAATCAAGTAAAAGACTCAAGTTAAGGAAAAGTTGATCAAGATAAATAATCCAAGGTTTTTCAAAGATGTGGAGGATCTTGATGATGTAATTAGATGGAATCTGCCATCTCAACATCCACACCACAAACGGGAAAAATTGAAGATTATTTGATGATCACAATGAGTGTATTTCCTTTTATGATAACCTTGTTACTTGATGTTGATCATTGAAGTTCAAAGCCGCTTAAAGTGAAGGGGAGAATTTAAATGAAAGACAACGGGTTATGAAGTAATCATGGAAGTAATTCGATGGCATCGGTCTAAGGGGGTGGTTGTTGGGTCTTATATTTTAGACCGACACATCGAATTAATATGTAGGTGAAAAATATATTGTTTGGTCTCAATCAAGGGTGGATGGCTTGAAGACCAAGTCATGCTAGACTAGTATAAATAGATGTTTTTATTCATTTGTCTAGTATGATTGAGTGTATCGTGTATTGATTGAGATCTAGGGTTTTATCCCTATGAGAGAGTCTCCTCCCCGGTATGAGCTCTCCCGAGGTGGCTGATATTTCTTGTGTATGTATGAATGTATGTATGAGTGGTTCATCTTTATGAGAATCATTCGACTAATGATATCATACTACCATTTCTATCTTGTTTGTGTTTCGATTACATATATGTGTTCATCCTACTTTATTGATTATTGTTAATTGAATTAGGCTCTCTCCCAATACACCACATCCGTCCAAATATCATTCAAGAGTGAATACGAGTGCGATTCGATCCTAACCCAGATCCGAGCTCTTTCGTTAATACTGTTTATTCACGATTCCACACCGGGGCTCGAGTCTTGTCAATCCATGTGTTCAATAATCAAACCATACTATTAAGCAATTTGCACCAAATCAAAAAGTTTCCTTTATTGGTAAGTTTACCAAATAAATTTTAATTTTGCCATTATATTAAAACCATGGCATCCTAGTGTTACTAGTTACTTTAAATCCATATTTAATCATTCAAAATCATATTTCAATCCATGCAAGATCAATGTAAGACAAGAATTCAACTTTATAATCTAATCATATAATTGAACAATATGTGCATCCAAGTCAACTCTTATTAAAAAGTTAAATGGCAATAATCTCTACATTACTAGTCAACACTTTAACAAGATTCTATCTATCATTATAATACCACTTTTCAATCTCATCATCACAAATCAATTAACAACTTTTTTCAAGTAGATTTGGTGAATCAATTAAATGGGTTTTAATTTAACAATCATCATTTAACCATCTAACATGTAACTTACTAACTAATGATATTCCTAACCCAAACCAAAACCCATGGCTCATATAGGTAAATTTATCCATAAACCATTTTCAATCTTTCAACCAAAAATGCATTTAGTTTCATCTCTAATTCAATAATCAACCTTATTCATCTAGCAATCTCAAGTAAACTCAACTTTGACAAGTTAAAGTAAGCTATTATATAACCATAACAAATCATATTATCAACTCTATCAATCTATTTCATTCACACACAAACCCACGACACACATGCACACATCCATATCAAACTTTGCATTTCAACAACAAATACACTATAAACAAGCTTTAACCAATGCATTTAAACTATTATGCCCAGTATTAAACTAGGTTACCTTGGATTTTCGGTTTTGTGACTAAGGGTATGAGAATAAGAATTTGTGCAAGGTGAGAATCCTTTCCTTAGCCTCCTAATCCTTGTTTCTTGATTATGCTTCCATCTAAGACCCTTAACTAAGCTTAATGTGTGTGTAAATTTTGAAATGAGATGTGATGTCATGTGGGTGGTGGTGTGGTCGGTTAAGAGGAAGAGAAGGGAGTGTTAGGATAGTTAGTTGTGCATTATAGAGTGATGTGTTGGTATAATCAAAAAGCTTCCATGTAGTAATCATTGTGTATACTGTGAGAAATTATGTGATTGGAGGGTATGGGTGGTGGGGTTGGGTTTGGTCGGCCAAAAGGAGGGGGGGGGGAGGGTTGGGTGTTTATAATATATATTGGTTAGTTTAGGTGATAAAGTTTAACGTAAAGTGTAAAATATCTAGCCAAACGAATTCCGTTTCCGATAGTTTTTGTAAGACTTTTAGCGAAATTGGATTACAGTCAATAACTGCCTAAGAACTTAATTTTTTGAAAAACTTGGTGTCGGGTTCTTACGGTGTCCTCTAATGGCTTTCAGTTGCTTATTTTCTAATTTCTGCAATTCGAACCTTCTATAATTAAGTTCATATACTATCTCTAATATTTTAGTATAAACTTTAATTTTTCGAGGCCATTTAGACACATTTATGATTTTATCTGTTTCTAAGTCGTTACCCGAGGTCATTCCGCAAAGTGTTCGCTACGCGACAAAATTGAACGTTTTCAAACTTAATATAATAAAACTCAACTAGAATCAAAGACTTTGGACAAAAATATTATATATATATATATATATATATATATATATATATATATATATTAATTACTACGTGATTATGGTTACGATAATTACCATATTTGTCTAATTTCTGGTGGTCGTCACATAATAGTAAATGTTCTTTAAATATTATATTTTTTCTAACAAAAAAGCAATACAAGAAGAACAAATCTAAGTGAACACATACTTGTTTATGCTCACCCCTAGATGTTGTTTATGTTAATTTCGTTCAAAGGCTTGCATTCTTCGAACAAACCTTGTAGCTGAGTTACCCATTGGGTCCTGACTCTTATGATTACTCATAGCCTTTTGAATCAAGGTACTAAGGTGAGAGTTCAATCTCTTAAGCCCATCTAGATACATCTGTTGGTACATGATGTCAGTAGTTCAGTGTCTAGTGTCTGTAATCGAGTTAGTTGGATTTGTATTTGGATGTAAGCGAAGTTCTCACAAGTTCGCTGATATAGGCGAACTTGTGGAACAAGCGAAGTTAGGGACAACTTCGCCTAAACATGCTAGGCGAAGTTGTCGTGTTATATAAACTGCTAGGTTTCGGCTAGATCGGTAGACGAGTTAGAGTTTTAGTTTACGAGTTATTCAGTTTTGTGTAATCGGTGATCAGTGAATCACGTGTTTCCAGTTGCAATACAACGTGTCTTTATTTATTGTAACGTGTGTTTGATCGTGTTAACGTGTATCGTCTTCTACGCTCGTAACGTCTTACGTAGGGATTCCGCACCTACGTAGAACAAGATATTCCGTGTAGATCCGGCTGGGAACCTACAATTGGTATAAGAGCATTTGCTCGTGATTGTGTGGTTCGGGATTATCACGCGGGTGTAGAAATCGTTCCGTTCGACTATTCGCGGGACGAGTTTACCGAGTTTTTGTGTCCTACTCACCTCCCACCATCAAAAACAACCCATTACACCTTGCATACCTCGCAAAAGCCAGAAATCAAACCTGCATAATCATCGTGTTCATCAGGCAAAGTTGCCGCTACTGTTTGTAGGGTTTAGGCGAAGATATAAGGTTAAGCGAAGTTATCCACAACTTCGCCTACCTCACAAGTTCGCTTATCTCAAGCGAAGTTATCCACAACTTCGCCAAATCAGGCGAATTTAAAAAGAAGAGCGAAGTTAAGACTTAAGCGAAGTTATCCACAACTTCGCCTACAGTACTGTTAAGGATAAAATTTTTATTTTTTGGGTTTCTTTGTGTTTTCGTTTCGTAAAAGATGACTTCAATAAATATTACGGAACTGGTGAAGATGGAAGTGGAAGCGGGTTCAGCTACTAAGGCACCGAAGATGCTAAAGGGTACCAATTTTGTGGCTTGGAAAGATCGGTTTGAGCCATATGTTAAATACCAAGATGCTAAGATGTGGGTGTGCATTCAAGATGGATACATTCCACCAACTGCTCTGTATGAGGGTCGTGAACAGATTAAGAAATACAACAAGATGGAAGAGGAAGAAAAGAAGATGTATGAGGCTGAAAGCAAAGCTCATGCTGCGATTACAATGGCTCTTCCACAAGAGATTCTTCACACCTTCAGGAAGTATAAAACCGCCAGAGAGCTTTGGGAAGCACTTGAAAACCGATTTGAAGGTAATGTGGGGATTCGTGCATCCAAGATTAAACTACTCAAAACCTAATTCTCGGTGTTCAAGTATTTGAAGAATGAATCACTTGATGATATCATCACAAGATATTATCATCTGATGACCGAACTCAGCAATTATTCCATCGCTTAAAAAGAAGAGGAGATCGTGGAAAAACTCCTTGATGCTCTCCCACCGAAATGGGAGATGTACACTGTCTTGATGAGAGAAGACAAAGAGTTTGCCGACTATGACTTGGAAACAGCAGTCAACAAACTACGAACTTTTGAACTTAACATGTTTCGAAAAGAGACACCAACTGATCAGGTTCAGGATCCGGGAATGTATGGTGCAAAGGTTAACTCAAGTTCAAGTTCGAAGTCTGAATCATCTGCTTACTACTCAAAGGGAGACTCGGGCGCTAACTCAACACATGAAGGTCATGTAACTCTCAACATGGATGGTGATGTGTGTTTTGTAGCCGGTACAAATGCTTCTAAACCTCAAGCAACCAAGGGTAGTTTCTCTTCAAGTGTTCTGAACAACAACTACTCTCAGATGCCCATGAGTGTTAAATCTGCTGAACAGCAGTTTGCTCTCTATGCATCTTTCATTGCTTCGTATGAAAATTACATTAAAGGCAAGATTGTTAATCCTGCAACTTTAGACGAAGACTATGATCAGATCGATGCTGATGATCTGGAAGAGATGGATCTGCAGTGGCAGATGGCGATGATTGTAAGAAGGGTTAAAAGGTTTATGAAGAAAACTGGTAGATAGTTTGTTGGTGAAAGACCAGGTTTTGATAAGTCAAAGGTTCGGTGTTACAACTGTCAACAGAATGGCCACTTTGCTAAGATGCACAAATGACAGAGTTGAACGTAGTCAGAACAGGTCTACACAACAGAGTGGTGGAAATAGTGAGAATAGGGCGATGATATCCAGACAGAACGGGGAATACAATTGGAATCTGCATGTTGTGGAAGTGTTCGAACATGCCAATTTGGCGAACATCGAAACTGCAGGAAGTGAGAAAGTGACTGGAGAAAATCAAGCCTACATGGCAGAAGTGACAGATCAGCTCTCCGAGGTAAGTACTAAACTCCCTTGTACGAAATGTGAAAATCTGTCTGAACAATTGAAAACAATAACTGATCAGTTTGTTAGTTTAGATGCTCAATTTAAAACATTAAAAGAAGATCATCATTACACTAAAGCTAGAGAAAATAGTTACAAGGTAAAAATAAAAGCTAGTGAGAAAGATATCAGAAGTCTTAAAGCCAGTCTAGCTGAAAAAATACAAGTAATTGATCTTAGCTATGAAGTGTTAGAAGAGAAAACCAAACTAATAGCTGAAAGGGATAAACAGATAGCTGATCACCAGGTGAAAGTGGTGGAACTTAACAGAAAGCTTGAGCAATTTAGAAATTCCTCTGCTATACTTGATCACCTTGTAAGTGATCAACGTTCCCCAGTTAAAAGGGGAGGAATTGGATATAATGAAGTTCCACCACCTTATAATCATAACTACACTTATGATCCTAGTAATCAGAAATCCGTTGATGTTGAAGTTGGCCAGACAGTTCCGGTTAAGGTTACGATTAAAGATCCAGAAGTTAGTAAAGGCGAAACGAGTAAGCCTGTTTCTAATGTTAAGATTTCTGTTCCTAGTCCTGTCTCATCAAATTCGGACAAGTCATCCGAGTCGAGTGAGACAAAAGAAGAGGCGGTGTTACCAAAACGTGGAGAGGAACATAAACCAACTGAAAAGAATTCTCCACTAAACCCGTATGTCCCACCATATGTTTGACAAACGGGCAGTAATGCAGCCTCAACATCTAAAACAACTATTGATACGAAAGTTGAACACAGGAGTTGTTTCAGATGCAATCAATTAGGACACTTGATTGCTGATTGCCCTCTGAAGCAGAGATTCAGAGGTATGAGGCCTTCAAAAACTGAGAATAGAACTAACGGTAATTACTATAATTGTAAAAATGAAAATTCATCAAAGTTCAGATATTGGACTAATCCAGGTTTTCAAAGAAATCGATCTCAGTTTTTCCCTGTTAACAACCAAACCATTAGTAATAATTCATTTAATTCACGAAGGTTTGGATGGCCTCATAGTCAATATACAAGAAGGTATCCTTTTAGGACTTACAGAAATCATACTATTACTAACTTTGGACAGCCAAAGTACGGGATGTATCGACCCAAGACCAATAGGTCTTGGGTCCCCAGATTTTAATCCTCTGCTTTAATCGTGCAGGAACAGTTGAACAGGGCTGCAAACAATCTATGGGTTGTGGATAGCGGCTGTTCCCGGTACATGACGGGTAACAAGAATTTGTTACACGAATGGAAACCTGTTCAGGGAGGAAGAGTGAGTTTTGCTGGAGAGAGTGGTGGAAGGATTACTGGAATTGGGATGGTGACTAATGGTAAAATGACGTTAGAGAAAGTGAATTTCGTTGAAGAACTGAAGCATAATCTGCTGAGTGTATCGCAGATCTGTGACAAAGATTACACTGTGCACTTTACCAAGAATGAAGCGATCGTACTGTATCCTGGTTTCAAGATACCGGAGGATTGGATAGTAATGAAGGCTCCAAGGGAAAAGAATACGTATGTTATGGACATGAGGTCGACTGAGATGACAACAGAAGAATCGTGTCTTCTGTCAAAAGCAACTGAATCGGAGTCCGAGTTATGGTATCGAAGAATGGGGCATATTCATCCTCGGAAAATGAACTACATTGTCAATAATGGGCTGGTGCTGGGTGTTCCCTTGAAAAATTTCAACTTTGAAGACCAATGCTTATCGTGCAAAAAGGGAAAGCAACACAAGAAATCCCATCACACCAAGAAGGTTAATTCAATAGTCAGTACCCTAGACCTACTTCACATGGATCTCTTCGGTCCCGCGAATGTAAAAAGCCTAGGTGGAACATCATACTGTTTGGTGATCACTGATGATTTCTCTCGATATTCTTGGGTATATTTCCTGAAGACAAAGGATGAAACGGTTCAGATGATAATAAATTTTGATTACCAAGGTTGAGAATATTATGGGGAAAAAGGTTAAATACATCAGGAGTGACAATGGGACAGAGTTCAAAAACTATCAGATGGAGATCTTCTGCTTACAGAAAGGGATAGACCACCAGTACAGCGCCCCGTATACTCCACAACAAAATGAGGTGGCTGAGAGGAAGAACAGAACGTTAATTGAAGGAGCCAGAACCATGCTGGCTGATTCGAAACTTCCTGTGGTGTTCTGGGCTGAAGCTGTTGCAACAGCCTCTTATATCCTTAATAGAGTGTTAACTGTTAAAAGATTGAATAAAACATGTTATGAACTTATGCATGGGAGAAAGCCTAACTTGAGTGGTCTCGAACCATTCGGGTCCCCGTGTTCGATATTAAAGACGAACTCAAAATTTGGTGAAGTAGCCGACGAAGGTATTTTAGTCGGATATGTTGTTGGGACTCCCAACAGACGAGTCTTTAATCTATCGACCAGCAAGGTTGAGGTGGTGTGTAACACTGACATCACAAGTTACAAATCACCAATACCAAGCACGGGACCCGCTGGGGCTTTCGACTATGATAGGCTTTTTAAATCTTTTAACATGCCTTACTTGGATTGTGCAGAAGTTGATGAGAGAATAGCTACGAAGATTCTTTACGATGAGGAAGACAATTTTGTGCAAAGACCGCTGTACGATGAATGTCAACCTTCCTCGTCAAATGCTGTCGATACCCCTGCTGCCTCTACTGAAGAGGAATTCTTCAATCCGTTTCACTCTCAACAACAATCACCCATTGATGAGCTACCTTCGAACCTGGAAGACAATCTGCAAGTCAGTTCGGTTCCGACTACGAGAGTTCACAAAAATCACCCTTTGGAGAACGTGATAGGTGATCTGTCCGACGGTGTACAAACAAGACAAAGCTTGAATAAGCACACCTGTGTTTACACAAGCATTAAAGATACAGGCATCATTAACGAATGCTTGTACACCTACTTCATCAGCCAGATTGAACCAAAGAACTATCAAATGGCTCTCAAGGACAGCTCGTGGGATGAAGCCATGCAAGAAGAGTTAGCCCAGTTCAAGAAGATGGAGGTATGGAATTTGGTTGCAAAACCGAAAAATGTGCATGCGATTGGCACAAAATGGTTTTTCAAATGCAAGAGAGATGAAAAAGGGATAATTATCAGGAACAAGGCGAGGCTGGTTGTAAAAGGTTTTAATCAGCAAGAGGGGATCGACTACAAAGAAGTGTTTGCTCCTGTGGCGAGATTAGAAGCGATTCGATTGTTTTTGGCATTTGCTGCACACAAGGAGATGAAGGTGTTCCAGTTAGACGTGAAGAGTGCGTTTCTTAACGGTAAAGTCGATGAGGTAGTGTACGTTGAGCAACCTCCGGGTTTTACTGACCCAGACTTTCCTGATCACGTGTACAAGCTAAGTAAAGCGCTATATGGGCTACATCAGGCCCCTCGTGCCTGGTACTCAACTTTATCCGGTTACTTGCTTGAGAATGAATTTGAAAGGGGAAGGATAGATAGTATACTGTTCGTTAAGAGAAATGGAAGAGACTTTCTTCTGGTTCAAGTCTAAGTGGACGACATCATCTTCGCTGCATCAAAAGTCGCCATGTGTCAGGAGTTTGAAGCCATCATGAAACAGAGGTTTGAAATGAGTGCTATGGGTGAACTAACTTTCTTTTTAGGATTGCAGGTTGATCAGAAGAAAGATGGGATGTTCATTCATCAGACTAAGTATGTCCATGACGTTCTCAAACGCTTCAAGATGGAGGACAGCACTCCATTTGATACTCCAGTTTGCGTCAACCATAAATTGGGTGCTGATTCAGACAATGATGCAGACGTGGACCCCACCCAATATCGGGCAATCATAGGTTCTTTAATGTACTTAACTGCTTCAAGACCTGATATTATGTTTGCAGTTTGTCTTTGTTCTCGCTTTCAGGCAAACCCAAAGGAATCTCACTTGAAGGGTGTGAAGAGGATATTGCGATATCTCAAAGGCAAGCCTAAGATAGGGTTGTGGTACATGAAAGGAGGAGACTTGGAGTTAGTCGCCTACACAGATTCAGATTATGGAGGGTGCAATCAGAATCGGAAGTCAACAACAGGTGGATGTCAGTTTCTTGCAGGCAGATTAGTGTCATGGCAGTGCAAGAAGCAAACCTCAGTCGCCATTTCAACCTGTGAAGCAGAATACATGGCAGCATCGAACTGCTGCTCCCAGGTTCTTTGGATACAACAGCAATTGCGCGATTATGGTCTGAATTTCACTCATACTCCTATTTGCATTGATAACACTGCTGCTATCTCAGTAACTAACAATCCCGTAAAGCATAGCAAAACTAAACACATTGACATCCGTCATCATTTTATACGGGATTGTGCTGAGAAGAAATTGATTGTGCTCGAAAAGGTTGATACGTTAGATAATTTCGCTGATTTGTTTACTAAAGCGTTTGACAAAACTCGTTTTCAAAACCTTGTTGAGCTAAATGGGATGATCAATCCCGAGTTACCGTGCTTTTCGTCTTTGTTTAAAAAAAAAAAAAAAATTAATCACTATCGCTTAGAATTATGTCGGCTGCCTCAGTTTGAAGGACATATCTTCGGATATGTTTGGTCCTCATTTCTACTTGTAGAATATGAGGATAGCCATTAACCAGATGACTGAAAGTGACCGGGGCGGTTCATGATGTGTTTTTAATTCTTTCGCTGAAAATTAGTCGTTCATACTTAGTTAGAAGGACACATACTTGTATGTGGTCGGTCCAGCTGATCCATTGGATTTTCAGGATAGCCGTTTACCTGAAGACTTCGACTTGATCGGGGGGATAGAAGTTAAAATTTTTTATGGGAGATGAAATTATTTTTCAAGTCTACTACTTCGTAAGAAGTTCCTTTACTATGTTTAACAGAAAATTGATCCAACCTTGGAAAGTGATAGATATACTGATTCTGTGTGCTTAACTAGTGAAGTTATTAGGCCTAAAAGACTTTAGAACAGTCATTGTATGTCATGGTAGCTTTTTATGGTGCGTAAAAGTAGAAGTGATACTAACTAAATCTCCTCGATTTTACGTGGAAACTCCTTAAGAGTTGTGCATGTCTCCATATATATCTTTCTGAATGATTGGCAGAAAAGCGATTACCCAGTCATACACGAGCCCGTGAGTGTTCTGATTCCCGTGAAGATAGCGTGTCAAGAAACTGCAGTGATCCAGATTCGGGACTTGCAGTAGTTTACTCTAAAGTTGTGTAAATACTTAAATAAAATGTGTGTTATTGAGACATTCTAGAGTTCATAATGTTAATACTTCTCAATCAAGATGTAAGAAAGAGAACGGGAAGAAGTGTCTAAAGATCGAAGAGTACTTACTATTTAATCAGACACTACGGGTCGAGGTCAACTCGGGGTGACTTGGGGAAAGCCAAATACGCTTTAAGAATAGATAGGAGACATCACAATCTCTGATGTGTTGCCCATTTAAGTTTTGAGCTTAATTGAACCTAACCCGTATCACAGAAACAATGAAAACCATTCTAAGTTATTTACCTGCTTACAACCTGGTTCTTATATGTCATAATACAGCTGAACATGGATCTATGTGACAGTCACTTAATTAGTATGATTCCTGTTCGGATCTTTTCTAAAACATGGTAGTCCCTGTCGAGACTGAAATTTGATCCCGTGTACTTTATTTTAAAATTTTTTCTACTTATGTAGTTGTATGATTTAATACCTGGTTACTTGGTCTTGATCGTATCATTTAACGCTTTAAAGGATGTTTTAAAATTTAATTGCAAATTGTTCAAATTATAGGGGTTTGTTTGGTAAAGTTTAATACCGGCGAACTTATCCATAACTTCGCCTGCAATAGGCGAAGTTATTCATAACTTCGCCTGTATAACTTTGACCCTATATAAAGGAAATTTTAGGTCAGACTTGTTATTATTTTCAAAATCCGGCGAACTTATCTTCCTGTAACCATAAGCGAACTTATTGCATCGAATCATCTGTGTTATTTTTCCTCAGTACTAATCCGATTTCAAGGTGTGTAGTGTCGGTATAAAGTATATTCACTGTCATTGATGTAAATCAAAGGTCGTTTCGACCCCTCGGTCTTTCGAAACCTCACCACCCGATTTTCAAACTTGTTATTACGTGGTCGTAATCAACTTAATCGTCTAAATCGTCATAAAATCTGTTTTATGGAGTCCGCAATCTCCAAATTGACCCAATTCACCTCGTTCGAAAGTCTAACTGTTGCCGATTCATATTCAGGCGAACTTACAGTTTAGGCGAAGTTATTCTTAACTTCGCCTGAGGTTTAACTTCGCTTGATAATTAATTATGTAACAGTATATGAGGCGAAGTTGTCGTTAGGCGAAGTTATCATTAACTTCGCCTGGCCTTTTTTACTTAACATTTATTAGGCGAAGTTCAAGTTGAGGCGAAGTTGTTCCCAACTTCGCCCCACCTCTAACTTCAACTATACAGAATAAATCATAACTTCGCTCATAGTAACAGGCGAACTTGTGATTTGCCTCGACGATTCTCTAACTTAGACTGTTTGTTGCAGAAATGGCAGCTGTAGCTGGAGCAGGTGGTGCAGGTGGTGATGAAGGTGGAGACAACAACCGACAGTTTTTCTCGGGGCATAACATGTACATCACATTGGACCCGGATGCGAGTGGTGTTGATGATTTCCGCGAGATCATCACATTTCTACTTCACTCGCGAATATTCCACGCTATTACCACAACACTGCCTATATCTTTGCCAAACATTGAAGATTTCTGGAAGACAGTGGAATATGACTGTCGAGTCGAGCCCCCGGTTATGCGTGTAACGGTCAATAATCAGATAGTTCAGTTCTTGTCTGAACAGATCAGGGTGGCGTTACAGTTTGGGGATGAAACAAGAGACGATCCTACCGACTTTGTGGCTCCATTCCGAGATGGTGCGTTTCTGAGGATGGGATAATTTGGTCCTTTGGGGGATACTCAGAGACGCAAGGGGTTCTTGCTAGACCAGTGGCGCTTTCTCATGCACGTGATGATCGTGTGTATGTCGGGGAGAAAGGCTGGTACAGATGGGATAGGTGCGACCATGCAGTCGGCGATGACTGCACTGACTTACAATAAGCGTTACAGCTTTAGTCAGATGGTATTTTACGAGATAGATCGTCAGAGAAGAGCGGTGGCGCGTGAGAGATTTCTTATGTATCCAAGATTCCTACAAATGATCTTGAATCATGTTGCTCCCACATTACCTCAGCGCCGCCCAATTAGATACGTGGAAAGTGTAAGTAAAAGGATCTTCGCTCAGTGTAGATCATCGAGTGCAAGAAGCAAGCCTGAGCTCCGTCCTCGACATACTCCATTATTCGGGTACTTAATCAACCCAGAGTATGTTCCAGCTCGTGGGGACGAGTTTCGGGATCCTCAACCACAACAGGCTGGAGCACCTCAACCACCACCTGAGGTACAACAAGCTTTACCTGCTGCTCCTGTTGTGTCACCGGAGGAAAGTGTAGACCTTGATGCAGCGTTTGGTGGTCAAGGCTTCTTTGATATGGAACGTGTTGATCCAGAGGAAAATGTGCAAGTCTCGGTTGCACAGGTTTCTAGTGTGAATGTTACTAGGGTAGCTACGACGGTGGCTGATTCAGATTCGTCAGATGATGATGTGGCTGAAGCGAGACGAGTTTTGGTAACACAAGAACGGATTCATGGGAAGAGGAAGAGAGCCGATGATGACAGTGTGTCAGATTTTGAGTAAGAAGTACATCAGTTGGTCCGTAGATCAAGAAGGGAGAGGACAGGTGCAGGTTCGGGAGCTGGTGAGAGCTCAAGGGTGGTTCGTTTCACTCCACCCGCACTGTCTGGTATGACTATAGTCCCTACACCATTGCAAGTTACAGGGCCAATCGCCACGGATGTTCCCGTGGTGACTACCTCATCTTCCTTCGGCATCCCACCCACTACATTCTAACTCTCGACTCCGGAGATTGTATCTTTGCCACCTCCAACTCTTACTCCAACGGAGGTCGTGGCAAGATTTACTGCGTCGAGAGTTGTAGCTACTGCAGGGTTGTCAGTTACGATACCACCTGCGGTTACGTTTACTCCTACTTCTGAGGTCCCGGTTACATTGGAAATCCCTCCTTAGTACACTCAAGATATATCACATCTGAGGTTTGATTTTGATGCAACCTTATCCGACTCGGAACGAATAGCAGCGCTTGAAAGGGTCGTGGCAGAACAATCAAGGGTAAATCTTACCCAGACCCATGCTATTCAGCGCCTCGTTGCAGAGAATCAGATACAGTCGTCCCTGCTGATCGAACATGGAAAAATAATTGATGCTTTGAAACAGTTCTTGGCATCTCAGGGGGAGACGAGCTGTAAGGGTGATGAGCTGAGGACGAAGAAGCGTAATGATCGAGACGATGATCCCAATGCATCGAAAGGTGCAGGTGGAGAGTTGCGAAGAACTGAACAAGCTCTTGGAACTTCCAGATCTCAGGGGGAGTCAACGAGTGCAGTTGGCGGTTTGGGTGATGATGTGGTGGTCGTGTATGCTGAAGAGGTGTATGATGATATTTTAGGTGATGAGGATGTGTTACCGGTTGATGAGATAGAGAAGATTGGGGTAGAGATTGTTATTGATAATGAGATTGAAGAGGGAGAGATTGTAGAGGAGAACATTGAGCATGAGATTCCGGAAGTTGATAAGGCAGATATGAGTCAAGATATGGGAAGCGATGAGACAGAATGGGAAGAGCAGCCAAGATGGAAAGAAGGCTACGTTCGTAAAAACGAAGAAACCGGCGGTCCCTACTATGTTCAAGAAAAGTTACAATATCAGGGGTTATGCTGAATCGAAAAAGGGGATTATATGCTGGTTATATGATGAGCAGTTGAGGCTCTTTGTGATTAAAAGGTATGATGGGGTTCAGTACTTCAAGAGGCTGTTGAGATCGTTGAATACGTTGCCTGAGTGTGAAGTGAAGGACTTAGCCAGGTTGGGGTTAATAAACAGGAGTGATGATAACATGGCTAGGGTCATTGGGAAGATTGTTTGGAAGGAAAGTATAAAGGAGAAAAAGTTCGTGCTGTTGAAACCACAGAAAGGAAAACTTATTGAAGACAAAGATAGAGGGATGAGAGCAGACGGCAAGCCTTGGATGATCATGAAGTATAAGCCGATCCGGTGTTTAAAAGAAGTGCCGATTGTAACGCCCTGGAATTTGACTAGTAAACTAAAATCAAGAAATCATCGGAAACTATACACTTTGGGTTCTGGACGATAAGTTCGGAATCCATATCATTGGAAAATCTGTTTATTTCAGCTAAAAATGTTTATTTCATAAAAAGAACTTTTATGTTTGAAAAATATTAATTTTGTGTTTTCGAAAAATAAAAGGTTTTTATTTAAAAAGATTTCAAGCGATTACTTGAAAAATGATTTTTATAAAATTTTTACTGAAAAGTTCTAGCTCGTTAAAACTTATGAACTCAGCTAGCCTTGACCCGTAGGTAACCGAAACCCGAACCCGATAGAACCGAGTATATAAGCGTAGTGCAAGAACAAACTCCATCATTTTCTTTCATCTCTTCCACACCCACACCCAAACACCCCAATTCTAGAGAGAGAGTAGTGAGAGAAAGTTGTTCAATCCAAAATTCGAGTTCACCAATCTGTTTATTGTTGTTTTTGGTAAGATCTTCTTGAAAATCATACGTTTTTATCATCAAATCCGGCCCCGAATCGAGCAAAAACCCCAACTTTTGTTTCAAGTGTGTTCTTGGTCAAAAATCGTCATTTTTGGTGTCAAAAAGCATACTTTTGTTGTTATAAACGTTAGGAATCAATAGCCCTATGAATTCCGAGCATTTCCATGTATAAAACATTGATTTTGGGCGAAAAATCATGAAAATCGTCAAAATCCCGTAGGTTTCTCCGTCATCCGGCTTGAAGGAGTCGAATAGGCCCTATTCGGTCGAATAGACCAATCGAACCATCTCCTATTCGGTCGAACAAGAGACCATTCGGTCGAACCAGTGGGCAAACGAACAGACTAACCGAATCAGAATACACATTCGACCGAATACGATTGTATTCGACCGAATGTACATCCTACTCGACTGAACGAGTCCTCAATCGACTGAACGTGTTCTTCCCAGCCCCTTTGACCGAACCAGTACCATATTCGACCGAACAAGTAGCTGATTCGATCGAACCTGCCCTTATTCGACCGAATGTGCCAGAATCAGCTTGTTTTCAACTTTAAAACTTGGTTTTTTGCTCGAGGTCGCGTAGGCTTATACTCTTAGACTTAAAGCGTGTTGTTAACCTATTATGTCCTTGTCTAGACTTAGAGGATCGACGTTTGGCAGCACTCGACCACCCTAGCAACCATACTTAGCCAACAAGGTGAGTTCATAGCCCCCTTTTTCTTTTAAGCTTTTCAAATCATTGGGGTGGAAACATGGTAACTGTACACGTTTTGACAAAACTCATTTATTCAAACATTCTTTATCATAGACATTCTTGGCAAATCTTTTGCAAACAATGAACATTGGGGAAACAAGTAATCATGGCAGGTTACTCATACCTTAACTTTCTCGGAAGTTGTGTATGTCTAATCAGTTATTCAGGAGTAAACATGGGAATCATTGATCGCTTAGGGAACATTGGACGTTTGGAAATCAAAGTCATGTGCCCGTTATACATTATCATGAAAACACATCATTCATTGGACAGTCTAGTGGTCGTGTGAACATAGGCAGTATAGGTCACACTAGTGCATATGTTTGGTCTCCAAGTGGTCGATTGGTAGACAGGCCGTCACTAGATGTGGGATTCTAAAGTGTTCGATTTAGAATACACGTGACCTATGGGGTTCTTAAGTGTTCGATTAAGAATCCGAAGGATTTCCTAAGTGATCGATTAGGAATCCAAGAGATACTAAAGTGGACGCTTTATAATTCTCTCATGGTATCCAAAGTGATCGATTTGGGTTACCATCATGGAAATCAAGTAGCATCGTGTGGTCTTGTGTGGGTTGATGTCAGGTCTCGTGTAATCATTATGCATTATCATCATTATCATCAAGACATGGTTACATGTGATTCTTTGGTATCTTTATACACATATCCTTAATATCATTACACCTGTATGCATGGGAACAATACTTGGGATCATTATACATAACTCTTGCAGTCTTGGTTGAGTTGATAAGCATACCCAAGCATAGTAGGATATGTTGTAGGAGTGGTGGGATAGCCGATGGTACACCCTATACATAAACCCCTACAACTTAGTCTAGTATGCTTGAGTAGGGCTTATCACTACATTATTAGTTGACCTATCTTTATACCTTGGATTTACAAATATAAACAAGCTTAGCAGAGTAGGTTGTAGGAGTGGAGGGTTAGCCGATGGTACACCCTATATATAAACCCCTACAACCTAGTCTGGTACGCTTGTCTTGTCTTACAAACCTTTTCAAAACCGGGCTTTATACCCAAGCATGGTATGATAAGTTGTAGGAGTGGTGGGTTAGCCGATGGTACACCCTATATATAAACCCTACAACTTAGTCTAGTATGCTTGTGTATAATCCCTTTTTCCTTAAACCTATGAATTCACTCATCTACTTTATGTAGTTGACGCTTTTGTTACATGTTTTCAGGAAATGAAGCAGGAAGTAGCAAATAGCTGATAGAGGCCTTAGATGGAAGACATTTAGGATTGATGTTAGCATTATCCGTTGTAATGGAACGTATTTACTACCTATTGAATTGTTGTAATGTTGACATGTTTTAAGTTTATGCATTTAGACTTTTAAATCTATTGTGCTCAATCAATCACGACCCCGTCGCCACGCCTCGGTTTTTCCGCCAATTACGACTGGGGTGTGACAGATTGGTATCAGAGCCACAGGTTATAGGGAATTAGGAAACCGACCTAGATTATAACCTAGGACCCTTGACTCTAGATAATTCATGCATCACTATCACATGCCCACACTTATATGCTTGCTATGTGCTTATGTGTTGCATCATTAACTGTGAATCTAGTAGCGATGTACTCTTTGGCAATTCCTTATCCAGTTATTCTTTATTCTCAATTTATCTAATGCGCATTCTTATTCTTTTATAGAATGCCTCCTCGTCGCTCATCCGTCAATGCTGACCCCGCTGACCTCGCTGCCCTCATAGCGCAGCAAATTGCAGCAGTTCTCCCGGGTCTGGTAAACAACATGAGGCAAGAAGGAACCTCGGGTGCACCACAAGCCCCAGAACCGAATCCCACTCTTCAGGCCGATAAGCTCTATAAGGCTTTTACCAACACTAGGCCTACAAGTTTTAGTGGAACCGAGGGAGCCACTGGTCTTCTCCAGTGGTTCGAGAAAGTCGAAGCTTCATTCAACATGTGCTCCTGCCCGGATGAACTCAGGGTCAAATTCGCGGCGAGTATGTTCCACAAACGGGCTCTCACGTGGTGGAATAACGAGATAAGAACCAGGGGACGAGACGCGGCCCTAGCCCTGCCCTGGGCTGAGTTTGTTGAGCTAGTCACGCAGGAGTTCGTTCCGAGAACCGAGATCCAAAAACTGGAGGCTGAGTTTAGGGCGCACACGATGAAGGGCGCGGATCACATGAAGTACACGGAGAGATTTCATGAACTCTCCTTATTGGTGCCCCATATGGTTACCCCAGCTTCTCGCGCTGTCGAGCAATACATCAGCGGTCTTTCGGACTCCATGAGGGGTATTGCGGTTGGGGTTGACCCCACTACACTTAAGGCAGCGATCGATCTCACTGCCCGTCTGACCAGGGAACAGCTCAAGTCTGGTGTTCTGCAACGGGATAAGGGCAAATCCTCCGAGGGGAAAGCGAAAAAGGGGAGCAATAGGAAGCGGAAAGCGACCAACTTAGCTGCAATCACTGATGCTACGCCTATCAACTCCATAGCCCCCGCTCCAGCCACAACAGCTCAGGGAAGACCAAGGAAGGAATATACTGGGCTACATCCCAAGTGCAACTTATGTTCTTATCATCACCCAACTAGAGAGTCGTGCCGCAAGTGCACGAATTGTGGACGATTCGGGCACCTGGTGGAGTGATGCAGGAGTCCTGGCAACCAACTGGCTGTGGGGAATGCTAACCCTCAGCCTAACCCTGCTCGAGGCTGCTTCGAGTGTGGCGCTATGGACCATTACAGAAATCGATGCCCCCGCGTCACCAACATCCCTCCGGCTCGCGGGAGGGCTTTTACCATTGGAGCTGCCGAAGCACGCCAAAACCCCGATGTTATTACTGGTACGTTTATTCTTAACAACAACTGGGTGTCTGTCCTATTTGATACAGGAGCTGATAGGAGCTTTGTTTCTTGCGAATTGGTTCCTTTGCTGAAATTAAAAATTTCCGAGTTGGACCCTGCCTTTTCTGTTGAACTTGCTAGTGGAGAGTCCAAACAAGTGAAGTCTGTCATCCGAAATTGCACCCTTACTCTTGTCACCACATCGTTCAGTATTGACCTTATACCTTTTCGTCTTGGAAGCTTCGATCTAGTTATGGGAATGGACTGGCTGTCCAGCAATCACGCGGAAGTAATCTGCGCCGAGAAACTTATTCGTATCCCTTTACCTTCTGGCGAAATTCTAACTATTCAAGGCGAAAAATCGGGTGGATGCCTAGGGATCGTCTCTTGCTTAAAGGCCAGTCGGTACCTTCGAAAGAAGTATCCCGCATTTCTAGCTCATGTTACTCTTAAGGAATCCGAAGACAAGAGACTGCAGGACATTCCAGTTGTGCGTGAATTTTCTGATGCTTTTCCCGAAGATCTGCCTGGACTTCCTCCTAGCAGGCAGGTGGAATTTCGTATCGATCTTATTCCTGGTGCTCTCCCTATTGCTAAGGCACCGTATCGTCTAGCTCCGTCGGAACTTCAAGAATTATCAAATCAGCTTCAAGAACTTCTTAGCAAGGGATTCATTCGCCCTAGCTCGTCTCCATGGGGAGCCCCAGTACTCTTCGTCAAAAAGAAGGACGGGACTTTCCGTATGTGCATTGACTACCGGGAGCCTAATAAACTCACCATCAAAAATCGGTACCCGTTACCGAGAATTGATGATCTCTTTGATCAGCTCCAGGGTGCTACGTTTTTCTCTAAGATCGATCTGCGTTCTGGTTACCATCAGTTGCGTGTTCTGGAAGAGGATATCCCGAAAACTGCGTTCCGAACTCGTTATGGTCATTACGAGTTCATGGTTATGCCTTTTGGAATGACCAATGCTCCCGCCATCTTCATGGATCTGATGAATCGCGTCTGCCGTCCATATCTTGATCAGTTTGTTATTGTTTTCATAGACGATATTCTCATTTATTCTCGTTCGAGGACCGATCATGAGCTTCATCTCAGGCTTATTTTGGAGCTTCTCAGGAAAGAGCGACTATATGCCAAGTTCTCCAAGTGTGAATTTTGGCTAAGGGAAGTTCAATTCTTGGGACATGTCATCAATGTTGACGGCATTCACGTCGACCCTTCCAAGATAGAAGCCATCAGAAATTGGGTAGCGCCTAAAACACCTACCGAAATCCGTTCATTTCTTGGTCTGGCCGGTTACTACCGCCGATTTATCTCAAACTTCTCTAGGATTGCCTTGCCTTTAACCACTTTGACCCAGAAAGGGGAACCTTTCGTGTGGGGACAAGATCAAGAGGAAGCTTTCCAAACTCTGAAGAATAAGCTTTGCCATGCACCGATTCTATCACTTCCGGAAGGTGACGATGACTTTACCGTTTATTGCGATGCTTCGAATCAGGGCCTCGGTTGCGTTTTAATGCAACG
This sequence comes from Bidens hawaiensis, assembly GCF_021521415.1. Classification (NCBI taxonomy): domain Eukaryota; kingdom Viridiplantae; phylum Streptophyta; class Magnoliopsida; order Asterales; family Asteraceae; genus Bidens; species Bidens hawaiensis. The sequence goes on from NW_027504867.1 coordinate 297,612, forward strand.
AGGGAAGGTCATCGGTTACGCTTCTCGACAACTCAAGGTGCACGAGAAGAACTACGCCGCACATGACCTGGAGCTGGGTGCAGTGGTGTTTGCCCTGAAAATCTGGAGACATTACCTGTACGGTACGAAGTGTGTCATTTATACCGATCACAAGAGCTTACAACACATCCTCAATCAGAAAGAGTTGAACATGAGGCAGCGACGCTGGGTCGAACTTCTCAGCGATTACGATTGTGAAATTCGCTACCACCCGGGAAAGGCTAATGTGGTGGCTGACGCATTGAGTCGTAAGGCAAGGACCCAGCTGTACTCTATTCGGATTCAATCCAACCTTCCTTCCTTAATTCGTGAAGCTCAGAATCAAGCGCTTGTGAATGGTGATCTCAAGGGCGTTTTGTCATGTGGAGCCGAGCAGAAATTCGAAACCAAGTCAGACGGCATCCTCTATTTTCTTGACCGAGCGTGGATCCCGAACTCTGAGCCTCTTCGGACGCTTATTCTAAATGAAGCCCACAAGTCCAGATACTCGATTCATCCAGGCAGCAACAAGATGTATCAAGATCTTAAACCCCATTATTGGTGGCCCGGGATGAAGAAAGATATCGCTTCGTACGTGAGGAGATGTTTGACTTGTTCGCGAGTCAAGACAGAGCATCAAAGGCCGTCTGGGCTACTTCAACAACCTATTATTCCTCAGTGGAAGTGGGAAGAGTTAGCTATGGATTTCATCACCAAGCTACCACGGACGCCTAGCGGTCATGACTCAATTTGGGTTATTGTGGACATTCTAACAAAATCCGCCCACTTTATCCCGGTTCGTGAAGACTACACTACGGAAAAGTTGGCGCGGGTATACATTCGTGAGATCGTTTCCCGTCACAGTGTGCCTAAGGGCATCACGTCTGATCATGACAGCAGTTTTTCTTCCAGGTTCTGGAAATCTTTGCAAAAGGCCTTTGGGACAAGTGTGAAGCTTAGCTCTTCCTATCATCCAGAAACTGATGGGCAGAGCGAGAGGACCATTCAAACCCTAGAAGACATGTTGAGAGCCTGTATCCTCGATTTCGGTAGTAGTTGGGAAGCTCATCTGCCACTGGCAGAATTTTCTTACAACAATAGTTACCACGCTACCATTAAATGCGCGCCGTTTGAAGCTCTTTACGGCCGCAAGTGTCGCTCTCCCTTGTGTTGGTCCGAGACCGGGGATTCACAGATCATCGGCCCTAAACTAATACAGGAGACAACCGATCAAATTGCTTTCATTCAACAGCGACTCAAAGACGCTCGTTGCCGGCATAAGTACTACGCCGACAAACGACGCAAGCCACTCGAGTTTCAAGTTGGTGACCGTGCCATGCTGAAAGTTTCCCCCTGGAAGGGCATAGTCCGTTTCGCGAAGAAGGGAAAGTTCACTCCTAGGTATGTTGGACCATTCAAAATCCTTGAAAGGATCGGACCAGTTGCCTATCGTCTTGAGCTGCCACCGGAACTCAGTAGAGTTCATAACGTTTTTCATGTTTCGCAATTAAAGAAGTGTCTTGTTGACGAGGCCCTTCACATTCCCGTCGATGAGGTTCGAATTAGCGACAATCTGCTTTTCGTTGAAGAACCCGTCGAGATCATGGATCGCGAGGTCAAGAAGACCAAGCGTAGCCGCATACCGCTTGTGAAAGTTCGATGGAATAACAAACGCGGACCCGAGTTTACATGGGAACGCGAAGATCAGATGAAGGAGAAATACCCTCATCTGTTCTCTTAGTCTATATTCTTGTAATCTAATTGTCTAGAAGTCAATATAAATTTGCAGCATGTATCAAATAACTGTGTTATTCAATAAATATCATGTTGCCTTGTTATGCTTATAAGTATTCTTTTATTTGCATCCACAAATTTTGGCTACTCAGGGCTCATGCTGGAAAGCACAAATCATATCTACTCAATCATATAAACCTTGGGGAATTTATACATCATTTAAGCCAAAATTTGTCATCATTCTAGCATTCATGGAGCATGGTTGTGTGTATGTGTGTGGTGTCGTGTCAAATTTTCTAGCCGCACGCAATAGAGTTTATACATTGATACAAGGTGAGCTCGTAATTATAGTCCGGAATATAATTGCATCAAGGTCACAGGTGTATACGTGTATAAGCAATATGCTATTGTGCAACTAGGAGTCGTGAACTCAAGGTTCGTGTAGGGAATTATTCGACAAAGGTTGAAGGAGTGGTGGGTTAGCCGCTGGTACACCCTATATATAAACCCCTTCAGCACGAGTTGAATATGTCTGAAGCGAAACTTGGAATTAGGGACTTATAGTTAGCGTGGCAGCTGTGAGACATTAAATTCAAGAATTATTGAGGGAATTATTCACAGAAGATTGAAGGAGTGGTGGGTTAGCCGCTGGTACACCCTATATATAAACCCCTTCAATCCGAAATGAATATGTCTGATGTAAAGCTTGAGGGTGATGCCTTGTAGTGGAAAATAGTGTGTCGTCCTGTGTGTCATTGACCTAATAGGAGTCGAATGAGACACTCAAGTAAGGTTGAAGGAGTGGTGGGTTAGCCGCCGGTACACCCTATATATAAGCCCCTTCAGCTTGATTTGGGTGGTATCTGAGACGAATATTAGAAGTAGTGGCGCATAGTGGTCATCATGGGATCATGTAATCTTAATCATCGTTGCATCAAGTATACTAAAAATCTAAATTTCGGGACGAAATTCCTCTAAGTTGGGGAGGATGTAACGCCCTGGAATTTGACTGGTAAACTAAAATCAAGAAATCATCGGAAACTATACACTTTGGGTTCTGGACGATAAGTTCGGAATCCATATCATTGGAAAATCTGTTTATTTCAGCTAAAAATGTTTATTTCATAAAAAGAACTTTTATGTTTGAAAAATATTAATTTTGTGTTTTCGAAAAATAAAAGGTTTTTATTTAAAAAGATTTCAAGCGATTACTTGAAAAATGATTTTTATAAAATTTTTACTGAAAAGTTCTAGCTCGTTAAAACTTATGAACTCAGCTAGCCTTGACACGTAGGTAACCGAAACCCGAACCCGATAGAACCGAGTATATAAGCGTAGTGCAAGAACAAACTCCATCATTTTCTTTCATCTCTTCCACACCCACACCCAAACACCCCAATTCTAGAGAGAGAGTAGTGAGAGAAAGTTGTTCAATCCAAAATTCGAGTTCACCAATCTGTTTATTGTTGTTTTTGGTAAGATCTTCTTGAAAATCATACGTTTTTATCATCAAATCCGGCCCCGAATCGAGCAAAAACCCCAACTTTTGTTTCAAGTGTGTTCTTGGTCAAAAATCGTCATTTTTGGTGTCAAAAAGCATACTTTTGTTGTTATAAACGTTAGGAATCAATAGCCCTATGAATTCCGAGCATTTCCATGTATAAAACATTGATTTTGGGCGAAAAATCATGAAAATCGTCAAAATCCCGTAGGTTTCTCCGTCATCCGGCTTGAAGGAGTCGAATAGGCCCTATTCGGTCGAATAGACCAATCGAACCATCTCCTATTCGGTCGAACAAGAGACCATTCGGTCGAACCAGTGGGCAAACGAACAGACTAACCGAATCAGAATACACATTCGACCGAATACGATTGTATTCGACCGAATGTACATCCTACTCGACCGGACGAGTCCTCAATCGACTGAACGTGTTCTTCCCAGCCCCTTTGACCGAACCAGTACCATATTCGACCGAACAAGTAGCTGATTCGATCGAACCTGCCCTTATTCGACCGAATGTGCCAGAATCAGCTTGTTTTCAACTTTAAAACTTGGTTTTTTGCTCGAGGTCGCGTAGGCTTATACTCTTAGACTTAAAGCGTGTTGTTAACCTATTATGTCCTTGTCTAGACTTAGAGGATCGACGTTTGGCAGCACTCGACCACCCTAGCAACCATACTTAGCCAACAAGGTGAGTTCATAGCCCCCTTTTTCTTTTAAGCTTTTCAAATCATTGGGGTGGAAACATGGTAACTGTACACGTTTTGACAAAACTCATTTATTCAAACATTCTTTATCATAGACATTCTTGGCAAATCTTTTGCAAACAATGAACATTGGGGAAACAAGTAATCATGGCAGGTTACTCATACCTTAACTTTCTCGGAAGTTGTGTATGTCTAATCAGTTATTCAGGAGTAAACATGGGAATCATTGATCGCTTAGGGAACATTGGACGTTTGGAAATCAAAGTCATGTGCCCGTTATACATTATCATGAAAACACATCATTCATTGGACAGTCTAGTGGTCGTGTGAACATAGGCAGTATAGGTCACACTAGTGCATATGTTTGGTCTCCAAGTGGTCGATTGGTAGACAGGCCGTCACTAGATGTGGGATTCTAAAGTGTTCGATTTAGAATACACGTGACCTATGGGGTTCTTAAGTGTTCGATTAAGAATCCGAAGGATTTCCTAAGTGATCGATTAGGAATCCAAGAGATACTAAAGTGGACGCTTTATAATTCTCTCATGGTATCCAAAGTGATCGATTTGGGTTACCATCATGGAAATCAAGTAGCATCGTGTGGTCTTGTGTGGGTTGATGTCAGGTCTCGTGTAATCATTATGCATTATCATCATTATCATCAAGACATGGTTACATGTGATTCTTTGGTATCTTTATACACATATCCTTAATATCATTACACCTGTATGCATGGGAACAATACTTGGGATCATTATACATAACTCTTGCAGTCTTGGTTGAGTTGATAAGCATACCCAAGCATAGTAGGATATGTTGTAGGAGTGGTGGGATAGCCGATGGTACACCCTATACATAAACCCCTACAACTTAGTCTAGTATGCTTGAGTAGGGCTTATCACTACATTATTAGTTGACCTATCTTTATACCTTGGATTTACAAATATAAACAAGCTTAGCAGAGTAGGTTGTAGGAGTGGAGGGTTAGCCGATGGTACACCCTATATATAAACCCCTACAACCTAGTCTGGTACGCTTGTCTTGTCTTACAAACCTTTTCAAAACCGGGCTTTATACCCAAGCATGGTAGGATAAGTTGTAGGAGTGGTGGGTTAGCCGATGGTACACCCTATATATAAACCCCTACAACTTAGTCTAGTATGCTTGTGTATAATCCATTTTTCCTTAAACCTATGAATTCACTCATCTACTTTATGTAGTTGACGCTTTTGTTACATGTTTTCAGGAAATGAAGCAGGAAGTAGCAAATAGCTGATAGAGGCCTTAGATGGAAGACATTTAGGATTGATGTTAGCATTATCCGTTGTAATGGAACGTATTTACTACCTGTTGAATTGTTGTAATGTTGACATGTTTTAAGTTTATGCATTTAGACTTTTAAATCTATTGTGCTCAATCAATCACGACCCCGTCGCCACGCCTCGCTTTTTCCGCCAATTACGACCGGGGTGTGACACCGATGAAACAAATGCCCAAGGATGTGCTCAAAGATTTGAAGTGGTGGTATGTTGATTGTGAAACAGCTGAAGCAGTAATGGAGAATGAAGATGAATAAGAGCTGCTGAGAGTGTATGATCCAATGCACTTGGTGAATTTGTCTCAAGCTGATCTGCAGGTGCTGAACGAGAAGAAAATATTTTATATTCCTGCTTGGAAAGAAGAAGCGAAGAAATATCAAAGAGTTGTTTCGGTTTGTGTACGAGAAGGAGTTCATGCTTGAAGATGAAAGATACAAGATTGTTGAAGATTACAAGACACGTGCTTGAAGATAGAGATATGAAGCTACTGCCAAGGGGGAGTCTGTTGGTACATGATGTCAGTAGTTCAATGTCTAGTGTCTGTAATCGAGTTAGTTGGATTTGTATTTGGATGTAAGCGAAGTTCTCACAAGTTCGCTGATATAGGCGAACTTGTGGAACAAGCGAAGTTAGGGACAACTTCGCCTAAACATGCTAGGCGAAGTTGTCGTGTTATATAAACTGCTAGGTTTCGGCTAGATCGGTAGACGAGTTAGAGTTTTAGTTTACGAGTTATTCAGTTTTGTGTAATCGGTGATCAGTGAATCACGTGTTTCCAGTTGCAATACAACGTGTCTTTGTTTATTGTAACGTGTGTTTGATCGTGTTAACGTGTATCGTCTTCTACGCTCGTAACGTCTTACGTAGGGATTCCGCACCTACGTAGAACGAGATATTCCGTGTAGATCCGGCTGGGAACCTACAACATCGAAACTCAAATTACGGGTAAAAGTATTTCTGAGTATCATGTTACAATTTTAATTAACAAATTTATGTGTAACATCCCGTTTTTTCTCGTTTAGGTTAATAAATAAAATAGGAGTTATTATGAGTTGGGTTAAATAGATATGAGTTATGGACTTGGGTTAAAAAGGAAAGATATAAAGACAATGGGCTTAAGCCCATGACCCATCATATATAAACAATAATTACTCCATAATCAATTCATTTCACATATTCCATACACCACCCAAAACACACACTTAAGCTCTCTCTCTAGTTTTTCTCTTTCCCTTAGCCGAACCTAAGAGGAAAACCGAGCATCGATATGAGGTAATGATAGTATGATATTGTATGGACCCAAACCCGCTATATTTAGTCGCGAAACGACGAGTCGACACCCTAAACCATTAAATTTATGAGATCCGGATGGAATCGGGTATTAACTGGGCAAAAGATGAGCTTAGGGATCACCCTAGCTCAGATATGGATCGAACGTGACGAAAAGAAGTGAAGAACGATGAAAAATAACTGAGATCTCGCTTTTCCGACGAGATCCGGGTTTTCCGACGACGACGACGCCGAAAAGGCGGCGCCGAAGAATGTGGGTACGAGGTTAAGAGAATGTCAGGGAATATTCTGACATTCTCTGAACTAAGCCTAATTCGTTAACGGAAACTTAACGAACGAGCATTAATTCGTATGTTAATTCGTTAAAGGAAGAATAACGAACTAGCCCCATTCGTTAAGGAAATTCGTTAAGTGAGGGACGAATGAACCCCATTCGTTATAGGGTTCATTCGTTAACCAGACCAAACGAATAAGTACAAATTTGTTATAAGGACCAGTTCGTCATAAGGACCAATTCGTTATGAGGACCGGTTCGTTATAAGGTCCGATTTGTTATAGCAGCAAATTCGTCAAGAAGGCAGGTTCGTTATAATAGTCAGTTCGTTATGAAGTAACGAATGGGTTCATTCATTATGAACCCCATTTTTTAAGGGATTGGGACGATTTCGAAGTTTGAAAGAATGACAGAAAGGTCCCTGAAAGAATGACAGCCAGGGGCTCTGCCCCTTGGACCCTGCTAAGGGCTGCCGCCCCTTGAACCTCGCAGCCCCCGTTCGTTGAGGGTTATAATTAAACTAGAAATATGATATGAGAAGTGGTAGTTAATTTATATGTGTAATTATTATACAGTTAGCCTTGCACAACTAAAGAAAGGGATTACCATTAACTCTGAATGTAACCGCATTCAGGTGAGTTTCTAGCCCCATTCCTTGTTATGTTTTCGGGGCTGTATGCATACTCGATGTGATTAGTTAATACACTTATCCTAAGTGATAAGTGTATGCCATATATGATGTATGTGAAAGATATGAATGATTGCTTGTCGGTACATGAACGATCTTCGGATATGGCATGTACAGTCCGGTTATAATTACAGATGTGAATGTTAAATATAATGTATGAATGATATATGTATGTTATGAATGAATGTAAGGGATGGCTAGGTACAGAAGAAAGGGACTGAGCCCTAATAATACTCAAGGTAGAAAGGGACCAGACCCTAATAATATTCGAGGCAGAAAAGGGACCGGGCCCTAGCAATACTCGAGGAAGAAAGGGACCGGACCCTAACAATATTCGAGGCAGATAAGGGACCGAGCCCTAATATACCCGAGGTAGTAGGGTGTAATGCTCTTTAAAATTTATTAGTATGTTAAGTATGAATAGATGTAAGGAAAGTAAAAGAAAGGATGAAATAAAGAAAGAAAGTATGTACTCTTGTATGCACTAAAGAAAGATAAGAAGGTTAAGTATATTCTAAGTATCTACGGATGCGTATGTATAAATATGTGAAAGTATTGTATGTTACTTGATTAACTAGAACTCACTCAGCGTAGATAACTTTTAGTATGCACGCATGTTAGTAGGATGAGGCAGCTCTCTTGACGTGGGCACATGGCATGTGAAGGAAGAGTCTGGCATCTCAAGGAAGATCGTTATGTTTTATGTTTAATGTTTTTAAATTTGGAAGACAAGTTGTTGTTTTAGACAAGCTACGAATTATTATGTAATGTTTTATGAAATATTTAATATTACGCGAAAGTTTTATTTAACTCTGATGATTAGAACTGTGTTTATGAGTAAATCCAACATCCAAAGTGAGACACCGGTAACAGGGCCTTACACTATACAAAATATTTAGGCTAAAAGAGTGCATTGTATATAATTCTCCTCTCATACTTATGGAGCAACTATGTTATCTCATTAAAAAAAACTTTACCAAGAAATCTTGTGCAAAACTTAGTGAACACAAAAGGAGTGGAACACATACAATATCTTTATCGTTTAATAAACATCCATTAATTGATGAGTGTCAATATTTTATAAAATTTGCTCAAAACTCTAGTCTAATTTATAATTAGACATGCATGTCATATTATCGTTTGATCTTATGATGTGCTTATGTATGATAAGCAATGTCATATTATTTTCAATATTTATGAAATTTGCTTAAAAATCTAGTCAATAATTTATAATTAGACATGCATGTCTTATTGTCGTTTGATCTTGCTCAACACATTTTTCGTTTGATTATGTGGTGAGACCAAAAATGCAGGAAACGACCACGTGGTGGATTTTTCGTTGGTATCACCCCTGTGGTGGTCCTTTTTTTTGCAATTGGGTCCACGGTCAACTGAAGCCGTTTAAAATTGGTGCGATTATTATTTTACCCCTGCTTGCTAACATTAAATGTTTTAAACCTAAACTCTTCATCATTCCTTAAGCGATAACTCAACAACTTCATCACCAACAATGTATTAATCATCTTCTTTGTCGTCCAAATAGTACTCCGGGTATGACGTGTCAGATGTCATATGCTCTTGTGGTGTAGATACATTTATATCGATTTTCTAAGACTAAAGCGAACTTGGGTCGTCAGTTCTTGTGTTGTGTAAGTGTTGCAATAAACAATAATTGGAGGAATAATTGTTGTTAAGGTTGCAATTTAGTTAATTAAGCATCTGTTTTGTTAGTTTGATATGGTTATTGTGGTCAATTAGGTTAATTTGTTTAATGTGGTTGGTATGTTTTGTTAAATGATTTAGTTCTTGGTTCTCCATATTTGATTACAAAAGGGGAGTTGTGCTTGGATTAAGTGGGTTGATACATCAAATTGCCCACGATGTAAAAAGGTAATTCCTTCTTTGACTATGGCAATCAACAAGAAAGGGAATTTGCACAAAAAAAGGCTAATGAATCCACTAAAGATATATCTAGGAGTTAGTTGGTTGTGGTTGTTGTTTATGTATTCAACTTCTAAGCAACACTATTGTTTGTATTATGTGTGTTGCATAAACCTAATGTTGTGATTATGGTTTGAATTTAACAATTATCTTGTTTATGAAAATATTGATCCAACATTTAATCAAATTTTGTCATTTTGATAGCCATCTTGTACGAACACTAAATCTGTTGAGGTTGATAAACAAATTTATATTGATAAAGAGGAAGAAACACAAGATTTGAGGTAATCCAACAAATCGTTGAAGAAACACAAGAAATAGCGGAAAATAAACAAGAAATAGTGGAAGATACAAAAGAAACACAAGAAACATAAGAGACTGCAATTGTGGATCCGGAAGATTTGTACGGTAATCAATGCAAAGATTACGACCCCGAGGTGTTGAAAAAGGCCTGGGATTATGATTCTCCTGAACTCGAGAAACTGGACGGGTACCAAGATCCATATGAAGGCGAGCATGACTTTGACTCAAGATGGTCAAACGATGATTGACATTGGAAATACGATTATACTAGATGTATTTTTTTATTTGTACTGTTTGGATTAATATTTGACCTTAACAAGAATGATTGCGTCATAAGTTATACAGGATTTTGACACAAGCATAAAAAGTCTTGAAATAAACATAACAAGTCAAGTATTTTTCTTCAAAATAAAGGATTTTGAGAAACTTAGTTGTCTTCTACATAATATTGTCTACACTCACACATTTAGGAAACACACATTGTCTGCACTCAAACATTCAGGAAACAAACATTGTCTTAACAAAAACATGCCAAACTTGAGAAGAACATTGTATCCTTCCCTGTAACATTTCGGGTTTTCCGTTTCCTTTCGGTTTTGTAATCATTACCCGACCCGGGATCGGGTATTTTATCAATGAAGTGCGTATTTGTTTAATATTTTATTTATTTATTTGTTTTATTTCTATATAATTGATTATAACTTTGAACATCATGAAAAATCAACCCTAAACTAACAAAATACCCACTTTTGCATTCACCACTATAGAACAGGGACCAAATTGCAAATAGTATTCAATTTTCTTCCCTCTTCTTTTTTCCCTCTTCTTGCTGACGCCATACCCCCCTTCAATTTCGGACTCGTTAACGCGCAATTGATCATACCATATCATTCCTTACCATAATCCGATCCTACCGATACCCTAAACTTGGTAAATTATGAACAATTGACAGCTAACAATACCAAAAAAACAAACCGCGGTGAACAAATCCCTAAGGCCCTATATAAACTCGTTTATATCTCAATTAATCGTACTCACACGCTCCTCAAACCATCGCTAATCAAAGCCCTAACCTAAGTACAACACACAAGTTCGTTAGTATCATATTTGAGATTAAACTTTGAGCCGTAACCCTAATTGGCCGATCACCCTCAATCCTCTATTGTTTTAGGTAATTATTACATGCTTTTGGTTCGTTTTCAATCGAATAACATAAAACCTATTTCAATTTTAACGAACATAACCCCATTAATCGAATTGGGATTCTAGGGCTTGGTTGGGAAGATGATGAACTGATTAAAACTGATATATATTAAACGTTTTAGAGTTGTAAACAAGTTAGGCGCTGACCAGATAGCCAGCGCATGTTACCATAAAATCCAAACCGGCCTGGGGCGCGGGTTCGAATCCCCCAGGCCCGGTTTTGAAGTTTTTAATTGTTATTATTATTTTTATTTACTTTTAATCAAAGATTTTTATATTAATACATGTATATATACTTAAATATGAATTTTCTTCATAAAACGAACGCTGGATTTAATGTTTTCTTTTCGTGTCATCGAACTTTTATTAATTATGTAACATACACACATATGTGTATATATATATGTCGTACATATAACAAATATAATAACAATAATGTTTTTCTTCCAATCGCTTAAATAAGACGTACTGTTATCATATTAACGCCCAAACTTATTTATCTCATTTCTTTCCGTTAATATATTATTGTATATAATATATATTTTATCTATTAAAATCTACATAAATAATTATAATAACAACAAAAATAACATTAATAAATACCCTTATAATTAACGAAAATAGACCTAATAATATTTTAATGTTACACACAACCATATCGAATCTACAAACCCGTCATAAATCTCAGTATTTCGCTATGATTATATTTAATTCTAGTTATCATTACAACTAGAAATATTTATCGGTGAACCTCGAGGAGCTTGACATTTTTCATCTTTGTTCATTTTATTATCTCTTCCTTACTTAACCCACTTGTTAAGGTAAGTAAATTCACATCCCCTTTTTACCGCTTTACAATTTTGGGGGCGTTATGCGTTCAAAATCAACTTATTATTTTTTTTCTACAATTATGTTATATGCATAATTGTACTTGCTCGATTAGTTGTTACATGCGAATATGACTATGTGTTTAATTTATATTGGTTGGTGCCTCACCCTCATCCTCATCCTCATCCTCATTAGTATGATCATTACACCGTCGGAGTAAACCGTTATCAATGCAATTCGGTTGAAAAGACAACTTTTATTTATTTTTTACTAGTTGTAGTAATTTACGATTATTGCATGGAATTGTCATTTTAGTATTATATGTATTTCAAAAGCTTTGGTTTACTTGCTCAACTTTATGTTGACAAAAATATATTTTTTCACGCATGACGCATGTAGCTTTATTGGATGAAATCAAGTATTGGAAGTTAGATGATTCCTTAGGTTGCTTTGATGAATTAAGAACACATTTGTTTTAAGTTATTTATGATTTGAATTATTTATTTGTAACGGTACTTTTGTGATAATGTTTGTGCTTTTGAAATTTGATATATGAATGAATAATTTAGATATTGACACGTGTATTTTACTTAGTGTCTTCTGAGCTATGATACAATATTGTCGCGCCCCGGCATTTTCTGCCGTAGGTTGGGGTGTGACAGATTGGTATCAAAGTCAAAGGCCATAAGATTGGTGGTTAGACGTAACGACTTAGTTGCATGCTTAGGGTCCCTATATGTGTTCCTATACGTGCACCCTACTTGTTTAAATTTTTGCACATAGCTTAGCATATTTATATTGTTCATCATATACAATTGTACACAAAAGCACACACTTAATACGAGGCTATACCTCACTCTCAAAATTGTTTTTAAAACTTTAGGACGATTTTAAAAAAAAAATGAGAGATTCCTTGAGAAAACTCGCCTTTTATATCCCCTCTCCTTGAGGAAGATTCATGTGATGGATATATAGTAAACTGTAAGAGTGACACATTTGTTTATCGAATACTTGACACCAAGGCTTGCGAGCCTAAGGAAGTGCAATGCGCATAAATCTCAATCAATCGCGAGACCCGGTTGCCTTCCTGGAGTGTTTGGTAAGGGTGTGAAACTTATTAAGCCAAAACATATCACACCAAACAAAACCGAATCTACTACCCTCATTGTATCAAATGTGGTCATGTGACGATCACACTCTTAAATTATAAACCGAATTCACGGTGATACGTGGCTAAACTCGGTTTTTCCGTATTGTGTTTTGTTGAAGGTGATGGGAGAAGTATGTAAATATGGGGTGGTTCTCGAATTACTTCAACCGTCTCCCTCAACACCCCCCTCAATTCGATTTTAAATGATTTTATTTAAGTTTTTAATGTTTTTCATTTTGTTGGAAGGACTCATGGTGGTTCATGAAGCCCTAACCAACATATGAATCCATTTACATTTTAAGATATGTTTTCATAGTATTAAAAATGACAAGACTTGTATAATCACAACTTTCCCTAAGTAATGAAATTCTCAACCTCAAACACAATCCCAATCTCAATGCAAGATTACTATATTTCGTCAATTTCTATACTTGCGACATTTACCCGAGTTTTACGAATCTTACACCTTTTACCCCTGCAGTATGTATTCTCGCCTCATCAACCTTAACCGTCGCACCAGCAATTCTGGTCACAACATGTCGTCCCGCATTGCTAAGGGCATCATGGAAATCCTCCCAACGATCATCTCTCAATTGCAAACTATGAATGCTCCTACATCATCCACAACTCCGAACCCAATTGCTTGCTCCATCAAGAATTTCAAGGGTGCTAACCCGCCCGAATACTTCGGTATCTACGGTGCTACCATTCTTCTTCAATGGTTCGAAGAAATGGAGAGCGTGTTCCTCCATTGTGAATGTCCCGAGGACTACAAAACCACTTACGCCTCGAGCGTACTCATGAAGAATGCCCTCAATTGGTGGAACGGTGAGAAGCGCACGTTTGATGCTGAGGTTGCTATGGCCTTGCCATTGGATGAACTCAAGAACTCATGCTCAAGAAGTTTTGCCCGAAACATGAGCTTCGGAAGCTGGAAAAGGAATTTTGGAATTTGAAACAAGAAAGTGGTAATGACATCGTCTACAACGATCGTTTTTTTGGTGCATGTTTTTGTAACAGATGATCTTTTGTGTTTGTTAGAATTGAGAGCAACGGTCAAAGGGGAGACTGTTGGTGCATTTTGTGACCGTCGCTATGCAATTCAGACCAGCGGAACGCCACAGGCGAAGTTAGCACAACTTCGCCTTAGGCGAAGTTAGAACAACTTCGCCAACGGCGAAGTTGTAACAACTTCTGCCTTAGGCGAAGTTATCACAACTTCGCCATAGGCGAAGTTATGAACAACTTCGCCTACTGGCCCAAGCCCAAGCCCGAGAAGATGTTTTGTCTATATATATATGTGTGTCTTGTTTAGGTTTAGTATCCAGAAATTAGAGTATTGTGTGTTACAGTTTATTTGTCTAAAGAGAGACCGAGAGTGAGAGTCGTGTGGGACGACCCGAGGTAGAGCTCACCTCGGGTCGGCCGTCATTTGTTTACGAGTTTGGTATGTAATTCGTTTTGATTATTATATAAGAATCTGCAGATTTGTTTATCCCGTTCTTGTATTTGTTCGTGTACGTGTTTGTGTTCTTTATCTTTACACCAATAAACGAGTCTAGGAGGATTCCGCACTCCTAGACCTCGTGCGGATCTCGTATCGATCGGCGACGTCCTCGGGGGGAACCTACAAGTGGTATCAGAGCCTTAGGCTCTTATGCTATGGTTCGAGATCTGCGTTTTGGTGTTTCTGGCACGTTTCTGTGCGTTTCTGGCCGAACAGCGCCGCAGGCGAAGTTATTGTTCATCAGGCGAAGTTGCCGTCACTGTTCGTAGGGTTTCAGCGAAGATATAAGGTTAAGCGAAGTTATCCACAACTTCGCCTACCTTACAAGTTCGCTTATCAGTCAGGCGATGTTATGGACAGGCGAAGTTATAGCCAGGCGAAGTTATGGACAGACGAAGTTAACTTTAGGCGAAGTTAACGAGAAAAAAAAAAAAAAAAGTATTTTGGTGTTTTCGTCTGTATGGCCAGGTGTACACGATTATTGTGAGACTGGATATGTTGTTCCGTCAACGAGTGAAATTTGTTATCTCTGGGTTTTACGTGTGAACAAATACGTGTCAACTCTGGATATGGAGTTGAGTTTGTGAATGGGATATTGATTTAAACTGGATATTGACACATATTTGGGTGGTTGTGGGCAATGAAATTGTTGTTGTTAGAGGTGACCAATTGAAGAAAGTCAAATTGAACTGAAGGTTTTTGTCATTACTGGATTGCGGTCAGAGCATATTATTTATGTTATTTTCAAGGCGTTCGAGAATTGGATCCTGAAACGTGATGCTTATTTATTAGAGTGAAAATTCTGGAACAAGTTGGATTTAATCGGGAACTAAAGTGTTTATGTTCTTGATCGTTATCCCTGGTGATTGAAGATGCTTCGGATTAATTAATGGTCATGTGTTAGATTCTGTCAAGGTGGTTTCGTGATGAAATTGATCACTTGATGTTGAGTAGTTGAAGATTAAACCTTATCGTATGCCGACGAGTTGGTGAAGTTGTGGAGGAAGCCCAACTTCACGTGTTGGTGAAGTCAGATGGACTCACGTGATTGGTTGAGATGATCTATTGGCACGAGGATGCATGCATTTCAAAGACCTCAATCGTTATAGTCGGAGAAGCTTACACTGAAGGGGAGATCTGATATAGAAGACGCTGGGTGACTGGTAGATTTGTGAAGCTACATGACAGTTTCAGACACGGCTAGTTGAAGGGCAAACAGAAGATCATCAGTTAAGAGGGAGTCTGTTGGTGCATGTTTTTGTAACAGATGATCTTTTGTGTTTGTTAGAATTGAGAGCAACGGTCAAAGGGGAGACTGTTGGTGCATTTTGTGACCGTCGCTATGCAATTCAGACCAGCGGAACGCCACAGGCGAAGTTAGCACAACTTCGCCTTAGGCGAAGTTATCACAACTTCGCCATAGGCGAAGTTATGAACAACTTCGCCTACTGGCCCAAGCCCAAGCCCGAGAAGATGTTTTGTCTATATATATATATGTGTGTCTTGTTTAGGTTTAGTATCCAGAAATTAGAGTATTGTGTGTTACAGTTTATTTGTCTAAAGAGAGACCGAGAGTGAGAGTCGTGTGGGACGACCCGAGGTAGAGCTCACCTCGGGTCGGCCGTCATTTGTTTACGAGTTTGGTATGTAATTCGTTTTGATTATTATATAAGAATCTGCAGATTTGTTTATCCCGTTCTTGTATTTGTTCGTGTACGTGTTTGTGTTCTTTATCTTTACACCAATAAACGAGTCTAGGAGGATTCCGCACTCCTAGACCTCGTGCGGATCTCGTATCGATCGACGACGTCCTCGGGGGGAACCTACAAGTGGTATCAGAGCCTTAGGCTCTTATGCTATGGTTCGAGATCTGCGTTTTGGTGTTTCTGGCACGTTTCTGTGCGTTTCTGGCCGAACAGCGCCGCAGGCGAAGTTATTGTTCATCAGGCGAAGTTGCCGTCACTGTTCGTAGGGTTTCAGCGAAGATATAAGGTTAAGCGAAGTTATCCACAACTTCGCCTACCTTACAAGTTCGCTTATCAGTCAGGCGATGTTATGGACAGGCGAAGTTATAGCCAGGCGAAGTTATGGACAGACGAAGTTAACTTTAGGAGAAGTTAACGAGAAAAAAAAAAAAAAAAAAGTATTTTGGTGTTTTCGTCTGTATGGCCAGGTGTACACGATTATTGTGAGACTGGAGATGTTGTTCCGTCAACGAGTGAAATTTGTTATCTCTGGGTTTTACGTGTGAACAAATACGTGTCAACTCTGGATATGGAGTTGAGTTTGTGAATGGGATATTGATTTAAACTGGATATTGACACATATTTGGGTGGTTGTGGGCAATGAAATTGTTGTTGTTAGAGGTGACCAATTGAAGAAAGTCAAATTGAACTGAAGGTTTTTGTCATTACTGGATTGCGGTCAGAGCATATTATTTATGTTATTTTCAAGGCGTTCGAGAATTGGATCCTGAAACGTGATGCTTATTTATTAGAGTGAAAATTCTGGAACAAGTTGGATTTAATCGGGAACTAAAGTGTTTATGTTCTTGATCGTTATCCCTGGTGATTGAAGATGCTTCGGATTAATTAATGGTCATGTGTTAGATTCTGTCAAGGTGGTTTCGTGATGAAATTGATCACTTGATGTTGAGTAGTTGAAGATTAAACCTTATCGTATGCCGACGAGTTGGTGAAGTTGTGGAGGAAGCCCAACTTCACGTGTTGGTGAAGTCAGATGGACTCACGTGATTGGTTGAGATGATCTATTGGCACGAGGATGCATGCATTTCAAAGACCTCAATCGTTATAGTCGGAGAAGCTTACACTGAAGGGGAGATCTGATATAGAAGACGCTGGGTGACTGGTAGATTTGTGAAGCTACATGACAGTTTCAGACACGGCTAGTTGAAGGGCAAACAGAAGATCATCAGTTAAGAGGGAGTCTGTTGGTGCATGTTTTTGTAACAGATGATCTTTTGTGTTTGTTAGAATTGAGAGCAACGGTCAAAGGGGAGACTGTTGGTGCATTTTGTGACCGTCGCTATGCAATTCAGACCAGCGGAACGCCACAGGCGAAGTTAGCACAACTTCGCCTTAGGCGAAGTTATCACAACTTCGCCATAGGCGAAGTTATGAACAACTTCGCCTACTGGCCCAAGCCCAAGCCCGAGAAGATGTTTTGTCTATATATATATATGTGTGTCTTGTTTAGGTTTAGTATCCAGAAATTAGAGTATTGTGTGTTACAGTTTATTTGTCTAAAGAGAGACCGAGAGTGAGAGTCGTGTGGGACGACCCGAGGTAGAGCTCACCTCGGGTCGGCCGTCATTTGTTTACGAGTTTGGTATGTAATTCGTTTTGATTATTATATAAGAATCTGCAGATTTGTTTATCCCGTTCTTGTATTTGTTCGTGTACGTGTTTGTGTTCTTTATCTTTACACCAATAAACGAGTCTAGGAGGATTCCGCACTCCTAGACCTCGTGCGGATCTCGTATCGATCGGCGACGTCCTCGGGGGGAACCTACAAGTGGTATCAGAGCCTTAGGCTCTTATGCTATGGTTCGAGATCTGCGTTTTGGTGTTTCTGGCACGTTTCTGTGCGTTTCTGGCCGAACAGCGCCGCAGGCGAAGTTATTGTTCATCAGGCGAAGTTGCCGTCACTGTTCGTAGGGTTTCAGCGAAGATATAAGGTTAAGCGAAGTTATCCACAACTTCGCCTACCTTACAAGTTCGCTTATCAGTCAGGCGATGTTATGGACAGGCGAAGTTATAGCCAGGCGAAGTTATGGACAGACGAAGTTAACTTTAGGAGAAGTTAACGAGAAAAAAAAAAAAAAAAGTATTTTGGTGTTTTCGTCTGTATGGCCAGGTGTACACGATTATTGTGAGACTGGAGATGTTGTTCCGTCAACGAGTGAAATTTGTTATCTCTGGGTTTTACGTGTGAACAAATACGTGTCAACTCTGGATATGGAGTTGAGTTTGTGAATGGGATATTGATTTAAACTGGATATTGACACATATTTGGGTGGTTGTGGGCAATGAAATTGTTGTTGTTAGAGGTGACCAATTGAAGAAAGTCAAATTGAACTGAAGGTTTTTGTCATTACTGGATTGCGGTCAGAGCATATTATTTATGTTATTTTCAAGGCGTTCGAGAATTGGATCCTGAAACGTGATGCTTATTTATTAGAGTGAAAATTCTGGAACAAGTTGGATTTAATCGGGAACTAAAGTGTTTATGTTCTTGATCGTTATCCCTGGTGATTGAAGATGCTTCGGATTAATTAATGGTCATGTGTTAGATTCTGTCAAGGTGGTTTCGTGATGAAATTGATCACTTGATGTTGAGTAGTTGAAGATTAAACCTTATCGTATGCCGACGAGTTGGTGAAGTTGTGGAGGAAGCCCAACTTCACGTGTTGGTGAAGTCAGATGGACTCACGTGATTGGTTGAGATGATCTATTGGCACGAGGATGCATGCATTTCAAAGACCTCAATCGTTATAGTCGGAGAAGCTTACACTGAAGGGGAGATCTGATATAGAAGACGCTGGGTGACTGGTAGATTTGTGAAGCTACATGACAGTTTCAGACACGGCTAGTTGAAGGGCAAACAGAAGATCATCAGTTAAGAGGGAGTCTGTTGGTGCATGTTTTTGTAACAGATGATCTTTTGTGTTTGTTAGAATTGAGAGCAACGGTCAAAGGGGAGACTGTTGGTGCATTTTGTGACCGTCGCTATGCAATTCAGACCAGCGGAACGCCACAGGCGAAGTTAGCACAACTTCGCCTTAGGCGAAGTTATCACAACTTCGCCATAGGCGAAGTTATGAACAACTTCGCCTACTGGCCCAAGCCCAAGCCCGAGAAGATGTTTTGTCTATATATATATATGTGTGTCTTGTTTAGGTTTAGTATCCAGAAATTAGAGTATTGTGTGTTACAGTTTATTTGTCTAAAGAGAGACCGAGAGTGAGAGTCGTGTGGGACGACCCGAGGTAGAGCTCACCTCGGGTCGGCCGTCATTTGTTTACGAGTTTGGTATGTAATTCGTTTTGATTATTATATAAGAATCTGCAGATTTGTTTATCCCGTTCTTGTATTTGTTCGTGTACGTGTTTGTGTTCTTTATCTTTACACCAATAAACGAGTCTAGGAGGATTCCGCACTCCTAGACCTCGTGCGGATCTCGTATCGATCGGCGACGTCCTCGGGGGGAACCTACAAGTGGTATCAGAGCCTTAGGCTCTTATGCTATGGTTCGAGATCTGCGTTTTGGTGTTTCTGGCACGTTTCTGTGCGTTTCTGGCCGAACAGCGCCGCAGGCGAAGTTATTGTTCATCAGGCGAAGTTGCCGTCACTGTTCGTAGGGTTTCAGCGAAGATATAAGGTTAAGCGAAGTTATCCACAACTTCGCCTACCTTACAAGTTCGCTTATCAGTCAGGCGATGTTATGGACAGGCGAAGTTATAGCCAGGCGAAGTTATGGACAGACGAAGTTAACTTTAGGAGAAGTTAACGAGAAAAAAAAAAAAAAAGTATTTTGGTGTTTTCGTCTGTATGGCCAGGTGTACACGATTATTGTGAGACTGGAGATGTTGTTCCGTCAACGAGTGAAATTTGTTATCTCTGGGTTTTACGTGTGAACAAATACGTGTCAACTCTGGATATGGAGTTGAGTTTGTGAATGGGATATTGATTTAAACTGGATATTGACACATATTTGGGTGGTTGTGGGCAATGAAATTGTTGTTGTTAGAGGTGACCAATTGAAGAAAGTCAAATTGAACTGAAGGTTTTTGTCATTACTGGATTGCGGTCAGAGCATATTATTTATGTTATTTTCAAGGCGTTCGAGAATTGGATCCTGAAACGTGATGCTTATTTATTAGAGTGAAAATTCTGGAACAAGTTGGATTTAATCGGGAACTAAAGTGTTTATGTTCTTGATCGTTATCCCTGGTGATTGAAGATGCTTCGGATTAATTAATGGTCATGTGTTAGATTCTGTCAAGGTGGTTTCGTGATGAAATTGATCACTTGATGTTGAGTAGTTGAAGATTAAACCTTATCGTATGCCGACGAGTTGGTGAAGTTGTGGAGGAAGCCCAACTTCACGTGTTGGTGAAGTCAGATGGACTCACGTGATTGGTTGAGATGATCTATTGGCACGAGGATGCATGCATTTCAAAGACCTCAATCGTTATAGTCGGAGAAGCTTACACTGAAGGGGAGATCTGATATAGAAGACGCTGGGTGACTGGTAGATTTGTGAAGCTACATGACAGTTTCAGACACGGCTAGTTGAAGGGCAAACAGAAGATCATCAGTTAAGAGGGAGTCTGTTGGTGCATGTTTTTGTAACAGATGATCTTTTGTGTTTGTTAGAATTGAGAGCAACGGTCAAAGGGGAGACTGTTGGTGCATTTTGTGACCGTCGCTATGCAATTCAGACCAGCGGAACGCCACAGGCGAAGTTAGCACAACTTCGCCTTAGGCGAAGTTATCACAACTTCGCCATAGGCGAAGTTATGAACAACTTCGCCTACTGGCCCAAGCCCAAGCCCGAGAAGATGTTTTGTCTATATATATATATGTGTGTCTTGTTTAGGTTTAGTATCCAGAAATTAGAGTATTGTGTGTTACAGTTTATTTGTCTAAAGAGAGACCGAGAGTGAGAGTCGTGTGGGACGACCCGAGGTAGAGCTCACCTCGGGTCGGCCGTCATTTGTTTACGAGTTTGGTATGTAATTCGTTTTGATTATTATATAAGAATCTGCAGATTTGTTTATCCCGTTCTTGTATTTGTTCGTGTATTTGTTCGTGTACGTGTTTGTGTTCTTTATCTTTACACCAATAAATGAGTCTAGGAGGATTCCGCACTCCTAGACCTCGTGCGGATCTCGTATCGATCGGCGACGTCCTCGGGGGGAACCTACACGTTTACATGAACTGAGCCTTCTCATCCCTCACATGGTCACTCCCTTTAAACGTTCAATCGACAAGTGCATCTCGAGTTTTCCTATGCAAATCCAAGATTCCTTCCTAAGTCGTGACCCTCAAACCCTCCATGATGCCATCACCCTAGCCGGTACCCTCACTAAGAACGACGTTAAGGCCGGGACCTTGACGTGGAAGAGTTCTAAGAAGCCCAATGATAAGCCCACACCTGAGCCCACTAAGGAATCTAAGCCCGAATCCTCTAAGCCCGAATCCTCCAAAAATAATAATCTCAACAACTCATCCCACTACTGCAATAACAAGAGAAAACCCAACTCCCAAAATTATGTCTTAGCCCAATCACAAGCCCAAGCCCCTCCAAACAAGAAGCCCTACACCGGCCTACACCCATATTGCAACACTTGCCAACGCTACCACCCGGCCCAAGCCACTTGTTGGGTGTGCAGCAATTACCATTGATTCGGCCACCTCGCTCAATATTGTCGAGAAGCACCTCGTGTGCAAGCCGCTCCATCGCGGTTCGCACCGACAAACCAACCCAACCGAGGCATCCCTCATGTTCCAATCCTTAACACCGTTAGGGCTTTCTACAATTGTGGTGATCCAAATCACCTCCGTAACGTGTGTCCTCAACTCTCTCAAGTCTACCAAGTCTATGTTGCACCACAACCCTACTACACCTCCTAAGCCTATCAAGTGCAAGCTTACCAACCCCATGTACCCTAACTCTTCAAGCTTAACCGATGGTCATGCAAGCCTATCAAGCTCCAACACCTCAAGCTTCGACCTCTCAAACCCATCACCTCGAGGAACTCAAGGACAAGATTCTCCATCAATGCTCATCAAGCCCGAAACTCGAGTGACGTGGTGAATGGTACGTTCCTAGTTAATAAGCACCATGCCTCGGTACTATCTGATTCGGGAGCCAATAGGAGCTTTATTTCCTTTGATTTTGAATGCATACTTGATGTGCCACCTAGTAAATTATCTAAGCCTTTCACGGTAGAGATAGCCAACGGTAGTTCAATCACTATTCATTCCGTCATTCGAAATTGCACGATTACTCTTAATGGACAAAAATTCTCTATCAACCTTATCCCTATGCAAATAGGTAGCTTCGACGTTATCATTGGTATGGATTGGCTCGCTCTCCACCATGCCGAAATTTTATGTTTCGAGAAACTTATTCGAATCCCTATCGATGGGGGAGTGATTCTAAACGTTCTTGGAGAAAGACTCTTCTCTAAGCTAAACCTCATGTCGTGCCTCGAAGCCCAACGTTACTTACGTAAGAAGTATGTCGCCTTCTTAGCCCACGTCACCACAAAATCCGATGAAGAAAAGAAACTTTCGACATCCCGATTGTCTGCGACTTCCCCGAAGTCTTTTCCGATGACGTTGCCGGACTCCCTCCCATTTGTCAAGTGGAGTTCCTTATTGATCTTGTACCCGGAGCAAATCCCGTAGCCAAAGCACCTCACCACCTTGCACCTTCGGAGATGCAAGAACTCTTCAACCAAATCCAAGAACTCATGGACAAGGGTTTCATTCACCCGAGTTCGTCTCCATGGGGCGCACCTGCCTTGTTTGTTAAGAAGAAAGACGATACTCTTTGTATGTGAATCGATTATCGTGAGATCAACAAGCTTACTATCAAGAATGGTTATCCCCTTCTGCGTATTGATGATCTTTTCGATCAACTCCAAGGAGCCGCATGTTTCTCTAAGATTGATCTCCGTTCGGGTTATCACCAACTCCGTGTCCACGAAGATGACATACCCAAGACCGCCTTCTGTACTCGTTATGGCCACTTTGAGTTCCGAGTTATTCCCTTTGGGTTGACTAATGCTCTCGCTGTTTTCATGGACCTTATGAATCGTGTTTGTAAACCCTACCTCGATAAGTTCGTGATTGTTTTCACCGACGATATCTTAATTTATTCTAAATCCGAGACCGAACATGAAGAACATTTGCGCACCATTCTTGACTTGTTACGAAAGGAACAACTTTATGCTAAGTTATGCAAATGCGAATTTTGGCTAAATCAATTTCAATTCTTGGGCCACATCGTTAACGAAAAGGGTATTCACGCTGATCACGCTAAAATTGAGGCCGTTAAAAATTGGATGACCTCTTCCTTTCCAACGAAGGTTTGTTCATTTCTTGTTTTAGCGTGGTTTTACCGGCGTTTTATCCGCAACTTTTCGAAGATTGCTTCACCCCTTACCGCACTAACCCACAAAGGGAAAGTTTACGAATGGGGTTCCGGTCAAGAGGAAGCGTTTCAAACTCTTAAGGACATGCTTTGCAATGCTCCAATCCTTGCTCTTCCTGAGGGCAACGACGATTTTGTTGTCTTTTGTGACGTTTCTATTCAAGGTCTTAGTTTTGTTCTTATGAAACGAGACAAGGTCATTGCTTACGCTTCGCGCCAACTCAAGGTACACGACAAAAATTACACGACACACGACCTTGAACTTAGTGCGGTCGTGTTTGTCTTGAAAATATGGAGACACTACCTTTACGGCACGAAATGTGTGGTCTTCACCGACCATAAAAGTTTACAACACATTTTCGACCAAAAGGACCTCAATATGAGGCAAAGACGATGGGCCGAATTGTTAAGCGATTACGATTGCGAAATTCGCTACCACCCCGAGAAAGCGAATGTCGTGGCCGATGCTCTTAGTCGTAAGAGTCATATTAAATCCGTCTTGCTTGTTCCATATGTGTCACCATCAAATCTGAACTCCAATACCGCATCTTCGACGCACAACACGTCTCGTCACTGAGGTAACTTATACGACGAGATGTCGTATGGCGTCGAACTCCAACTTGAAACCAAACGTAATCGCTTACTCTGTTATTTGGATCATTTATGGGTTCCCGATTGTGACAGTCTTCACATGTTCATCCTCGATGAAGCTCATAAGTCAAGATACTTTATTCATCTAGGTGCGGATAAAATGTATGCCGATCTTCATTCCATGTTTTGGTGGTCGGGAATGAAGAAAGATATTGCGGTATATGTATCTAAATGGCTCACTTGCTATAAGGTTAAAGCCAAGCATCAAAAGCCGTTTGGTCTGCTCGAGAAACCTCCGATCCCCGTTTAGAAATGGGAAGATATAGCCATGGATTTCGATACTAAACTCCCCACTACTCAAAGCCGCAATGATAGTATTTGGGTGATTGTTTATCGTTTGACCAAGTCAGCTCACTTCATACCGTTCTGAGAAATGTCCTCCGTAAGCGAATTAGCCAGACTCTATGTCAAGAACATTATTTGCCGCCATGGAACGCCGTTGACCATTATCTCGTATCGTGATGGTCGATTTACCTCTCATTTTTTGGAAAATCGTTGCAAACCGCCTTGGGTACCCATATTGATCTAAGCACTGCTTATCACCCACAAACCGATGGTCAATTCGAGAGATCGATCCAAACTCTCGAGGATATGCTCCATTCTTGCATACTAGACTTTGGTGGGAATTGGGATACTCACTTACCTCTTGTAGTGTTTTCCTACAATAATAGTTTTCACACTATTATTGGCATGGCACCGTTTGAAGCTCTCTATGGCCGAAAATGTCGTTCCCCGATTTGTTGGAACAAGGTTGGTGAATCAAAAATCACCGGTCCCGAGCTTGTTCAAGAAACTTCCGATCGAATCGCTCTTATTCGTCAAAATCTTCTTGCCGCTCGTAGCCGTTAAAAGAGCTACGCTGATAAGCACCGTAAACCTCTCGAGTTCAATGTAGGTGACCGAGTTCTCCTAAAAGTATCTCCTTGGAAAGGGGTAGTTCGTTTTGGAAAAAGGAATAAACTATCTCCTTGGTTTGTTGGCCCGTTTGAGATCGTTGAAAGGGTTGGTAGAGTTGCTTATCGTCTCGATCTACCCGATGAGCTCTCCAATGTTCATCCAACTTTTCACGTTTCCAATCTCAAGAAGTTCTTAGCCGAGGGTAATCACCACATACCCCTCGACAAATTACGAGTTGATGAATCAATGTGCGCCATCGAGAAACCTGTTGAAATCGTGGATCATATGGACAAGGAAACCAAGCGTAGTCGTATTCCGCTTGTCAAAGTTCATTGGGAATCTAAGTGTGGTCCCGAGTTCACTTGGGAACGTAAAGACCAATTGATGAATAAGTACCCGCACCTCTTCGTTACGGCTTAGTCTCTAATTTCGGGACGAAATTTTCAAAAGTAGGGAATGCTGTAACATTTCGGGTTTTCCATTTCCTTTCAGTTTTGTAATCATTACCTAACCCAGGTTTGGGTTTGGCTATTTTATCAATGAAGTGCGTATTTGTTTAATATTTAATTTATTTGTTTGTTTTACTTTTGTACAATTGATTATAACTTTAAACATCATGCAAAATCAACCCTAAACTAACAAAATACCCACTTTTGCACCCACCACTATAGATTTTTTCCCCTCTTCTCTTCTCCCTCTTCCTACCGATGCCATACCCCCGTTCAATTTCGGACTCGTTAACGCGTAATTGATCATACCATATCATTCCATACCATAATCAGATCCTACCGACACCATAAACTTGGTATAATATGAACAACTGACAGCTAACAATACCAAAAAACAAACCGCGGTGAACAAATCCCTTAAACCCTGTATAACATCGTTTATATCTCAATTAATCGTACACACGCGCTCCTCAAACCATCGCTAATCAAAACCCTAACCTAAGTACATCACACAAGTTCGTTAATATCAGATTTGAGATCAAACTTTGAGCCGTAACCCTAATTGGCCGATCAACTTCAAACCTCTATTGTTTTAGGTAATTATTACATGCTTTTGGTTCATTTTCAATCGAATAACATAAAACCTATTTTAATTTTAACGAACATAAACCCATTAATCGAATTGGGATTCTAGGGCTTGGTTAGGAAGAAGATGAACTGATTAAAACCGATATATATTAAACGTTTCAGAGTTGTAAACAAGTTAGGAGATGGCCTGATGGACAACGCATGTTACCCTAAAATACAAACCGGCCTGGGGCGCGGGTTCGAATTCCCCAGGTCCATATTTGAAGTTTTAATTTTTATTTACTTTTAATCAAAGATTTGATATTAATACATGTATATATACTTAAATATGCAATTCTTCATAAAACGAACTCCGGAATTAATGTTTTCTTTTCGTGTCATCGGACTTTTATTAATTATGTAACATACATATATGTGTATATATGAAAAACCTTTGAAATTTGAACAGAAGTAGTAGTAATTGAAAAACCTTTGAAATTTGACTTTTATGCCCTAAAACGGGTCGGAGTCCAATTAACATGGTAAATTCCTTCATTCTTATATATTAATTGAGGGTTTTTGTAAAGGAGATAAAAATACACAATATTGAAGAAGACACCATATCCAAACGATGTTTTTAACTAAAAGAAATTCATGGTCATCGAGGTTTTGAACACCAATTTCTGCTGGTTGATAGAAGCGTCATTCTAGAAATCCGTGATCATTTTCTTGCATATTGTA
Organism: Bidens hawaiensis; assembly: GCF_021521415.1. NCBI lineage: Eukaryota > Viridiplantae > Streptophyta > Magnoliopsida > Asterales > Asteraceae > Bidens > Bidens hawaiensis. Next base: position 324,566 of record NW_027504867.1, read on the forward strand.
AGTCCCCCCCGGGGCGTCGCTGATCGATACGAGATCCGCACGAGGTTTAGGAGTGCAGAATCCTCCTAGACTCGTTTATGGTGTTGAAGAGGAAGACACGATTATACACAAACAAACACACGAATGAGATAAACAAATCTGCAGGTCCTTTATAATAATAACCAAACCATGTTCCATACCGAACAAAACAAAAACCACGGCCGACCCGAGGTGAGCTCTACCTCGGGCCATCCCACACGACTCTCCCTCTCTGTTTCTCTCTAGACAATGACAACTACACAAAACACACTCACTTTTCTGGATACAAAACCCTAAACAAGACACACATATATATAGATAACCAACTTCGCGGGCTTGGGCTTGGGCCTGTAGGCGAAGTTTTCCTAACTTTGCCAATGGTGAAGTTGTTCTAACTTCGCCTATGGTGAAGTTGTTCTAACTTCACCCCTAAGTCTCCGCTGGTCAGAATTGCATAGCGACAGTCACAAAATGCACCAACAGACTCCCCTTTGACCGTTGCTCTCAATTCTAACAAACACAAAAGATCATCTATTACAAAACATGCACCAACAGACACCCCTTAACTGATGGTCTTCTGTTTTCTTCTTCTGGTAGGACTCGATTGCACTGTGATCTTCAAACTTGAACTTCACATATACATGCAACATCCATTCTGTCTTCAACCAGCCGTGTCTGAAACTGTCTTGTAGCTCCACAAATCTACCAATCACCCGGCGTCTTCAATATCAGATCTCCCCTTCAGTGTAAGCTCCTCCGAACTATATCGATCGAGATCTTTGACCTGCATCCCTGTGCCTAATCGATCATCTCAACCAACACGTGAAGTTGTTCCTAACTTCACCAACACGTCAAGTTCTTCTAACTTCACCAACATGTGAAGTTCTTCTAACTTCACAACACGTGAAGTTGTGCTCCCTCCACAACTTCACCCAACTAGTCGGAATTCCATAGTAAGATAAGGTTCAATCTTCAACTACTCAACATCAAGTGATCAGTTTCATCACAAAAACCACCTTGACAGAATCTAACACACATGACCATTAATAAATCTGAAGCATCTTCAATCACCAGGGATAACGATCAAGAACTTAAACAATTTAATTCCCGATTAAATCCAACTTGTTCCAAAATTTTCACCTTAATTAATAAGCATCCCGGATGCTCGTATCCCACGTTTTCAGGATCCAATTCTCGAACGCCTTGAAAATAACATAAATAATATGCTCTGACCGCAATCCAGTAATTACGAAAACCCGAACAAAATTTGACTTTCTTCAGTTGGTCAACCTCGAACAACACTTATTTCTTGGCCCAAAAACACCTAAATGTGTCAATATCCAGTTTCAATCATTATCCCATTCGCAACTTCAACTCCAAATCCAGAGTTGACCCGTTTTTGTTCACACGTAAGACCAAGAGATATCAAGTTTCACTCGTTGTCGGAACAACGTTTTCGGTCTCACAATAATCGTGTAAACCTGGCCATTCGGATGAAAACTCTAAAAAAAAATTTTTTTTTAATTTTTTTTTAACTTCGCCAGAAGTCAACTTCGTCAGAAAAGTCAACTTAGCCAGAAAAGTCAACTTCGCCAAAAAAGTCAACTTCGCCAAAAACCCTAAAATTTCAGCGGCAACTTCGCCTAAACCCTATAACTTCGCCGACGATGACTGTTCGGCCAAAAACACATCAGAAACGGGCCGGAAACACCAAAACACAGATCTCGAACCATAGCATAAGAGCCTAAGGCTCTGATACCACTTGTAAGTCCTCCCAGGGCGTCGCTGATCGATACGAGATCTGCACGAGGTCTAGGAGTGCAGAATCCTCCTAGACTCGTTTATGGTGTTGAAGACGAAGAACACAATTACACACAAACAAACACACGAATGAGATAAAAAAATCTGCAAATCCTTTATAATAATAACCAAACCATGTTACATACCGAACAAAACAAAAACCACGGCCGACCCGAGGTGAGCTCTACCTCGGGCCGTCCCACACGACTCTCCCTCTCTGTTTCTCTCTAGACAATGACAACTACACAAAACACACTCACTTTTCTGGATACAAAACCTTAAACAAGACACACATATATATAGATAACCAACTTCGCGGGCTTGGGCTTGGGCCTGTAGGCGAAGTTGTCCTAACTTCGCCAATGGCGAAGTTGTTCTAACTTCGCCTATGGTGAAGTTTTTCTAACTTCACCACTTCATCTCCGCTTGTCAGAATTGCATAGCGACGGTCACAAAATGCACCAACACATATGACAGGATTTTGTCGTAGGGCGTGATAAATCCTGCAAGTGTTGAGGCCGACAATCATGGACTTGAACTCCTTGTGTGCCAAAGGAGGATTAAACAAGTGTCCAACAATATTATGAGTGTCAACGAACTTTAGTGATACCTGATAAGCCATTACTGCAACAAACGAGTCAAGTTAGCAGTAGTTTTTACAACTTGAGCAACAATCATAAGTTTAAGGATTTGGTTTTAATTTTTTAAACATTTAGGACTAATTTTGACAGAAACAAGTTACAAGGACCATAAATGAAACATATTAATGATTTAATAATAGATTTCGGTCTAACAAGCTATTTTCTTTCCACACAGGTGGATTTCGATCAATGGAAGTGAGTTTTCGGTCAGAGATATGAGTTTTCTGTCCAGTCCCACCAAGAACCCGTGTCCTCAGTCAATAATGAGAGATTTCGGTCAACAAGAGTCAACCGAGAACTCTTGGTTTGACCAAAGGTTTTCGGTCAAACCAACAGAAAAACCCCTTGAATTCTGCCTAGGAACTCATGTCATCTTTTCCAAAAGACTGATAACGCCATGGACGGGACCTGCAAAACTCCTAGAGTTCCAATAATGGCATTAACTAGACAGATGTTCAACATAATAAGGATTCTTTGCATCTATTGTCCAGCACGGACCGAACAATCATCTAAGTCATAGTCAAACCAGCACACTATCAAATACGTCATATGTCGATCCTTTACCTGTTATCGAACCCAAAGAAGCTAAAACAAGATAAAACTTGATTAGGATACCAATAGAATAGGGTTTTCGGCCAGGGAGATGAAAAGTGTATGTGAATAGGAAATAGTGACAATAATGGAGACCTAAATCCTTTATATTCCAAAACAGATGGGTCGAGAACCCAGATAAGCCAAGCCAAAGAGCCCAATTCACAAGATAAGCCCACAACCAAGTTAACATACCAAAACTTGATAAAGCCAAAGCCCAAAAGGTTTAAACTAAATCAAAAAATAGCCCATTTAAAACCCTTGTTTCGAGGAGAGTAGTTTCGAGATGAAAACAAAATTTAAGCAAAATAGTAAAAAAAATGATAAAACAAAAATAACACGAAACGCCAGTCTTCTTATAATTTAGCTAATTTGGGATCAAATTTCAGTTTAGTTATAACGCCACTTTTTATGAAAAGATTCGAACATGGAATCATATTGTTTAAGGTGCTGTCACAAGGATTCATGTTCAGCATTATTTTGACATAAAGAGACAAGTTGATAGCAGGTATAACGAACTTAGTGTGATTTTCATTGCATCAGTGATATGGATTAGATTTAGTTAGGCATAAAGCTTAAATGGACATCACTCATGGATTGTGGTGCCTCCTATATCTTCTCAAAGAGTATTTGGCTTTCCTCAGATAACCCCAATTTGACTCCAAACCCCTAGTGCTTGATTAAAAGATTTTTATAGACAGACAGACAAAATTTTAGGCTTCAAGGTTGAATGTAAGACTTAAATGCCTTTCATTCAGAGTGTTTAGGATTTACTTGAGTGCCCCACCCCTGTAGTTCTAGTTTGACCCTTTAAGCCTTAAAAAAATATTTAATGTATATATGTATATATAACAATTTTTTTAATAGTAATAATAAGCAAAACAATACAATATTTTTGGTGATCAAGACACTAACGGGCTCGTGTATGACTGGGTAATTGCTTTTCTGCCTATCATTCGGAGAGATGTATATGAAGACATGCACATTTCTTTAAAATTACTCTCCACATTAAGTTTAGCATATTTAGTTTATATCACTTCAACTTTTACGCATCATGGAAAGCTACCATACATATCAGTGACTGTTCTAGAGCCTTTTAAGCTTAGTAACTTCACCCGTTAGGCATACTAAAACAATTTGTCTATCATTTTCCATAGGTTGGATCAATTTTCACTTGAAAATAATTTTCAAGCTTCAAAAAGCTGTTAACTAGATAATCACATCATTTCCCAGAAGACAGTTTAAAACTCAGTCACCCTGGTCGCTCTTAGTTTTAAGGTAAATGGCTATCCCGTATGTCCACAAGTGGTAAACAGGACCAAACACATATGAGAATACATGTCCCTCCAACTTAGAGTTACCGACATAATTTTAAGTGAAAGAATTTAAAACATAAAACACATCACAATCGCCCCGATTGCTTTCAGTCTTTAGGTAAATGGCTATCCTATGAATCTACGAGTAGATGACCAGACCAAACATATACAAGTATATGTCTTCTAAACTTGAGCAGCCGACATAATTTTAAGCGAAAGTGAATAATAAAAGAAGAATAACGCACACACGCTCTTTTTTTCTTTTTGATTTTATGAAATAAGAAAAACGCACACACACTATTTTTTACTTTTTGATTTTTATCCCCCTAAATATGTGCAAATTTTTGAAAATATGTACAAATTTATCAAAAAGACTCAATCCTCGAAACGAAATATTTTAAGAAATTTCACAAGCACATTAAATCTGGCTGTTCTGACCGGTTTTGTAAATAAGTCTGTCGCATTATTATTAGTGTGAACTTGATCAAGATGAATAAATTTTTGGTCATAACAGTCGCGAATAAAATGTATTTTAATATCAATGTGCTTGGTTTTTGAGTGTTGAACCAGATTTATAACGATTGCAACGGCAGCATCATCGAACCCAGGATAGGGGTGTCAAGAAATTCCAAACCGTAATCTAGCAATTGATGTTGCATCCAGATAACCTGTGAGCAGCAAGCTGGCGCAACAACATACTCCGCCTCGATATTTGATGTGGACACCGTTTGTTGTCTCTTGCATTGCCAAGAGATGAGACGATCGCCCAAGAATTGGCAACCAACAGATGTGGATTTCCTGTCAATGTCATCTCCACCATAATTTCTATTAGCAAAAGCATAAAGATCAACATCCGAGTTTTTGGGATACCAAATACCTAACTTCGGCTGTCCCTTCAAATATCTAAAAATACGTTTAACAATAATTAAATAAGAGAGTTTAGGATTAGCCTGGAAACGAGCACATTGACAGACAGAAAACATGATGTCAGGACGACTGGCCATGAGATAGATCCCGGACCCGATCATCCATCGATAGTACGTTTGATCTACGGGACTCCCTTCAGGATCAGACGACAGAAGATGCCTTTCTACCATAGGAGTGATATCACTCTTGGAATTTTGAAATTCAAATTTGGCAAGCATATCTTCAACATACTTTCCTTGATGCAGCAAAATTCCCTTTGAGCTCTGACGAACCTGCAACCCCAGATATGGTGTCATTTCTCCCAACGAGCTCATCTCAAATCTTATCTTCATTACTTCTTCAAATTCAGTACACAAATCAGCACTGGTAGATACAAAAATAATGTCATCCACATAATCTGAACCAGAATCAAGTCTTTCCCGACGGTTTTAAGGAACATAATTTGATCAATGGTCCCTCTTTTATAACCGTGACCCAGAAGATGTGCTGTCAATGTAGCATACCACGTCAAGTAGGGTATTGTATCACAAGGAGTATGTAGTCAATTTATTCGTGTAGCAGATTTCTAATTATAAAGTGACTGGTTTTTAGTGCTGATCACACAAGCAATTAAAGTGAGTTTAAAGAACTAAGCAATGAACAAGTAAACGAATTTCAAACAGTTAACAAAGCAAATCACACCCGAGAATTCAAGTAAGCAACCAACAGTATCTCATGCAACCTAACCAATTAATTATTAATGATTAACTGAAAACTGATCAATCAGACAAAACCTTAGACATCAACAATTACTTTACACACGACACTGGTTATCACACAGTCCTTGCCAGTGTGACTCAGTTAAGGGTAATTGTATGTTTTATCGTATTCAATCTAACCAAACAGTTATATGACTAATTATCTAGCAACTGGTAACAGATTGTTCAGACCAACTTAAACCTAAACCGACCGAACACTAAGAAATACCAAACATCAATAATCATATATTAATCATCAATAACAAAACACAAGTATTCTTAATCACATGAGAAAAACTGTAAAAGGTTACAAACTAACATCCCGGGTGCGATTCTAGGAGATTATCCGAGCCGCGACATCATCAAATCTTCAGTATAGATGATATGGATCATAGATATGGTCTTGACACGAGCTACAATGGTGAAATCGCCAATAGGAACTGCTGGAAGTCGCCTCTCTTCTTCAAAAACGGAGTTATGGTTCTCCCCAATGAAAAATACGATTATAACCTAAAAATCCCGTCTTCACTTCCCGTCGCGGTACGCGACGTGTCTTCTATGGTCAATCGCGTACCGCGATTGACCTAAAAGTCAACAGTTATTTTTCACCCATCGCGGTACACGATGGGTCTTCAGCAAGCCCATCGCGTACCGCGATGGGACCCTGTTACAACAATCTTCAATTATTTCACCGTTTTGCGTGCTGGATATCTCGGGTCTTCATTTCGTGTCACAACAGGTCCATAATGAGTACTTTAACGCCTATGACCTGAAATCCAATAATACACGTATGAAGTATCGATAGTTCTAGAATAAACAGTTAAAACTAAATAATAAACGAACTAAAACATGTACGAATTAACCGACCATCACATCCCCACACTTATCTTTTGCTTGCCCTCAAGCAAAACTCTAAAGCAAACATCGACCTCCATTATAGGTATGTAGATTATCGCCAGTAATACTATTAAGGTTTAAGGTCATACCCTGTTTTCCCACTGACACTGTTTTTAGATTGACATCTCACAAATACAGTTTAATGTTATTATAAAAACAATAGAGCCGCCCAGACAAGTGTACTTTGTTTCCGGTTAAGGCACACATGCTCATATCACACGTAATATAACATCTCTCCTCTCGGTTTAATATATGGACCAGCAAAAGATGTGCCAGTATCACTCGTAAGTACATATTCATCCATCAAGCTGCTTTGGCACAAATGCAAATCAAGAGGTCTTTAAAGGGTTGTAACGGGGCCAGGTGTAAGGGTATGGAAGGGAAATATTTAAGTAGCTCAAACGATTCGACCCGGCTTATTACAAAACATCTAAATAAACGAGACTGCTATACAACTGACTGATTGACTGATTCTATACATCTAAATAAGCAAACTAACAACATACTGATTTCACAATTTTTTTTACCATAATAACGTGATGCTTAATAATGGAACAAATACAAATACAAAATCAAAAACAAATACAATTACAAATACCTAGTAAGTCGAATCGTTTCTTAACATAATGTCGGGGTTAAACAAACGAAAAATAAGTCCAACAAACGTTTTCTAAGGGACCCAACCCCCCGCCCCTCATATTAACCATCCTCATATGTATAATGTATGAGGCCCCAACCCCCCAGTGCCCACACTCACGCTCATCCAGACGAGGCTTAACCTAGTTGTCACACCCTCAAAATCCACTAACGGAGTTTTACCGTCAGAGGGTGTGAACTGGCAGGATCGGAATCATTAGTTGTAATCAAACCAAAGAAAAACGTTTAAATGAAAGTAAGTGCGGAAGCGTAAAACCTTAATTCAAAAGTTGAGTCACGCAGGACGACTTAAAACCAAATGTAACTGTTAAAATTTAAGTTTGCAGAATAAAGATGGTTTCAATTAATGCATGCTCCTAAACCGCGCGCCCGCCTCGGCTACCTGAGAATAACATACTAAAAGTGTCAACACAAGGTTGGTGAGTTCACAAGTTAAATAAGATAAATCGTTTAGCGTTTTGCATAACCTCGTTACGGCGTTTCAGTGTTGCGTAACCCCGTTACGACGTTTAAGTGTTGCGTAACCTCGTTACGACGTTTAAGTGTTGTGTAACCACGTTACAACGTTTAAGTGTTTTGCATTGCCAGATAGTGTTATGTCAAATTATATATCGATAGGTAGCTAATCTATACAACAAGTATCGCTAAGTGGTTCGCGACCGAAGCTGACTGTTTATCAAGTGCCCGTCACCAGGTCAATCCAGACCATGGTAAGTGTTAGCCAAAATTACACCCACTCAACCTCCAGTTGAGCTTAACGTCGGGTGGGGTTTGTCAAACCCAGTAGTACTACTCAACAGTGACTCGCTATTCCAAATATTAACCGGTCCGATGTGTGGGACTTCAAATGTTACGTTTGCTGCTTAGCCCTTTACAAGTGATATATAATTTATAACAAAATCTTAAATATGCGTTTATCTCAGAAAATATGTTTATCGGAGTATGTTATCTCCCCCAAGTGAAAAACGTTTGAAAACAGTTCAAAGAGCGGGGTAAGTGAAACTCACTGTTTGCGAAGATTATCCCGATCTAGATCACCAAGTGATGCGCGTCGTAGAAACTCTCTAGCGTTCTAAATAACAAAGAGATTTTCTAAGTATCGGTACGTTTAACGAGTCTCTAGACTCGGCACATAATACCTATGCACGTAACAGATTTCGTGTTTCGTTTGTGAATCGTGTGTGACTTAAACAAGTACAATTGTGATACGATACATGAGTGAGCAATTACTTTCGTGTCACGTACTAATAATGTATATCACTAGCAATTATTCCCGTAAGGGCATTTTGGTCAACAAACAAAGACTAACTAACCATTATTCCCCATAAAGGGCAATTTGGTCAATTCATGGCAATCAACTAACAACTATTCCCCGCAAGGGTATTTTGGTCAAAATACAACAATTATATAAAAACTATCATATTTCATGCAATCCTACACCATTCAGCAGCTAGTTTCGTTATGACAGAATTTCTACTTGAAAGATTGCACTAGTTCACTGATTATAACGTCTCAATTAATTCACCAAAAATTACCACAGAAGCATACATATCTCAGGTTTCCAGAACATATTTTATCTTATCTTTATTCCACATATTTTTCTTATAATGACCAAAACATTACAGCAAACTCTTATCAGTCAGATTCATGCGCAACAGAATGTTATTTGCAATTCCCGTTAAACGAAAAATCCAATAAATGCAAGACCACTTGGGTTTGGTTCCTAACTCAATGAGTCAACTTCCAGAAGTGGAACCAACCCAATTGGTCTCGTAGTTCATGAGATATAACATTTACAACATAACCTAACAGCAGGTCTAACAGCTCAGCTTTGCATCACGTTTTTGTAAAATCATAAAAGTATACTTCCACTTATCCAAAAATTACGAATTTATACTTTATAGAAACTAGACTCAACCTAGTTTACTGCAGTACCCACAATCTCAATCAATTTTCACATTTACACTTCGTTACAGTCAGTTAAACATCGTATATACATTCTGTCCAGAATCTGTTCACATCAAAACTCAACAAAATAACAATCTAAGAACTATCATGCATCCATATAACCCTCTAGACACTATAACTACTACCCATGCATATCAATCACACCATACATACAATATTAGGGTTTGTGTTTTAACTCAAATCAAAGACAACAATCAATCAAGCAACAACATCAATACTAGTTATCAATCATCATGAATTCAACAACCATCATGTTAACTCATACATACATATAAAAATCGGCTGCCTAGGGTTTTCAATTAACCCATTAAACATCAAAATCAAACAACAAGAAGGTAAAGGATGATCAAATATACCTTCCTAGCACCTAGTTCTTCAATCAAAGGCTTGAGTTGATGGTGTATATGTGTGTGAAAGTGGACGGCAGCCAAGAGGATGAGGCTTAAGGTTTCCGATCGGGGTTTGGGTGGAAGAAAGAATAATAAGTTAGGGTTTGTAGTTAAGGTTATATTTATAATAATACAAGTTACACTCTAGCCCCTAATCTTTCAAGTGTTACATCTCTAGCCTAAACTAGTTGGTTCTTGTTTCTTGTTTAACATTCCACATAACAATCAAGTAACACACATATATCTAACACATAATAATCACATAATTAGTGTTTTGACGTTTGTCTTTTATTTATCAATCGTTCGCGTCAACTCGTTTGCGTTTCGGTGCAAATCCCGAAAGACTACACATGTAGTAAGTGTTAAGCGTCATTTAAACCCTAGTTTAAATGTAATGAAGTGTGCGTTATAGATTCAACGATCTTAAAGTTTGAATTGACGGAGTTGAGTTAACGGGGTTAACCTGAAATTGACGATTGTCACATCATTCCCATGTTAAAGAATTTTCGTCCCGAAAATTTGAGTCAAGTCGTGATGAGTGTCTGAAAAAGTAAGAAAAATTTTCAGTTTGTCATATCATCCCCTAGTAGGAAGAAACTTAGTCCCGAAATTTAATTCATACCTCCGGTGATGTCTGACGGTTTGCCGGGTTTCGCGGTTTTTGGTGTTTGGTTAGCCCTTCAAAAAGGTGAGGATACTTTTTCATCATGTGATCCTCGCGTTCCCACTTGAACTCCGGTCCACGTCTCGAGTTCCAACGAACCTTAACGATTGGAATTTTGCTGTGCTTGAGCGTTTTGGTTTCCCAATCCAAAACCTCGACTGGTTCCTCAATGAACCGTAACTGTTCATCAACTTGTAGTTCCTCCAAAGGGACTACTTTGGTTTCATCAGATAGGCATTTCTTCAAATTTGATACGTGGAATACATCGTGTACGCCACTGAGTTCTGTTGGTAGGTCCAGTCGGTACGCCACCGGACCAATGCGCTCAGTTATCCGGTACGGACCAACATACCGTGGGTTGAGTTTGTTTCGCTTCCCAAAGCGAACCACACCTTTCCAAGGTGAGACTTTAAGTAACACCCGATCGTTCACTTGAAATTCGAGAGGTTTTTGGCGCTTGTCGGCGTAACTCTTTTGGCGATCTCGTGCTGCTGCCATGCGATTTCGGATTTGAACAATCTTTTCCGAGGTTTCGAGTACCAGTTCCGAACCAGTGATTTGGCTATCACCCACCTCTGCCCAGCAGAGTGGTGATCGACACTTCCGTCCGTACAGCGCTTCAAACGGCGCTGCCATAATACTTGCGTGGTAGCTGTTATTATACGAAAACTCTACCAAGGGTAAGTGGGGTTCCCAACTTTTTCCGAAATCTAAGACGCATGCACGCAACATATCCTCCAGGGTCTGAATAGTCCGTTCACTTTGCCCATCCGTCTGAGGATGGTATGCTGTACTCATATCGAGACGGGTGCCCAGTGCGCTTTGCAGCGACTTCCAAAAGTGCGAAGTGAAACGAGAATCTCGATCGGAAATGATCGAGACAGGCACTCCGTGTCTAGACACCACTTCTTTCATGTATACTCGAGTCAGTCTTTCCATTTTGTCTGCTTCTTTAATCGCTAGGAAGTGTGCCGATTTAGTCAACCGGTCAACGATCACCCAGATGGTATCGCATCCCGTCGGTGTCTTAGGCAAACCCGTAATAAAGTCCATAGAGATGTGTTCCCATTTCCACATTGGGAGTTCCGGTTGTTGCAGAAGGCCAGATGGTTTCTGGTATTCTATCTTGACTCTGGCACAAGTCAAACATTTGCTCACGTAGGTGGCAATGTCGGCTTTCATGTTCGGCCACCAGTAAAGTGCCTTTAAATCATGATACATTTTATCTGAGCCGGGGTGGATAGAATATCGGGACTTGTGAGCTTCGTCCATCACTAGAGTTCTCAACTCTCCTTATCGTGGAACCCAAATCCGGTTCTCAAAATATCGGACCCCGTCCGATTTGGTTTCAAGTTGCCTGCTCATGCCCCGCATGAGTTCCGATGGAAAATTATCACCTTTCAAAGCTTCCAGTTGCGCATCGCGAATCTGATCGGGTAAGCTGGCATGAATCGTGAGTTGCAATGCTCTCACCCGTCTGGGTTTATCTGTTTCTTTTCTGCTGAGGGCGTCGGCCACCACATTGGCCTTGCCAGGGTGGTACTTGATGGCACAATCATAATCTTTAAGCAGCTCGACCCAACGACGCTGTCGCATGTTCAGCTCCTTCTGATCGTAGATATGTTGGAGACTCTTATGGTCGGTGTAAATGGTAAACTTGGTACCGTACAAGTAATGCCTCCATATCTTAAGAGCAAACACTACAGCTCCGAGTTTCAAATCATGGGTCGTGTAGTTCTTCTCGTGAACCCGTAGTTGTCTAGAGGCGTAGGCTATAACCTTCTCGAGTTGCATCAGCACACAACCGAGACCTTGTATAGATGCGTCACAGTGTACCTCAAAATTTTCCGTTCCCTCGGGGAGGGCTAAAATAGGGGCGCTACAAAGCTTGGTTTTGAACAGTTGAAAAGCGGATTCTTGCGCGTCACCCCAGATGTACTTAGTGCCCTTGTGAGTCAAAGCGGTGAGGGGTTGAGCAATCTTTGAAAATCCCTCGATGAAACGCCGGTAGTAGCCGGCCAGTCCTAGGAATTGTCGCACCTCAGTCGGAGTCTTAGGTGCTTCCCAGTTTTTGATGGCCTCTACCTTACCGGGATCGACATGGATACCATTCTCGTTGATCACATGTCCTAAAAAGTGAACCTCACGAAGCCAAAATTCACATTTCGAGAGTTTAGCATACAGTTGTTCCTTCTTCAGTAGTTCCAGAATTATCCTTAAGTGCTCTTCGTGGTCAGTCTCGTTCTTGGAGTAGACGAGAATATCATCAATGAAAACAATCACAAACTTGTCGAGGTACGCCTTGCATACTCGATTCATGAGATCCATAAATACGGCTGGTGCGTTGGTTAGGCCAAAAGGCATAACTGAAAACTCGTAGTGACCATACCGTGTTCTGAAAGCCGTCTTTGAAATATCTTCTTCGCGCACTCTCAGCTGGTGGTAACCGGATCGTAGATCGATCTTCGAGTAGTAACTCGATCCCTGAAGCTGGTCAAACAAATCATCAATTCGGGGTAAAGGATAACGGTTCTTGACCGTCACCTTGTTCAACTCCCGGTAGTCGATGCACATTCGGAAAGTCCCGTCTTTCTTTCGGACAAACAAGACAGGGGCTCCCCATGGCGATGAGCTAGGTCGGATAAAACCTTTATCCAACAAATCTTGCAACTGAGTGGACAACTCCTGGAGTTCCGCCGGTGCGAGTCGATACGGGGCTCGTGCTATGGGTGCTGCACCGGGTGTCAACTCGATTTGGAATTCGACTTGACGAATAGGAGGGAGTCCGGGCAAATCCTCCGGGAAAACTTCCGGGAAGTCTCGCACAACCCGTATGTCTTCAATTCGTTTTTCCTCCGCGGGTTTCTCAACAATCTGCGCCAAAATTGCCGGATGACCCTTTCGTAAATACTTCTGTGCCTTCAAAAGGGTAATAACGCTGGTGGTCATGCCGCTTCTCTCGCCTCGGACCGAAATGATCTCACCGGAAGGGGTGGTAATATGGACTATCTTATCATGGCATATAATCTCCGCTCGGTTCTCGGATAACCAGTCCATGCCGACAACGACATCGAAACTACTAAGCGTAAAAGGAATAAGGTCGATGTCAAAGACATGACCTGACAGTTTCAACTTACAACCCGCAAGTATATGAGTTGTTACTACAGTTTTACCGTTAGCTAATTCAACAGGAAACTTAGCGTCTAACGGGGTTGGAGTAAGGTCTAAAAGTTGGCTAAAGGCTTTCGACACAAAACTCCTATCAGCTCCAGTGTCAAACAAAACAGAAGCAAAACAATCGTTTACAGGGAACTTACCAGGCACCACATGCGGATCATTGCGGGCTTGACCCGATCCAATCACAAACGCTCTTCCTTTGCCATTTCCTCCACCATTACTGCCACTTCCATTACCCCCATTGTTGTCATTCTGTTTCAGCTTGGGGCAATCCTTCCGGAAATGACCTTCCTGCCCACATTCAAAACATCCCTTAGTTGTCATCGGTGGCTTAGGAGCACCCTTTGCCGCAAGGTCTCCTCTACACTCTTTCGTTGGGTGACCTATCTTTCCGCATCTTTGACACTTGACACGGTCACACTGACCAACATGATGAAAGTTGCACCTGTTGCACTTTGGATATTTCCCAGCATATCCGCTCGAAACCTGCCCGCTACCGTTGTTGTTGTTGTTGTTGTGATTCTGAGTGTTAAAGCTCCGAGTGAACTCGGGCTTACGGTAGTGTTGTTGCGGTGGGAGGTTCGAGGATGAAGATCTGGTGTTGTCAAACTTTCTCTTCCCGCTGTTCGGGTTGCTGTTGCTGTTACTGTTGCAGACGTGGTCATTACTCGGGTTGTCACGGGCTCTAGTGGTCGAACCCCTAGGTGGTAACGCACTTTGGGTCACAGCCTGATACGTCAGTTTGTGAGCCAAACGGATCGCTTGTTGGATCGTGGCTGGTCGGGAAGACGTCACCATGCCCTGAATCTGTGGTGCTAACCCATCAATGTACAACTCTATTCTCTTGCTCGGCGGATCCACCATCCGCGGACACATCACTGCCAACTCGTGCGAACGAGTAGTGTAGGCTTCAATCTCCGAACCCACCATCTTCAACGACCAAAACTCCGACTCTAACTTCGCAATCTCTTCCCTCGGACAGTACTCCTCTCGCATCATGTTTTTGAACTCCTCCCAGTTCATCGCGTTAGCCAGTTCCAATCCAAGGATCTGGACGTTCGAATTCCACCAAGTGAGGGCGGAATCCTCAAGTGTCCCAGCAACGAATTTGACCCTACTGGCAGGGGGACAGTTACACATCCCAAAGGCCGACTCGGCCTTCTCAGCCCAACGCAGGAAGCCTATAGCTCCCTCAGTGCCCTTAAACGTACTGGGCTTGCAGTCAAGGTAGTTCTTGAAGGTACACGTTCCACTTGGACCTCCAGTTTGATTCTGAACATGTGCGGCTAAAGCGGCCGCCACATGGTCATTCAGCAGAGTTTGGAGTTCAGCTGCAGTCATGCTGATGTTACCACGTCCTCGTCCAGCGTTTCTTCCGGCCATTTCCTAGAATCACAGTATAAAATGTTAAACATGAATTTTTCTTTCATATACAACACACCATACATGTAATAAGAGATAGGTAAAAAAATCACATCACAACCACATATTAGTCTAAATAAAAATTCATGATTAAAACCATTGTATTCGCTACAAATTATTTCCAATCAATCCTTAAAATCATAGAAAAATAATAGTTAGGATGGAGACAACCCCTCCATCTAAGTATCATCATCACTAGATATCGTCATCTGAGGACACTTCCGAATGTGCCTCCTCCTCAGCCGGTTCTTCCTCCGGTTCTTCTTCGGGTTCCTCCTCGGGATCTTCCTCGGGATCCTCCTCAGGCTCCTCTTCGGGATCTTCTTCAGGTTCTACTTCAGGCTCTGCCTCGGGCTCGTCCTCAGGCTCTGCCTCAGGTTCTGCTGCGTTCTGAGCAAGTTGCATTTGTAGGATATCGCAACGTTCTAACGCTATCTCAGTTCGGGTCCTTGCTTCTTGGAGTTGCTCTTGCAAGTCTATCATCTCGGCTTGCATCTTCATCATAACCTTTGTTTGTTGCTTACTAGTCTCTTGCATTTCTTTCATTGCCGCTGCCATGCGGGCAATCTCCTCCTGAGTCTCGGTTCCATCTTTAAACAGTCTGGCAACATTTTCTCTAGTGTAGCGCATGTAACCCACATCACGCTCCAAACAAGAGACGACAGCTGCGAGAACTCGCTCCACGGGTTCGGTTATGGGTGGTAGAGTGTTAGGGTAAGCAGGGTGGTTCGGGTGAGGCAATGGGGGAACTTGTTCACGGTAGACCATACGTCTGATCATGTTGGGGTACCAATCCCAGCTAACGTCGTTTTCATACAGGCCTCCGGATGGGCGGTACCTCTTCGGTGCAGGAGCTTCGAGTTCCGGGACTACACGGGGTGGCGAGGTAGTGGGTAACTGCGGTTCCTTCCCGTGAGCATGCGTCATCGAATCGGATGATGATGAGGGTGGCGTCGACATTCCTACAGGTAAGCCGTGTATATGCGCGCGTAAGAGTGAGGGAGGTAAAGAAATAAGATTTCAAGACTACACAAACCTATGCAGTGCGTATCATTATAACTAATGGGTCGTCGCGGTTATAGTCTAGTATGCATGCAGCTTCTAGTTCGCTATAACCAATGGCTCTGATACCAATCTGTCACACCCTCAAAATCCACTAACGGAGTTTTACCGTCAGAGGGTGTGAACTGGCAGGATCGGAATCATTAGTTATAATCAAACCAAAGAAAAACGTTTAAATGAAAGTAAGTGCGGAAGCGTAAAACCTTAATTCAAAAGTTGCGTCACGCAGGACGACTTAAAACCAAATGTAACTGTTAAAATTTAAGTTTGCAGAATAAAGATGGTTTCAATTAATGCATGCTCCTAAACCGCGCGCCCGCCTCGGCTACCTGAGAATAACATACTAAAAGTGTCAACACAAGGTTGGTGAGTTCACAAGTTAAATAAGATAAATCGTTTAGCGTTTTGCGTAACCTCGTTACGGCGTTTCAGTGTTGCGTAACCCCGTTACGACGTTTAAGTGTTGCGTAACCTCGTTACGACGTTTAAGTGTTGTGTAACCACGTTACAACGTTTAAGTGTTTTGCATTGCCAGATAGTGTTATGTCAAATTATATATCGATAGGTAGCTAATCTATACAACAAGTATCGCTAAGTGGTTCGCGACCGAAGCTGACTGTTTATCAAGTGCCCGTCACCAGGTCAATCCAGACCGTGGTATGTGTTAGCCAAAATTACACCCACTCAACCTCCAGTTGAGCTTAACGTCGGGTGGGGTTTGTCAAACCCAGTAGTACTACTCAACAGTGACTCGCTATTCCAAATATTAACCGGTCCGATGTGTGGGACTTCAAATGTTACGTTTGCCGCTTAGCCCTTTACAAGTGATATATAATTTATAACAAAATCTTAAATATGCGTTTATCTCAGAAAATATGTTTATCGGAGTATGTTATCTCCCCCAAGTGAAAAACGTTTGAAAACAGTTCAAAGAGCGGGGTAAGTGAAACTCACTGTTTGCGAAGATTATCCCGATCTAGATCACCAAGTGATGCGCGTCGTAGAAACTCTCTAGCGTTCTAAATAACAAAGAGATTTTCTAAGTATCGGTACGTTTAACGAGTCTCTAGACTCGGCACATAATACCTATGCACGTAACAGATTTCTTGTTTCGTTTGTGAATCGTGTGTGACTTAAACAAGTACAATTGTGATACGATACATGAGTGAGCAATTACTTTCGTGTCACGTACTAATAATGTATATCACTAGCAATTATTCCCGTAAGGGCATTTTGGTCAACAAACAAAGACTAACTAACCATTATTCCCCATAAAGGGCAATTTGGTCAATTCATGGCAATCAACTAACAACTATTCCCCGCAAGGGTATTTTGGTCAAAATACAACAATTATATAAAAACTATCATATTTCATGCAATCCTACACCATTCAGCAGCTAGTTTCGTTATGACAGAATTTCTACTTGAAAGATTGCACTAGTTCACTGATTATAACGTCTCAATTAATTCACCAAAAATTACCACAGAAGCATACATATCTCAGGTTTCCAGAACATATTTTATCTTATCTTTATTCCACATATTTTTCTTATAATGACCAAAACATTACAGCAAACTCTTATCAGTCAGATTCATGCGCAACAGAATGTTATTTGCAATTCCCGTTAAACGAAAAATCCAATAAATGCAAGACCACTTGGGTTTGGTTCCTAACTCAATGAGTCAACTTCCAGAAGTGGAACCAACCCAATTGGTCTCGTAGTTCATGAGATATAACATTTACAACATAACCTAACAGCAGGTCTAACAGCTCAGCTTTGCATCACGTTTTTGTAAAATCATAAAAGTATACTTCCACTTATCCAAAAATTACGAATTTATACTTTATAGAAACTAGACTCAACCTAGTTTACTGCAGTACCCACAATCTCAATCAATTTTCACATTTACACTTCGTTACAGTCAGTTAAACATCATATATACATTCTGTCCAGAATCTGTTCACATCAAAACTCAACAAAATAACAATCTAAGAACTATCATGCATCCATATAACCCTCTAGACACTATAACTACTACCCATGCATATCAATCACACCATACATACAATATTAGGGTTTGTGTTTTAACTCAAATCAAAGACAACAATCAATCAAGCAACAACATCAATACTAGTTATCAATCATCATGAATTCAACAACCATCATGTTAACTCATACATACATATAAAAATCGGCTGCCTAGGGTTTTCAATTAACCCATTAAACATCAAAATCAAACAACAAGAAGGTAAAGGATGATCAAATATACCTTCCTAGCACCTAGTTCTTCAATCAAAGGCTTGAGTTGATGGTGTATATGTGTGTGAAAGTGGACGGCAGCCAAGAGGATGAGGCTTAAGGTTTCCGATCGGGGTTTGGGTGGAAGAAAGAATAATAAGTTAGGGTTTGTAGTTAAGGTTATATTTATAATAATACAAGTTACACTCTAGCCCCTAATCTTTCAAGTGTTACATCTCTAGCCTAAACTAGTTGGTTCTTGTTTCTTGTTTAACATTCCACATAACAATCAAGTAACACACATATATCTAACACATAATAATCACATAATTAGTGTTTTGACGTTTGTCTTTTATTTATCAATCGTTCGCGTCAACTCGTTTGCGTTTTGGTGCAAATCCCGAAAGACTACACATGTAGTAAGTGTTAAGCGTCATTTAAACCCTAGTTTAAATGTAATGAAGTGTGCGTTATAGATTCAACGATCTTAAAGTTTGAATTGACGGAGTTGAGTTAACGGGGTTAACCTGAAATTGACGATTGTCACACTAGTTGCCTCTATCACTTTTGCATTTTGTCAACTACGATCCCGTAATCCATGAACATCAGTGAAAGCACTCAAGTAACATGTGTGTACTATATATTTTATGTTTATTATATATATTTGGGTCAACTCACACACGTACCGGAGGAATGGGGTTGACGATATAAACATGTGTACCTGTCCCCATGACTCATTATCCCCGCCTAAGCGACCCCATTTTCAACCTCTCGTTATAGAAACATTTGTGAGTAAGACTAATGAGACGCTGAAAAACCAACCATGAACAGAAACCTATGACTTGGCATTAATGGCAATAATTAACAGTTAACAACTTTGGTTTCTGAACACTCTTCGAGGTACTATCGGGCTAAAAATTTGACCCATCCCCACAATTGAGGTTTACATTGTCCTCAATGTAAAAGACTTAATATTGTCCTCAAAGTTAAAACTGATAGAACGATTAATGAACATTTGAGGGACGGGGTTGAAATTGACTTTTTGACTATTAACCAATTTTAAAATTTTGGGGCTCAGGTGTGGCGGTACTACTAACAATTATACAATTACACTTTTAACGTTTAAAGCAATAAAAACAAAATTAAATTATGAAACTGAAATCACCTGATATCAACGTGACTAGAGAAGGACCAGTCGGCTCGTGAACTCTTATAACACTCGTACACTCTTGTCTCGTCCAATTACCAAACTGACAATCGAACCTGCAAAATCTCGAGATGTGTAGAAGCAAGCTTCTCACAAGTGTAAGACGTAGGTCTTTTAAGAGTTATGAAAATGAATATTTGTTAATTTTATTAAAACAATTACCGAGCCAAATAAATTCGTTTCATAATAAATTCTGTTAAATTAGTTAAAAACGTTAATAGACCTACCTCACTTTCGTAGGAATCAGGATTGCATTTAGCGTATGCAACAAGCCCTTTAAACCCCCCGGTAGCCCGGGAGGACGAGTGGGGTCTCATGAGGGTTTATTGTGAACTACACCCACAAAGTTCGATTACAACAAAATATACAAGTAAAATCAAACAAAGCAGCAATCAAAAGATATATGAACATATAAGCCCAACCAGTTACCCAAACATGATTCTCCAAAATATAATATAATACAACACAGACCATGATACTAATAAAAAAATGAAAAAGGGTAACCAAAAAGCTACTGTACTACAGGATCATCATCTGCCTCGTCCTGCGGATCCACCGGCGGGTCTACCGGCGGGACCACCGCAATGATTAATGAATGTGGGAGCGGTAGCTGCGAAGCAACAAATAATAAACGAAAGTAGTCACCATGGCCGACCAAGTGGGCCCGCGTCTCCTCTCGCTGTGCCAGCTGCTCCTGTTGAATCTCCGACTGCCGCTGATATATCATCTGTAGTGTATCTGGCTGCTGCGGCTGTGAAGATGATGATGATGATGATGATGATGCCTGTCTCAGCGGATGCTGCTGCTGAGGCCGCTCAATGTGTGGAGTCGGACGACGCTGCCGGCGTGTCGGAATACCATTCTGAAGAGAAACTGCAGCCTCCGATCCCTCCGGTGGTGGTGCCTGTAGACCCTGTCTGACCGGGACTAAAGCTGGTGGATCATGCTCCTCAACAATCCCGGCCCGACGGGCCTCCAGTAGTCCAAAAACGCCTATAGCTGGCCCCCGCGTGATATATCTAGTCGGATAACGCTAAAAAACCCCAAGTTGCTCGGCGATCCTCGTAATATAAGGCCATAAAGGTAAGCGTGCCGAGGATCACTGAAGTCTGCTACCCCGAGCGAATGACGTGAGCAGGAGCATCGCCACATTGGCCGGTTGCTGGCTAAGGATGGAATATAAGCACAACAGATCAAAGTTGCTGCACTTCTCGTGGCCCGAATGTCGGCCAACGAGAGTACAGGCAACGATCTTGTGAATGTAGCGATGGATGGGTTCTTGAATAGACGACTCCACAACAGCACTGGAGTGGGCCCCGTCGGCGATCTCCGCCCAATAATGGCCGAGCTGGGTCTCCGTGTCGTGTAACTACGTATACTCTGCAGGAAGGCAGGCGCCTGAACCTCCTCGGTCGTATAAAATCCAGTGGCCATCGCGAAATCTGGGACGGACATCTCGTACAACTGTGGTTCCTGTGAGAATGAAACCGCGCGTGGCTCACTGAACTCCGTGTGTGTAAATTCAAAGGTAGAATAAAACTCACGTGTGAGCTCGACATACGGAATTGAGTCATACGCAAGCACATCTGCCCACGGAGCAGTCAATAGTGCCTGTACCTGGGTGTCAATCTCCAACTGACGCAGCAATGTCCAATCAAATGAACGGTGGTGAAGAAGCTGCATCTGTCTGATCCGCTGCAATCTGGTATACTCCTCAGATGTGAAATAAAATCGAAGAACCTGATGAGGAATACGTGCATCACCCATAATATCTGCTGGCTCGATTCCTTCGATAATCTGCACCTCATCACTGTCATAGCGGATGGCACGAGGGTCAGTCCGCTGCCTCTTGCGCCGAGGGGGCGCTGATGCGTAAGCCATATCTGCAAAATCAATCAAGCAAGTTAGATATGTCAACAGGCGATGTGGCGACAACCGTATAGCATTTCGGTCGTGGTCGTCCCACATAATAAAATAATATTAAAATATTAATAATATATTAAAATAAAAATAAATAAAGACGAAAAATTCGGGGACACCCTGTGCGTATTTCTCAAAACCAGATTAACTCGCCTCAATGGAGATTGAGTACGGGCGGGAATCACTTAACAATTCAAAAGCATCAAGTTCAAACTATCAAGGTGTTCCCGAGACTCGACACGACTCTATTAATCACACACAACCAAACAAAACAAAACACAATTAACTGACTCGAACTAGCTAACATACAAATTAACTGTCTCGATAAACGTGCACAGCAAACAACTGATATGTCGATTCGGGTTTTGAAATATTAATAATATTTTAAAAAACTACGTTCACAAAAATCGTTTAATCTCAAACAAACACTATCATTAACTTTATAATACAATAATGATTTTTAAATGTGAACACCAAAACCCGACTTGTCATATTGAACAATCTCGATTAGTCAACCGAATAAACAACCCGAACAACCCGTCAACCATAATCCCAAAGTAACGAAAAATAATCCGCACCAATGTCCCGAACACCCATAACCCGGTAACTCAACCATGTTCATAAATACCATATCGATCCGAAAATCCCACAACCTCAGTTAACAAAGTAACATACGAACCCTTTCTGACATCCAATACCAAACTAAACAAGTATCCGACAAATTGAACAAACAAAATACGTACCTCGATGTCGGTAATACAATTTTATAACTGTGGACGACGGGGTAGTAATTGAAGGCAGTGGCTGGGTGCGGTGGTTATTAGGGCGGCGGTGGTGGTAAGTGTGGTGGTGACTGTGAAGGAAGAAGGAGATGGTGGATGGTAGTTGGGCGCGGCGGTGATGGTGCGGTGATGGTAGGACAGTGTTGGGGGAGACGGTGGTAGTGGTGACTGGATGGTGATGGTGTAACGGCGGGGTGAATGATGGTGGTACGGGGAAGACGGGGTAGGTGGTGCGGTGATGCGGTGGTGATTGGTGGTGGGATGGATGGATGATGATGATGACTGGACGGTGGTGGTTGGAATTCACCAGAGAAAGAAGAAAGAGAGAAGAAGGGGAGAAGACGAAGAAGAAAGAAAGAAAGAAGAAGATAAGGTATATAAACACTCGGGTCAGGCGGGGCTCCGAGACCCATCGCGTATCGCGATGGGTCAAAACAGTGTCGAGCGCGATACGCCAGCCAATTGGGATAATTAGGGTTTTAACCCCATCGCGTATCGCGATGGGGTGTTATGCCATGCCCATCGCGTACCGCGATGGGTCCAGAAATCAGAATTTAAATTTTCCGAAAACTCACATGTTTTGGCATCCCGACATCACCCTGGACACGTTCAAAACGCAAAATACCTTTACATACCTGGAGTGACGTGTGCTAAACCAATGCTTATCGAATTTCTCTAATTTCCCATTCTTCAACGAGCTTCCTCACACTTGGCGTTTACTGCACAAAACTCGAGACGACACTAAGTACAAGACTCAATAAAATAAAAACAAAACTGGACAGACACTTACAAACCCCAGGTTGCCTCCCGTAAGTGCTGAATTTAAAGTCTACAGCTCGACAATGCCTCGAACTCAGTTATCTTCATAAACCGGTGAAGTCACAATAAAATTCACCGATTCCTCATCTAGCTCGTGTATGTCCTTCATCTCTAAATATGGCTTCAATTTGTAGCCATTTACCACTTTCCTCAAATGATCATCAAAATCTTCAATCTCGTATTGACCATGATTTCCGACTCTTACAATCAAATACGGGCCTGCCCACTTACTTTTCAACTTACCCGGGAATAGCTTCATCCTCGTGTTGTACAACCACACTCGTTGACCAACTTCAAAATTCTTCAACCGGATATTAGCATTATGTACTTTCTTCATTTTCGCCTTGTAAGCGGACGCGCAATCGTATGCCTCTTCTCTCAACTCCTCGATCTCGCACAAAGCCAATTTTCTCGCTTTACCTGCATCATCATAATCCATATTGACCTGTTTGGTAGCCCAAAACGCTCTTTGTGCAATTTCAACCGGTAAATGGCAATCCTTTCCATACACAATTCTATAAGGAATGGTTCCAATTGGCATTTTATAAGCTGTTCGGTAGGCCCATAAGGCATCGGTCAACTTGGTTGACCAATCCTTTCGGTCCGTCCGAACAGTTTTCTGTAAAATCTGTTTTATTTGCCTATTGGAAACCTCAACTTGTCCACTCGTTTGTGGATGTTAAGCAGTTGCAATCCTATGATCAACACCATATCGTTTAAGCAATTTCCAGAATTTAAAATTCTTAAAATGAGATCCCCCATCACTTATGATGGTTCGGGGGACTCCAAATCTCGAAAAAATATTACTTTGAACAAAATTGCAAACGACTATGTGATCATTTGTCCTAGTGGCTATCGCTTCAACCCATTTAGAAACGTAATTGACGGCCACTAGGATATACAAATTACCGTGCGAGTTTGGAACGGGCCCATGAAATAGATCCCCCAAACATCAAAAATGTCAACAACTAGGATCGGGTTCAAGGGCATCTCGTCCCACTAGAAATTCTCCTGAGTTGTTGACACTTTAAACAGTGTGTCGCGAACTCGTGAGCATCCTTAAACAATGAAGGCCAAAAGAAACCACTCGTTAAAAATTTTCGAGCGGTTTTCTGGCCACTGAAATGACCACCACACGCAAACGAATGCGCGTGTTCCAACACCGATCTGACATCCTCCTTGGGTATGCATCGTCTGATCATCTGATCTGCACCAATTTTAAACAAATTCGGATCGTCCCAAATGTACTGTTTAGCTTGGGACATCAACTGTTTCTTCTTTCTCCTTGGCCAATGCTCTGGTAAATCACTACAACTTTAAAATTAACAATATGAGAAAACCAAGGATTTTGTGAAACTGCCAGGATATACTCATCCGGGAAGGACTCGTTAATGGGCCCACCAGTGTTCCCATTTTCCACCATAATTCGGGGCAAGTGATCTGCAACAACATTTTCACTCCCTTTCTTGTCCCGAATCTCTAGATCAAATTCCTGCAACAGCAAAACCCATCTGATAAGCCTCGGTTTTGCATCCTTTTTATCCATGAGGTACCTGACAGCAGAATGGTCAGAATATATAATAATTTTACTACCCCAAATATAAGACCGGAATTTATCTAGAGCATATACTAGTACTAGTAACTCCTTCTCGGTTGTGGTATAATTTAATTGAGCATCCGAGAGGGTTTTACTTGCATAGTATATAGCAACGGGTTTCTTGTCAACCTGTTGACCCAAAACAGCCCCGACCGCGTAATCACTTGCATCACACATTATTTCAAAAGGTAAACTCCAATCGGGTGATTGCAAGATCGGGGCTTCAACTAATTTAAATTTCAGAATGTCAAAGGCCTTAGAACATTCATTGTTAAAATCAAACGGGGCATCCTTAAGCAATAAATTACGTAAGGGTTCGGTAATGTAACTAAAACCCTTAATAAACCGTCTATAAAACCCTACATGCCCCAGAAATGATCTAATGCCCTTAACATTGGTGGGATGAGGTAAAGTGGAAATAACTTGGACCTTAGCCCGGTCCACCTCGATCCCTCGATTTGAAACAACATGGCCCAATACAATTCCCTCCTGGACCATGAAATGGCTCTTTTCCTAACTAAGAACCAAGTTCGTTTCGACACATCTTTTCAAAACTCTTTTGAGTTGGTTTAAACATGACTCGAAAGATGTGCCGAAAATCGAAAAATCATCCATGAAAATTTCCAAAGACTCCCCCACCATATCTGAAAAGATACTCATCATGCACCTCTGAAAGGTGGCGGGGGCGTTACATAACCCGAATGGCATTCTCCTAAACGTGAATGTGCCATATGGGCACATAAATGTGGTCTTTTCCTGATCTTCAGGATGAATAGCTATCTGGTTATACCCGAAATACCCATCTAAAAAGCAATAAAATTTTTGACTAGATAGCTTTTCGACAATTTGATCGATAAACGGAAGCGGAAAATGATCTTTTAATGTTGCCGCGTTTAGTTTACGATAATCAATACAAATGCGCCACCCGGTTACCGGCCGGGTGGCGACCTCGTTACCTGAGTCGTCCTTGACGACTTAGATGCCCGCCCTTTTCGGTACTGTCTGTGTCGGGCTCACCCACGTGCTGTCTGACATGGCAAAGATAATGCCAGCATCTAACCACTTCAACACTTCCTTCTTCACCACTTTGCTCATGTTCGGGTTCAACCTTCGTTGAGCATTGTGCGCAGGTTTGACAGCCGGATCTGTTAAAATTTTGTGCATCACAATTAAGGGACTGATTCCCTTCAGATCCGCTATCGTCCACCCGATTGCTTCTTTATTTGCAACCAACACCTCCATCAAAGCATTTCCTGTTCAAAAGATAAGTTAGAAGCTATAATAACAGGCAATGTATTATTCTAACCAAGAAAAGCATATTTTAAATGCTTTGGGAGTTCTTTCAGCTTGACTTTCGGTGTTTCCATCATTGACGGTTTCAACCCGGTATCAATCTTCTCGGGAAGCGGTTCCACCTGAACTGACCATGGTGAACGGTCTCCTCGCATAGCTGCGATCTCCATTTGTCTTTCCTCCTCTTCCAGCAACTCGTATGTTTCCACCTGTAACCTGTCAAACAAAAAATACGTCTCCGCTGTGCCATCCGAGCTGACGACCGAGTCGTATAGCAGGATACACTCGTCAATGACATCAGCCATGAAGCACTCGTCATCGACCGGAGAATTATTTCCACGTGTGAAAACATTAATTCTCAGCTTACGGTTACCGAATGCCATGTCAACAGTACCATTTCGACAGTTAATGTTGGCATTTGTGGTAGCCAAAAATGGTCTACCGAGGATAACCGTGGGCTGTTTGGTCCTTTCATCCGAAACATAATCGAGGACCAAAAAGTCAACTGGAAAGTAAAAGTCTTCCACCTTGACGATAACATCAGTCAATATTCCCGGGGCAATTTCGGTGTCTGGTCCGCCATAACAACCGTGATGGCAGCCGCACGAAGCGGGCCAAAATCGTACTGGTCGTATAAACTGCCCGGGAGAATACTGATGCTAGCTCCAAGATCTAGAAGCGCCCGAGTCATTTTAAAATCACCCACTTGAATGGTTATAATGGGCGTTCCTGGATCTTGTAGCTTGGGTGGAAGAGCACCCTAAAGAATTGCACTCACATTGTGGGTAAAATCAATTTGTTTAGGAATCTTGAGACTCCTTTTCTGTGTGCACAATTCTTTTAAATACTTATCATAGGCGGGAATTTGTTTAATGGCATCTAAAAAGAGGAATGTTAATTTTGAATTGTTTAAACGTTTCCCACATTTCTTCTTGTTGCGGGCCTCGTTTTGATGCCATCTTCGCCTTTGATGGCGCCAATAATGCATCGGGATATGGAACAGTTTTCACCTTTTCCTTATCCTTAGAGTTGTTGGTGTCATCCTTCGTAACCGATTTGCTATTTTTAGTTTCACTTTTGTTAGGTTTATTTAATTCAATCGGTTCCGGCTCGTCATCATTGACGAGGGTTTCATCAACTTCCTCCACCACCCCATCTACCAATGGTGGTGGGACCCCCAACCTGGTTATCATATTTCTTACCATTACGTAAAATTCTTACCTGGTTGATGTTCTTTTTCGAACTTGAACTGTGATGATTCGAGTTGACTGTGGTGTCGCTCGGAAGTTGGCCCGCATTATTTTGTAGTTTCGCCATGTCTGAAGCGAGCTGACCAATTTGCTTCATCATTGCCTCTGACGATTTATCCCGTAACTCGAATTGTTGTGTCGTTTCGGTTTTATGATCGGTCATGACTTTCAACAACGCATCCAACTTCGAGTGTACTGACTCATCCGAATTACCCGAGGACCCTTTCTGCCATTCCTGATTACCCAAAGAATATCCACCCCGGTTATTGTCTCTGTTATACCCCCGATTCTGATTATTCGAACCCTACTGATAACCGCTCTGGCGGTAATTACCTTGCGATCTGTTCGGGCTCGATCCTTGAAAGTTCGGGTTCAACTGAGAAGATGCGTTCCCGTAACGAAAATTCGGGTGGTTCCTTAGGCCCGGGTGATATGTGTTCGAATTGAACCCTTGGCCTTTGGAATCCCCGTAAGCATAACTGACTTCCT
Source organism: Bidens hawaiensis (assembly GCF_021521415.1). Classification (NCBI taxonomy): domain Eukaryota; kingdom Viridiplantae; phylum Streptophyta; class Magnoliopsida; order Asterales; family Asteraceae; genus Bidens; species Bidens hawaiensis. Next base: position 352,429 of record NW_027504867.1, read on the forward strand.
CGGTATCATCCTCCTCGTCATCATAAAACTCGTGGCAATTTTCTGCTTTATGCCCGAGTTCACCACAATCTTCACAGACCGGGAATTTAACACCAACTTTCCCGACCTCTTTCTTCTTACCCTTTTTAAACTCAGCCAGTTCACGTTCCAACTCAGTAATTCTCGCGGACTCACTCGCGACTGACTTAACGGATCTTGATGAATTACCACCTCTTCGTCTTTCAGCTGCTGCTTCTTCCTTGGAATCTTCAAACATAAACTCTAAAAATTCCCAATCATCTTCCTCAGGCTGATTCAACAACTGACCATTACACGAGGCCTTAATATGCTTTCGGTCCTCGTATAACAAACCATCAACGAAACACTTTACTAGTTCCCACAGTTCGATTTGGTGATGTGGGCATTTGCTGATCATGTCTTTATACCTGGTAAAGGCTTCGTGAAATAACTCACCAGGTAACTGTTAAAAGTGAAGAATGTCGGAATAGGCCTTGGTAGTCTTCTACTGTGAATGAAACTCGATTAGAAAAACTTGTTTCATCTCGGCCCAGTTTCTGATAGTATGCATCGGTAGCGAGTTAAACCAAAGTTTCGCTTTGTCTTTTAGGGAAAATTGGAATAACCGCAACCGGATTTCATCTTGACCAATAGTCCCGCAGATAGCCGAAAAATCAGTTAAGTGTGAATACGGGTCTTCTGAAGCCATCCCGTTGAAGTGAGGAACGATGTTGATGTAGGATGGCCGGGACTTAACAGTTTGTTGTCCCTGCACTCGTTCATGTGGAACCAAAGGGGATGCTCCGTTTGAGATAGCCGGTCTGAACCGACTGTTAACACAATGAGCTGGGGCTATGTAATTTCTCCTAAGCCCCCCGAGGTTTCCCATACCACCCCGGTTAACCGGAATACCACGAACTCTTTCGTTCCATTCCGCCTGATTTACCCTTTCTCGACCTCTCCTGTTTCTGTTGGCTGCTTCAGCCTGTCTTCGATTAACAGGCTCCTCCACCTCCTCTTCATAATTATTATCACCCTCAGTCTCTGATTCACTAACCTCGTTCTCGGGCTCAACCACTTGATTCCTCCTAACCCATCGATCTACCTCATCATCAGCTGCCCGAAAACCTTCATTTCCATTATTATCTTCACCCTCATCCTCATCTTCAGTCGGAACACTCGATCGAACATCATCAATATTTATCCGAACTCGGCGGTTGGGGTTATTGTTTGGAACGGATGGTCCGGCTTGGTCAAATAGGGTCCGGTTTATGTTTCGGTTTCTAGATGCACGAGTTGAGTGATTTTGGGCGTTTTGGTTATTTTGCTCATTTTGGTTGTTGAAAATTGGTAGTGGAGGCATGTTTTCTGAGTGAAACTGGTTATTCTGTGGGAGTGGGTCTTGGTTTTGGTTCTGGTTTTGGTTCTGGTCTTCCATCTTAGAATTTCTGTTTTGTACTCGGTTCTGCCGAGCTAACCTCTCGATTTCGGGCCCGTAAGCTAATGGAGATTGTCGGCCCGAATGGCGGGTGCGCATAAACCTGTAATCTGAACAGCTAACACAACCCGCGTAAAATACAGATAAATAAAAATTAAAAATTAAAAACTAAAAATTTAAAATAAAATAAACACAAAAATCAATTAACACGAAAGACACTAAGCGCACTAACTCCCCGGCAACGGCGCCATTTTGATGACCGTCATTTGAGTCAATCAAAAACCTAATTATTTTAAATAGTTAGAGCAAGTAGGGTATTGTATCACAAGGAGTATGTGGTCAATTTATTCGTGTAGCAGATTTCTAATTATGAAGTGACTGGTTTTTAGTGCTGATCATACAAGCAATTAAAGTGAGTTTAAAGAACTAAGTAATGAACAAGTAAACGAATTTCAAACAGTTAACAATGCAAATCACACCCGGGAATTCAAGTAAGCAACCAACAGTATCTCATGCAACCTAACCGATTAATTATTAACGATTAACTGAAAACTGATCAATCAGACAAAACCTTAGACATCAACAATTACTTTACACACGGCATTGGTTATCAAACAGTCCTTGCCAGTGTGACTCAGTTAAGGGTAATTGTATGTTTTATCGTATCCAATCTAACCAAACAGTTATATGACTAATTATCTAGCAACTGGTAACAGATTGTTCAGACCAACGTAAACCTAAACCGACCGAACACTCAGAAATACCAAACATCAATAATCATATATTAATCATCAATAACAAAACACAAGTATTCTTAATCACATGAGAAAAACTGTAAAAGGTTACAAACTATACATCCCGGGTGCGATTCTAGGAGATTAGCCGAGCACGACATCATCAAATCTTCAGTATAGATGATATGGATCATAGATATGGTCTTGACACGAGCTACAGTGGTGAAATCGCCAATAGGAACTGCTGGAAGTCGCCTCTCTTCTTCAAAAACGGAGTTATGGTTCTCCCCAATGAAAAATATGATTATAACCTAAAAATCTCGTTTTCACCTCCCGTCGCGGTACGCGACGTGTCTTCTATGGTCAATCGCGTACCACGATTGACCTAAAAGTCAACAGTTATTTTTCACCGCGATGGGACTTCAGCAAGCCCAACGCGTACCGCGATGGGACCCTAATCTTCAATTATTTCATCGTTTTGCGTGCTGGATATCCCGGGTCTTCATTCCGTGTCACAACATGTCCATAATGAGTACTTTAACGCCTATGAACTGAAATCCAATAATACACGTATGAATAATCGATAGTTCTAGATAAAAAAGTTTAAACTAAATAATAAACGAACTAAAACATGTACAAATTAACCGACCATCAACTAACCGTACCTTGTTTTTAATAATAACCCCCATGTCATCTTGCTTGTTTTGGAAAACCCATCTCGTGTCTAGTGCTTTCTTTCCCTCCGACAACTCAACCAACCTCCATACTTTCAATTTGTCAAACTGATTTAATTCATCATGCATAGCATCCACCCAGCTCGGTTCCTGAAGAGCCATTTCTGCCAATTTTGGTTCAATTTGAGAGATAAAACAAGAAAATAAGCAACTGTTTATATGTCATGTCTGACTTCTGATGGACACGACTTCATTCAGCTTCTTTTTCAACTCATTCTCCTCCATTATCACCATATGTTCATCAAATTCACTTTTTGTTAGACAGTATTTTAAAAAGTGTCTTTGATTCTATTTATTTACAATCTTGTCATGTCTTTTATTTCACTCATCAGCAGATTCATCAACAAATAATAGTTGGTCACTTGAATACACTTCCTTCCTTTTTAGTGGTTGCAGTTGGCTTTCATGCTCAGCCACTGCCTTTCCTTTTTCCCTTCTCCTCTCCTCATCTTCATCTATAAGTCTGGATGGTCCAATTTCCCTTATAACAGTGGGTGAAAATTCATTGTTGGGTCTTATATTTTAGACCGACGCATCGAATTAATATGTGCGTGAAAAATATATTGTTCGGTCTCAACCAAGGGTGGATGGCTTGAACACCAAGTCATGCTAGACTATTATAAATATATATTTTTAATCATTTGTCCAGTATGATTGAGTGCATTGTGATTTGAGTGAGATCTTTTATCCCTATGAGAGAGTCTCCTCTCAGGGATGAAATCTCCTTGGGTGGATGATATTTCTTGTGTATGTATGAATGTATGTATGAGTGGTTCATCTTTATGAGAATCATTCAACTTATAATATCATACTGTCGGTTCTATCTATTGTGCTTCGATTACATATATGTGTTCATCCTACTTTATTGATTATTGTTAATCGAATAAGGCTCTCTCCCAATACATCTCATCCGTCCATTAGATCGTTCAAGGGTGAATACATGTTGTAGATCGATCCTAGATCCGAGCTCGTTTATCATCGTTTATGTACACGCTTCCGCACTGGGGCTCGGTTCTGTCAGGTGGAATTAGAGCGAGGTTACCGAATTGTTCAAACTAAATGCTGAATTTGATTCAATTCGCTCTTGATTCCGCTCAGTATAGTGAATACTTGAAGTTTGTTGAAGTTTTCATAAGTAGTTGGATGATATTTGATGATTCGAAGATAATTTATGTATATTGATGCTTGAGTTGATGATTAGTTCGGAGATTCAACATCGATTCACGTTTATATGTTCATTTTTGTCCAGATTTTCAGTTCTCGGTTCGTTTTTGGTCAGGTTAGTTTATATGAAATTATATAGATATGATTGATTAATGAAATTGACGAATGATTGATGATAGAATGATGATTTTATTATGGTTTGATTGGTTTTCAATGATTAATTTTGTGTATCAAGGGTTTAATTTCTAATTTGAGATTTTAGGTCAAAATTGGGGGAAATCAAAACCAGGGTATAGGGCAATCTGATGATTAATTTTGGTTTGTATGATGATTATAATGTGTTTGGAGCCAATTTGGATGATTAAGTTTATGACTTGGAAGGATAATTTGATGAAATTAGATTTTGAGCCCAAATTGCAAGTTGGTAAAGAACATATAGTGTGCACAAAGAAGATTGGGGTTTACATGTTTTAAACTGATGATTTGCATTGATGAGTATATGATTATTGAATTAGAGTGAATGCTAATATGATGGTTATTCTCAAACAAGTTGCAAGAATGCTGGGTAGATGATATGCGGGTTTGTCATGATTATATATTAGAGAACAATTAGATTTTGGGCCAAACAAATGCAAATTATTTCGAACAATTGTTGCTGCTGATTCATTGGTGCTGCTGATAATTAGAACAAGTGTTCGAATAATTACGTGCTGAAACAAAGAATATTATCTCGAAAAGTTGTGTTGGTGTTGGTTAATCATGTACAGCTACATGGGCATTTTCGTGATATTACTGCTGATTAGTTTGCTAATTACTTTTCTGATACGCCATTGGTTGCTGCTGATATATAGTGCTTGGCTTGAACATACATGATTTTTGTCACACAAAGTTAACATGCAGCTGCTGATACAAACTTCAGCTACTGATATGTTGCAGATTTCGAGTACTAGTATCGATACATGAACTGATACAAGAGCACACTTTTATAAACTCTTTGAGCAGATTGATTTACAAGTCATTGAACTGTTAATCGCTGCAAAATGCTTCAACCTTTTATAATGAATAGGTGTTGTGTTCATGAACACATAATCTTGCTGCAGATATGATTATTCCCGAACAGTTATGTTGTTGATCAGACACATGTGCAGCAGATTTAACAGTTTTTTTTCCCGAACGAATTATTCACGAGTACTTTGTAGAAGTTGCCAAATTTTGCTGCTGATATGATTAACTGAAACGATAGATTTGCTGCTGATATGAGAGGGGTAAAACAGTAGGTTTGCTGCTGATATGACAGGGATAAAACGGTCGGTTTGCTGCTGATATGACAGGGGTAAAATAGTCGGTTTGCTGCTGATATGATTAACTATAACAAGTTTGTTGCAGCTGATGTGCAATTTTTATCAAGGGCACCTTTGGAATTTTGCTAATCTATTAATTCACAATCTGTTGCAGCAGACACACATGATTAAATGATGTTATGAATTAATCTTAACAAACAAATAGTATGAAAGATGTGTTTGTTTCAAAAAGTTGCTGATATGTTTGTCATGTTCATGAACGGTATTAAGCTTCTGCTGATATGTATACGTGCTGATAAGATTGATCCCAATGGCTGATACGGGAATGCAGCTCACGAGTACATAAACACAAGTTGTTGCAGCAGAGGGCGGTACGGTAATTTCAAGGCTGAAATAAACACTTGCGGCACTAAATCAAAGTGTACATGGGCTGCTACAAGTGTTTGTTTGGTAGTTTAATTGTTGTGTGTAGCTGCTGAAATGCGTGTAACGGGCCCGAACAGGGGATAAAATGGTCAACTTGTTGTCGCTTTTGTTTATAAGGGCAGATTGGGGTTGATTATTGTTGTTAAAACGTGCTATTAATATGCTGAAAGTGCTGTTAAAAACTGTCGTTCACGAGCTGATTATTTGCTGTCAACGAGCTGATTATTTGTTGTTAATGAGCTGATTATTGCTGATAAAAACGTACCGTTAACGAGCTGCTTACTTGCTGAATAAACATGCTGTTAACGTGCTGAAGTTGCTGCTAATACGTGCTGCTAACGTGCTGAAGTTGCTGTTAATACGTGCTGAAGTTGATGTTAATACGTGCTATTAACGTGCTGAAATTACTGCTAAAACGTGTTGTTAACGTGCTGAAACTGCTGTTTAAACGTGCTATTAACCGGCTGATTATTATATGTAGACTTTCAAAGTCAAACAGGCCAAGATGAAGACATGAATGTATACTCGCTTCTCCGTTGACTTTTTGACCATGTGCTCTAAATGAAAGATGTTTGCCCAAGTATGAGTGACTGTTTGGAAGCGATTTTTCTGGTCAACTCGGCTTTTGACTGTGTCGGGTTAACGAGGGGTATTTTGGTCATTTTTGAAGTTTTTTGAGCAAAAATTGGGCAAAATTCACCAAAAATTCACGATTTCATCTAGAGCTTAACAAGAACAAGATGGTTGACTTTCTGGATCATTTAATGAGTTGATCAAGACAAAGATTGTTGAAATTGAAGAGTTTCATGTTTTCACCCACACTTGATTTGAAGACACTTTCATTAAAGACAATTGCAACGAAATTGGGGGAGTAAAATTCTTGAATTTCATTGCAAATTGGTTGCTTCAATTCAAGTAAAAGACTCAAGCTAAGGAAACGTTGATCAAGATCAATAATCCAAATTTTTTCAAAGATGTGGAGGATCTTGGACGTAATCAGATGGACTCTGCCGTCTCAACATCCACACCACAAACGGGAAAAATTGAAGATTTTTTTGATGATCACATTAAGCGTATTCCCTTTTATGATGACCGTGTTACTTGATGTTGATCATTGAAGTTCAAAGCCGCTTAAAAATAGTGGGAGAATTTAAATGAAAGAGAACGGGTTATGAAGTAATCATGGAAGTAATTCGATGACATCGGTCTAAGGGGGAGATTGTCGGGTCCTATATTTTAGATCGACGTATCGATTTAATATGTGGGTGAAAAATATATTGTTCGGTCTCAACCAAGGGTGGATGGCTTTTTGACCAAGTCATGCTAGACTAGTATAAATAGATATTTTTATTCATTTGTCTTGTATGATTGAGTGCATTGTGATTTGAGTGAGATCTAGGGTTTTATCCCTATGAGAGAGTCTCCTCCCCGGGATGAGATCTCCCCGGGTGGATGATATTTCTTGTGTATGTATGAATGTATGTATAAGTGGTTCATCTTTCGGCTTATAATATCATACTGCCAGTTCTATCTATTGTGTTTCGATTACATATATGTGTTTATCCTACTTTATTGATTATTGTCAATCGAATCAAGCTCTCTCCCAATACATCTCATCCGTCCATTAGATCATTCAAGAGTGAATACATGTTGTAGATCGATCCTAGATTCGAGCTCGTTTATCACCATATATGTACACGCTTCCGCACCGGGGCTCGGTTCTGTAATTCATCTATTTCTTTCAATAAGTCCTCCTGTTCCTCATCGACTTCCGTCTCTCTCGTCAACAATTAAAGACTCAATACCATCAAATTCTCCATACAGAATCTCAAGATCAGGGTCATTTAGATTCATTTCATCATCAGTCACATCATTTACATTATTGACAACCACATTTTCAACTATATTCTCAACTACATTCTCAACCACATTGTCATCTATATCCTCCTCATCAACAACATTTTCAACAATCATATCATCATTATCATCAGCCATATCATTCACATCATCATCAGCTTCCCTTTCCTCTGTTTCATCCTCATCACTACTAGCATATATCTCTCCAAACATTTTCAGTGCATCATCATCAACAACACTTCCACCAACAAAAGGTACATTCTCCCCATGTTTTGGTGCATTTGATTTTTTTAACCTTAGAGACCAGGGTTTGAATTTTTAGCAGTGCTTGTTCAAGTTGGCATTCCAAATCCTTATTCCTAGCCTTTAAATTATCATTCTCTGTTCTTAGATCACAGTTTTTGACAATAAGATCAAAATTTCACTTCAACGGATAATGAGATGAAACTGGGGAAATAGGGTTAGATTCAAAAGATTCAAAGGGTTGGGATGGTTGAGTTTGGTGAGGTGGGCTTTGGATAGTTTTTGAATGGCTTTGATTGGGTGGGGATAAAGGAATATCATTCAGGTCAAGGTTTAGTGATTGTGTAGGTGATTGGTAAGGTGTGTTGGGTTGGTTTATAAGATGGTAAGGGATAAGTTCTAGGATATAGGGTTCTGGATTAGTCAATGTTTGGATTTCTGTTTGGGTTTGGGTTTGTGTTTCTGTTTGGGTTTGGGTTTGGGCTTATGGAGAAGATGGTGGTGATGGAATAATTGGTTCAAAGGTCTGGGAAAAGTGAGGTGGTGAAGGAATATAAGGTTCGTGGATATGGTATTGTGGTGGTGGCAAAACATGTGGTGTTGGTGTAGAAACAACTGCATCATGTAATACCTCCCCCTCAACTTGTGCCACATTATCGTCCACAACATCGATTCCTCCATCAACATTGTCTCCTCCAACAACATTATCTCCTTCATCAGCATGATCTCATCCATCAACATTATCTCCTCCATCATTATCATTATCATAATCAGAATCATCTTCATTTGCATCCTCTTCATCACTCTCATCTTTATCACTACTCACCATTGGTGAAGCAGAAAGCTCTATTATCTCCATTTCATTATTTACCAACCATGGAAGGATGTAAAATTCTACTTTCGGGTTGAATTGGCTTATTGGACCCAATCTATTGATCCTCCTGAATACATTCGGATCTTGAAGCACATGTGTTGTACCAGCTGTTGGAAGATTTAGATGTAAGATGTTGAAAATTATCTGCCGGAAATGGGGGTACATCAAGAATCTATCTTTGTTGTGCCTAAACTCATGTGGTTTGTACTTAGTCTAAGGGGCCGCGTATGTAAACCGAGATCCTAAGGGATTCGGTGGGCTTCTGGTAGTTATTGGGCTAGTTGTTTTGGCTCTCTATATATAGAATACTTTGTATAGGGTTTTGGTTGTTCGTTCACATGTTAGTTTTTGGCCGTCTACGTGTTTACTAGACGAGGTTGTATTTGTGCTTAAGCACCCGACGTATAATATAATACGTGTGTTTTGAATCATTGCTTGTGTTACATGTTTGTGTTTGTTCGTCTTCTTGAGTCACCGAGTATTAGGATTTTGCACTAATACTTGGTTGGTTGATATTAGAGGTGGCAATTGGGTTGGGTTGGGTTGGGTTGAAACGGTCATGGGTCGGAACTGGTTAGGGTTGAAACGGGTTAGGGTCGAAACGGGTTAGGGTCAAAACGGGTCACTTAAAAAAGGGTTGTTTTGGTTCGGGTCGGAACGGGTTAGGGTCAACAGGTTCGGGTTAGAACGGGTCAAGGTAGAAACGGGTCAAAACGGGTTTTGAGTCAGTTTTTTTTACCAACGAATCAGCGCGTTTCCAACACGTTACAGCTCGTTTTAACGGCAAAAGCTGGTTTAAGTGATTTTTCAGTTCGTTTCAGCAGGTACAGCTTGTTTAAGCGATTTTTCAGTTCGTTTCAGCACGTAACACCTCGTTTAAGCGATTTTTCAGTTCGTTTCAGCACGTAATAGCTCGTTTAAGCGATTTTTCAGCACGTAACCGCTCGTTTCAGTTCGTTTCAGCACGTAACCGCTCGTTTAAGCGATTTTCAGTTCGTTTCAGCACGTAACCCGCTCGTTTAAGCGATTTTTCAGTTCGTTTCAGCACGTAACAGCTCGTTTAAGCGACTTTTCAGTTCGTTTCAGCACGTAACAGCTCGTTTAAGCGATTTTTCAGTTCGTTTCAGCACGTAACAGCTTGTTTAAGCGATTTTTCAGTTCGTTTCAGCACGAAACAGCTCGTTTAAGCGATTTTTCAGTTCGTTTCAGCATGAAATAGCTCGTTTAAGCGATTTTTCAGTTCGTTTCAGCACGAAACAGCTCGTTTAAGCGATTTTTCAGTTCGTTTCAGCACGAAACAACTCCTTTAAACGATTTTTCAGTTCGTTTCAGCAAGTAACAGCTCGTTTAAGCGATTTTTCAACTTGTTTCAGCACGTTTTGACCAATTTTGCAGCAATTCAACAATAAAAATCAGTAATTCTGCTAGTTTTTGCCCGTTTCATCAAGTTACATAACCAATACTTAAAACAAGGTAAACAATGATGACATTTCCTAACCAAAACATCATTTAAGTACTTTAAGATCACATATTTGCACATTGTCTTTATCCAAAATAACAATGATGACATTAAACAATTCAAAACAACTAGAAACCCTACTACAAGTTGCATTCTTGGTCAACACAAGTTGTTCCTCCATCTCGATCTCGTTTCATCTAAATATGTAAAAATGAAAGTTGTTATATTAATAAACATATACAAATATAAAATTAAATTGCAAAGGGAATTGAGTTTTTAATACCTCTCGGTCAATATAAAATTGCTACTATTATGACTCGGAATCAACGCTTCAATGTCTTCAACAAGTTGTTCCTCCATCTCGATCTCGTTTTCATCTAAATATGTGAAAAATGAAAGGTGCTATATTAATAAAGATATTACATAAAATTTAGTTGCAAAAGAATGAACTTTTAATACCTTGTAAAACATCCAACCAATCTTGAGCGCATAGCAACGCCTCGACATTGGATGGTAGAAGTGAAGTTCGATACTTGCTCAAAACCCGACCTCCAATACTAAAAGATGATTCAGAAGCAACGGTAGTAATTGGGATTCTCAATAGATCACGAGCCATTAGAGCCACTTTTGGATACCTTCCTTGATTATCCTTCCAATACCGTAAAACATCAAGTGGTTGTTTTCTGTCTAGTTGAGGTTCATCTAAGTACAATGTTAACTGAGACTTTTCGTTAACATCATTTCTATATTGGCTTTCAAATGAGTCAAATCCCTCCAACTCGTCCAACGTGTTGTCACCAACATTTGAACTCTCGCGTCTTGAAGAATCGGGCTTTGTCTCCGATTGAATATCATACTCCATAAATAGCTTATGAATGTCATCAACGATATTCTTCAGTTTCATTTTTCGCTCTTCAACTTTCATGTCAAGTTTTGAGAAACAATACTCAACAAGCTAACCTTGTACCGTGGATCTAAAATAACCGCAAAAGATAACACCATACTATAACTTTCCCAATATTTATCAAACTTTTTTTCATGTCTTTTGCCATGTTACTAATAACATCATCCGTATTGCGAATTGCTTCTTCAATAAGCAATTGAATTTTCCACACTTGATGAAAATATAAGTTGGAAGTCGGATATAAGCTTCCAGAAAACAAAGTAGTGATATCATAGAAAGGTTTCAAGTATTTTGTGATTACTTCCACCCTTTCCCATTCCTCTTCTGATGGATTAGTCTTAAAATTGGAATCAACTAGTGCTAACTGAGAATAAGCCCGACGATAAGCCAATGCACAATCAAGCATAAGATACGTAGAATTCCATCTCATTACGATATCTTGACAAACATGTTTACCGCATCGTAATGAAAGTAATTCGATGCATTCTGCGAACTTACACTTCCTAGCAGCACTTCCTCTCACATACTTAACTGAATCTCGAACCTTTTCAATGGCTCCTTCAATTACTTTAACTCCAGCTTGAACAACAAGATTTAATACATGGGCAGAACAATGCACATGAGTATAATCACCATCACACACTAATACGTTATTCAAACGCAAATGACTTTTCAAAGAAGATACTAAAACATCATTATACTTTGCATTATCTAGTGTTACTGTGAAAATCTTTTTCTCAATACCCCATTATGCTAAAAAGCTGATCATGTGCTCTGCTATGATAAAACCAGTGTGTGGAGGAGGTATAAATTTAAAATTTAGTACCCTTTTCTTAGAACCCAATCCTCATCAACAATATGAGCTGTCAATGCCATATATCCGTCCGTCGTGAGAGAAGTCCATAAGTCAGAAGTCAAACATATCCTACTAGTCATGCTTTGTAATTTATCTTTAAGAATCATCTTCTCTCGATCATATATACTTAAGATATGCGACTTTGCAGTGTTTCTTGTCATGTCCTTCACATCAGGATGTAAGAATTTATGCAAATCTCGTGTTCCTTCATGTTCAACATAACTAAAAGGGTAGTTATGTTTGATGATGGAAATTGCTATCTTCTGTTTATACATTTCTAGATCTAAAGGGGCAATCTTTTTTTGGTGGACCCGGCTCATCAATATCAAAACACTTAGGGATATGTCGTTTTAAGTTCGATGTTCCCGAATTTGTACCAACCTTGTACTTTTGTCCACACGCTTTACAACTTACTTTCTTCGTCCCATCAGGTTCAACCATTACGCTTCCAAAGTAGTCCCAAACATAAGAACGTTTACTTGAATCATTTGAATTAACTTCATCATCTTGTTCCTCACCTATACTATGTTGATCAAAACCAGTGTTGCTTGACATATTCGCCAAATATTCTTGAATCTTGACCTACCAAAAGTCATGTAAAAAATACACATGGGTTATGCATAACCTTTAACCAAATATTCACCAAGAAACATGAAACTGAAATTGAAATTGAAACCTAGGTTTATTAGTTGATGAATAATTTTTATTCTTAGGGTGAGAAAATTTATTTCTTGTTTTAAGAAATTTATATGACTTTCTTTAGCCTGTAACAAAGATTCTTTTACATTCTTAATATACCTTACTATAGGTTTATGAATAAATTGAAAATCCTGGAAGGAATTATTCATTCTTGAATACAATTTAAATATGCTCCACTATCAAGTAAAGCAATAAGACTTATAGAGAAGTCTTCTATTAATAATCTAATCTTATATAGAAGTCAACGACTCAACATCATACCAAATATGAATAATCTTGCATCAGAAACAATAATATTAACAATAAAATTCATCCAAATTGAAACATAATTTTGAAACATATACAATTGTACACTTAATTTTAAAACATATACACAAATCAATCAAAGTTGATTACCCAGAGATGAAGATGAACTGTAGTTCACGGCGGCGAACGTCGGTGGTGGTGACAAATTGTAGCTCACGGCGGCAAAGGTTGGTAGTGGTGACGGATTGGCTGTTCGTTACTGCCGGCAATAGAGACTAAAGTGGCGGTGGTGGCTGGAAGAACTAGTTCGACCCATTGGGTTATTGAGCAGATGAATAATTAACCCTAACAACCCATTTTTTTAAAAACATCAACCCAAGTTGACCCGTCTTAATATTCTTTATTTTACATATAACCCATTCTGACCCTTTTAATTATACTACCCAACCCATACCAACCCATTTGGTTTTTAAAATAACCCAAACTGACCCAAATGAATGGATTTGGGTCAGGATTGCCCCCTCTAGTTGATATCATAGTCGTAGTGATCCAGATTCCGGACATACAATTGGTATCACAGCCTTTGACCTATTCATTCTCGTTATTGTGATATCAACGGATTCAAGATATCAAGGTTTGGTTGTGTTGTTGATTTCAGGTGGGTTACTGTTCGGAGAAGAAAGGAGAGTCAATTTTGGGTAAAGATTGGTTTTGGTTTGGAAAAGAAATCAAATCCAATCTTTCTCGGAAGTTTGATACATTTAGATTGACTGCTGGTGAAAACAGGGTTCTAGGCCACAATCAATTCTCGACGACATCTAATTTTCGGTCTAACTTAGTTTTTGGCTAAGGCAGTTCTTGGCTAATTTGAGTTTTCAGTGTTCTTGGCTACTGTTGGTTCTCGACCAAGATTAGTTCTCGGCTACTGTTCGTTCTCGGCCAAGATCAGTTCTCAGCCATAGCTGGTTCTTGGCCATAGTTGGTTCTCGGCTAAGGCAGTTCTTGGTTGACTCAGGGTTTGGTCAAATTCAACTAATTCTCGATCAGCCTCGAGTTCTCGGTCAACTTGGTTCTCAGCTGAGTAATCTATGATCGCTGTTTTGGGCCTGATCAATCTTATTTGAGCTTGATATTTGGACTTTAATAATTTTTGGACCTTAAAAACTCAATTAACTAATCTAGTTAGAATGGAACAGTGAACAAATGGTAACAATTTAGCTAACTCATGACTTCATCAAGAACTGGATTCCATCATGGGGACAACCACTCGCATACCCCATCTCTTGTCTCATGAGGGGTTTAGTGAATGAAAGTTTTGTTTTGATAAATACGTTAAAATGAAAGATTCCAAAGTCTGGAGAAGTATTGTTAGGGGGCCTCAGAGAATCACCTATCAAAGGGAAAACTCAACTGAAGTTATTGTGAAGCCTGTTGCACAATATGACGATGATGACTTTGCTAAAGTTGAGGAAGATGAAAAGGCTCTTTCTACTCTAACTATGGCACTCTTGCCCTTCAATTTAAAGAGCTTCAGTCTGTTAAAGAGTTATGGGAAGCACTGATCAAAGTGTATGAGGGAAATGAGGATATGAAAAGAAGTCGCCAAGACTTGCTGCGACAAAAGTTCATCATGTTTAATCATGTTCTGGGAGAAATGTTGGAAACCCAACTTTAGAGGTTCATATCACTGGTGACTGAAATGAGATCAGCAAGTATTTATCTGCAAGCTTTTGAAATAAACAACAAACTGGTGAACTAATTGCCAAAGAGTTGGAATATGAATGTTGTTGTTATCAAGAAGACTAAAGATCTCAACAGAATATCTATCAGTGAGATGATAGCTACTATCAAGGCATGTGACATGGATGATAAGCAACGTGCAATAAATCATGCCAACTCCTACAGTGCGGCTGGGTACAATGTTGCTTCCAACAGTGCTCTCATCTCTCAAGACAGTTTCTCAATGTTCAAAGCTACTCAATAACCACCTCAGGGAAATTTCCAAATGCTCACATCTACTCAAGGCCAATCATCTTCTATCCCACCCCAACCAGCTCCAATATTCTTCACTAAGTCTGGTCAATCTTCAAATGATACTAGAAAACCGCACACTCAGGGGCCACTCCCAGTCAAAACTTCAGTCAAATTCCTTCCATCCCAAAGGAAAACTCAGGAGAATATAGCTCTAATGGCAGGATTCATGAACTGTTATAATGCATTTTTAGCTGGAGACTTTGTTCAACCTGTGGTTGCTGCTGAACTTGATCAGATCCATCCTGATGATGTTGAAGAAATGGACATCTCTTGAAAATCGCCATGGCAGTGTTTCGGGCAAAGAAGTTCACTAAGAGGGCGGTTAGAAATAATTGGAACATGCCTAACAATTAGAAAGTGGGTTTAACAAAGACACTTTTAGGTGCTCCAAACTGTCACGAGCCGGGTAACTTTGCTCGTGAATGTACTAACCCAGCAAAGGATGGAAACATGGTAAGGGCAATGGTTCCAATTGGGAATGCCAGAGGTGAGGCTGGTGGTAGCTCAGGAAATGGTGAAAGAGAATGGTTGCTCAACAATTCTCTTGGAGGGTCAGATGGCTGCATTCAACATTGGAAACTAGACTGCAAACTTTGCCAATGTTGAAGACACTGGAGAAGAAAATGTTGCCGAGGAGAAGATCAAGGAACTTCAATTTGCATATACGGCGTTCACTTCTCCCAATTCATCTTAGGTAAGTTTTCAACCATGCTCTTTAGATTGTGTTGATAAAATAGAATTGTAAAAGCTTCATAATGACAACTTAACTAGAGATATGGAAAGAATAAAATCTGAGAATTTTAAACTTAGAAAAATTAAAAAGCTTTCCAAGATAAAATAGAAGCTCAACAAAAGGATATATCTAAGCTTAAATCTGATTTTAGTATAAAGTCTTGTCATCACCTTGATGCCAAACAAGAAATCACTGAATTGACTACTAAACTGAAGCCTCCAAGTTAGAAATTTTGAATCTAACTAGTAACATTGAAAGGGCTGAACTAGACTTTAAGAAATTTGATGGTTCCAGTAAAGTGGTCAACTCAATGATTGAAAATCAATTGTGGCGGAAAGAAAATGAAGGTGAGGGAATAGGATACAGTCAAGTTCCTCCACCTACAACCACAATTATGTCCATACCCCTGTACCAAAGAACATGAGGAAAAGATAAGGACATGAAGTACAGTAAACAAGACAAAGGTGATGGAACCATTTTTGTGAATGCTGGTCTATTCACTTCAGATATGAACGATTCTAATGTGTCTACTTTATGTGCAGAAAGAGTAATTGTGAAGGAATGGACTATGAGGATGACGACCATTGTTTTGAGTAAGTGAAAGAAGATAAGAATATAGAAGAAATCGACTTAAGTGAGCTGACCAAACCCAACTAAATGATTTCCTAAGAATTAGGTAAATATTCCAAAGTTAAAACAAAACCAAAACGAACCAAAATTAATAATAAAATCTTAGTTTAAACTTAATATTAAATGATACAAACTTTAAACGAGTGTTCGGTTCGTAGTCGGTTCGAATGTCGTTATGAGGTTGAATTCGGGTCCAGCAAGTACAAAACTTAGTTATAAACATAAATCATTAAAAATCATAAGCTAATTCGGGTCAATTCTTAAAGAAATTGAAAAGACCCAAATTAGTTTCCAACATAAACCGTAGATTGATTTTGATTAAGTTGAATATTAAATCCCTCAATTCTTTTGAAATTGATTGAGGACTTTCATTCTAGGGTTCATAACAAATCATAAAAATACAAACTTACCAGACAATTGATAGAAAATATGGATGGATTAAGAATTAGACTTGTTTAACCTTGAAAGTCAAACTTGAAGAACTATCTTGAATTCGGGAATAAGGAGAAACTTTGAGAGTTGAGATGCAAGTTATGAATGACCTAATTCTCTTGATTATATAAGAAACGAATCTAGGTCGTATTTATCATGAATTAAGAGATAAACCCCCGTTAAACTTGAATAAATGATAAGACTATCATAAATTAGAGATAAACTTGATTAATCCGGGATAATAATCGTTGTTTGGAGATAGAATTTCACTTAGGAATTTTCTAGAACCTTGAATTTGAATTATAACACACTTAGGATAAAGATTAAGCCATAAACGAGTCAAAAACAGGCTTAACGAGTTGAACCGAACCTGCTGCAGCTGCTGGCTGACCCAATAATTCTGATTTTGATATAATAGTCCCCGCAGTTCCGTTCTTTACATAACTAGCCCCTAAAGTTTTATAAATGGCCATAACTTGTTATAACTTAATTTTTAAAATACGTAAACGAATTGTAACCAAAACCAACACATGATAAATGAAGAACATAAGATTTTATTAATGAAAACATGACCTGAATGATAGTACGGGTCGTGTACAACGAAACGTAAAAATAACGAATGTTACAAACATAAGAACAACGAAAGTCCTTGGTACGCTCAACAACGTTGGGATGACCAGGAGTAACTTCAGTAGAAACTAAGGTCGCGGACGAATAATCTTCAAGATCAAGAAAGTCCAGGGCATTTATTTCTACAAAACAAAGGAAAGAGATGGTCAAAAGCAAGCAAAATAAGTAGCTTAAACAAAAACGTAAAACATACCTTTCTCACCACTAAAAATCTTAGGCTCGGATTGAAGCTTGAAAGACACAGATCGAAGGTTCTTGAGAAAAGTGGCATCAACCTCCTGAATCTTAGGCTCAGAAGGGTTCAAAACAAGCTCATGCTTTTTCCATACCGGAGAAAAAAGCTAGGATAGAGTCTAAAACGAAGAAAAACTTATCTTTCAAGGTAGATGTAACACCAATCGTGCTAGAGATCATCCCAGTGTCACAACGGGTTTTCTCAAAAATAACCAATTTCCATTTTTAGCAAGTTGGAAGAACCTTCGGTACATCGACAATATAGGCTTATAACCAAGAGAGCGACACACAATCTCAAAATGAAGTATTCTTGCAATGCCAATAGGAGCCAATTGGACAAGACAAATGTTGTGATACTCTAAAACGCTATGAAAGAACTTAGAAAAAGGATGCTAGAGATTGGATTGATCGAAGTACCGGGTAAAGATGAGAACCATGCCTCAAGGATAACTGGAAACGGGGGTGGAAGATTTAAGTACTTCCGGCTTAAGATCGGCTACGATCCCATATTCCAAACAATACCGTTTGAGTTATGCTTGAGTTAGTTTGGAAAATTGGGTAGCCATGTATGCTTTGAAACCCATGATGAGAAGAGGATGTGAAGTACAAAAGGATTTTAAGTTTCTTTAAGGGGTTAGGTTGAATGAAACCGTCGGACAAAGGAAGTTACAATAGAAATAAAAGGCGAAAAATATGGAGAGTGGCTCAAAAGGTGGTCCTTGGGAGTTATAAAGAAAATTTTAAATTTCAAATCCCCAAAGATAAGGATAAATTGAAAGTCGGGATCAAAATGGGGCTAGTTGTTACCTTAGGTAGTATGATAATGTAACGATTCCGGCAAATCCAGGTATACCCTAGCCGGAATATACTATTTACGTGTCATTAAATACTGATTATATGAGTTATAGTACATCTATACGGATATATATGATTCACAGTATGAATCATACTCAATTATATAGTGAATCATATTGGAATTTCGATCAACCAATGATCGGTTATTGAAACCCGAACGGATCGGGAATTACGTTGTAGACGGAATATATAATGTTAAGTGATGTTTACGAAGTATTAATGCTTCGGGATAGGTGAATTATAGCACAGAAAAAGGATTTCGATTTAATGGTACGTCGGTACGCTAAACGAAACCTTTAACACCAAACCAAGCAAGAGACGATCAATCAAGCCGAAAAAGATGCGTAATTATTAATAATATGATGTCTTAATGTCATGGGTTAAGTTTTTAAAGTTTTTAAATCAGTTTTATATATATTTTATTTTAAACCGAAAAAACGACCATTTTATGCTCGTTTTAAGCCGAATTACGAGTTTAAACGAGAAACGAACTGAACCAGATTATCCACAACATTATCCAGATTGCATAATCTAGATTTGTGGACAATATTGAATTTGTGGGGCCACCCCCACACCTCCCTTAGGCCGATCGGCCATAATAATAATAATACACCATAGATTTTTTTTTTTCTTTACAACATATGCATCAAACTCTTCCAAAACTTCCACCTTCAAACCATTTTCTTGAACTCCAACCAAGATTTTTAAAGGTATAAGCATATTATCTTGCATAAATCTTGATGTTATTTACTCGGTTTGAATTGTTTTTGCAAGAACCAAAGGGTTCCAAGTGACATATGGGTGAAAACCCGAGATGGAACCGGTTCTTGTGTGATCAAAGGATGTATACAAGTTATACAAAGGATCTTGATCTAAGTAATTAGTTAAAAGTGTTTAGAATAGATTTTTACGGTTAGAATCTTTGTTTTTACATAAAAACCGACACTAGGAAAGGAATGGCTTGATTGTTGGTAAAGTTTGCTTGGTGTGGTGTTGTTGTGCTTGAAAGTGTTGTATCTAGCGGCTAGCAAAGGCTAGAAACCGAGATCCTTGCGATCAAAAGCTAGAAAACACAAAAGAGTTCGGTTTTCGTGTGTATGAGAAAAATGGACAGATTTTCGTGTGCTTAGAGTTGGGTCACGAAATTTCACAGAAATGATCTACACATGAAAATATGAGATCTGTGAATTTTTGGTAATTTTTGGATAAAAGATGAATATTTGGTGAATTTAATGCTCGGTTTTGGCCAAAAATAGTGAAAAATAGTTAAACTTGATGAAAAATTCTGGAAAATTTAGGATAAGCCTTTTATAGCATATAAAAGTCACCCACAAAATTTGAGCTCCGTTGGAAAAGTCTAAAGAGGCTTTTCGGTGAAACGAGTTCTAGGGCTTCTAGCTCGGTTTTGGGTGAAAAAAGGCTTGAAATATGAGTTTTAAAATCTGGAAAAATTCCAGAAAGTTATGAGGATGATAAGGAGCATCCCAGAAAAATTTGGTATTTTTCTAAAGTGTTTTGATATTTTTGACATATTTAGTATTTGATAAAGATTTAAAAATATGTAAAAATATGTAAATTTACAAAAATAAATCTGGAAAATTTCCAGAAAGTTATTAGGATGATAAGGATCATCCCAGAAAAATTTGGTATTTTTCTAAAGTGTTTTGATATTTTTGACATATTTAGTATTTGATAAAGATTTAAAAATATGTAAAAATATGTAAATTTACAAAAATAAATCTGGAAAATTTCCAGAAAGTTATGAGGATGATAAGGATCATCCCAGAAAAATTTGGTATTTTTCTAAAGTGTTTTGATATTTTTGACATATTTAGTATTTGATAAAGATTTAAAAATATGTAAAAATATGTAAATTTACAAAAATAAATCTGGAAAATTTCCAGAAAGTTATAAGGATGATAAGGATCATCCCAGAAAAATTTGGTATTTTTCTAAAGTGTTTTGGTATTTTTGATATATTTGGTATTTTAATAAGATTTAAAAATAGATAAATATATGTAAATTTACAAAAATAAATCTGGAAAAATTTTATAAAATGTTCTTTCTGTCAAAATAAGTTTTGAGCAAAATTTCAAGACCCGAGACTAAACGGGTAATTATTTGTGCTAAAATGAACATAAAAACAATTATTTAAAGCTTAAAACGTGTAAACCGGCAAAGTTCGCATAAGCGAGCTGACTGGTACACGAAAACTTTAAAATAGACTATTTTCATAAATCTAAGTAACTTAAGTAAAAATAAATCATCCGAAAATAATTCGGATGATTTGGGTAATTTTACCCGATTTTACCGTTTCCAGCACCGAAATACCGGAAACGGGCCCCGCGGCCAAACGGGGGTGTCAAACCGAGCTATAATTTCATCACCTTAACTAGGTTATCAGTGTTCCCCGATGTACAGTTTACATAGATTTAATTTGTGGGAATTATATAGTAACGACTTAGATATCCTATTACAGATCCCAGCACGTAGCTGTTCCTCATATTACCCCGACTCCCAAAAAGGTGAGTTTTCACGAGCCCCTTTTAATGAATTGTTTTAATTATATTTTCCCGGGGCGGAAAGCATGTCTTATTTAAAGTATTTAAGTACATACCGATCGTATGGAAATACTTGTACATTTATATATATATGGACTGATGCATAGAATATATAAAATGTTTATAATGTGTTATTATTCTGGGGTAACATAGTTCCCAGGGGTTATTATTATTGTTCTGGGGCAACATAGTTCCCAGGGGTTATTATTGTTCTGGGGTAACATAGTTCCCAGGGGTTGTTATTATTCTGGGGTAACATAGTTCCCAGGGGTTATTATTATTCTGGGGTAACATAGTTCCCAGGGGTTATTGTTGTTCTGGGGTAACATAGTTCCCAGGGGTTATTATTATTCTGGGGTAACATAGTTCCCAGGGGTTATTGTTGTTCTGGGGTAACATAGTTCCCAGGGGTTGTCATTATTCTGGGGTAACATAGTTCCCAGGGGATTGTTATTGTTCTGGGGTAACATAGTTCCCAGAAAGTTATTGGAAATGTTCTGGGGTAACATAGTTCCCAGCATGATTATATTGTTAATAAATGATTATTAAAATGATTTGTCAGTGTTTATTCAAATTAGTGAAACTCACCAACTATTCGTAGTTGACCCGTTTTCTTTACATGTTTTCTAGGTATGCCCAAGTTGGATTGATTGATGTTTGCTTAACTATCTGTGCTACCTGTTGGAAGCTTGCTGCTCTTTGTTTTGTAATGAATTTATTAATGTCTTATCGGTAAAATATGTGTGTAACACCTAGACAGTAATGAAACTCGCGACAATGTAATATATTATAAATTAATGTAGTGGTATTTTCTTTATAAGCAATGCTGTTGATATCAGATGTGCCTGTTGCATCCCGTGTACGTTCCCGCTGCGGTTACGGGGTGTTACAGAACTTGGTATCAGAGCCATTGGTTATAAAGAATTAGGATGTCTGAAAAAGATACCTAAAATATAACCAGTAGCTCAAGTATTATAGGATCTGAATATCAACTAATAATATATTGTGACGAGATCGGGATGAACTTGGATGGACAAGTGGGTTATTATGGTCCGGAACATAATAACAGACTTGTCTGCACGAGTGAATTCAGGGGAAGTCACGGGGGACTTAAATAGGTAAAACTGGCAACATATGTGTAAATGTATAATAATATTATTATGTGGCTAAATTGTATAAGTAGTGCATGATTTATTTAATTATGAATTACACTATGGAAAAGACTATATGTTTGTTAACTTGTGTGCAGGTAATAATGGAAAGAAACCCTAGTATGTCGACGGAAGAGGACCCGGAAGAGGTCAGTTCCGGGGCCTCTGGAAGCCCAAGTGAAGTACCCAGCTCCGAGCCTTCAGAGGCTAGTCTTAGTGCCTCTAGGCAGACCACCCCAGCTAGGAGTGCTAGTATACCCTCCCCTGTTAGGGTTACCAGGTCTCCTACCCCGCCCGCACCACAGACTGGCCCGATTCCCCTTAGGCGCGGTCCTCGCCTCACGGCGCGGATCAGTGCCCCATATATTCCGCCCACTGTTACCCCACCCCGATCCACTTACCATGTGGGCGAGTCTTCCCGCCCTCAGCCCGAGCCTGCAACCCTACCTGTGTGGGGTCTCCCAAGGCAGGAACGGGACTTGACGGGGGTGGCTACGTGTTCTCACCGAGCAGTGTGAACGAGCACTCTGCTGCCCTGGTCGTGGGGGTTCAGCGGCGGGCGTACCTAGGGGACAACATACTGGACCACCAGTATGCTATCAACCAGTTAAAGAGGGAGTGCTCATACTCCCACTGGTTGATCGAGCAGATGGAAACCCGAATGCGGGTTATGGTGGCGGTGTTGGTGGCGCTGGTGGCGGTGATGGTGGGGTTGGTTTACCACCATGTGTAGACGTGTTGGGATGGTAGAATTTTGAACCGCTTTTTGATACTCCGTGTAAGTAGTAAGTGGTGATACTAACACGGAGTGAATCTTGTTTAGTTATAGTACAACCACTGGCCCATAGGGGGTCTCTTGTAGGGCATATCATTATCGATACTTTTGGGTATCATTCAAGCACTGACCCATTGCGGGTTATGTCGAGGATGATACCAACATAGGCCCTTTGTATTAAATCTTAGTTGTGTAATGTTGACTGAAAGTATGTAAATTGATGTTTGTGTAATATGAATCAATGTTTATTAATGAATGAAGTATGTATTGTGTTTTATGTTTTGAGATGGTATTGATTATATATATTTCTTTGATGATTGTGTAGAATGGCACCGAAACGATCAACGAAAGTATCGGAAGTAGATGTGAGCCGTTTGATTGCTCAACAGTTGGAGGCGGCGATACCGGATATAGTATCGCGCATCGCCGCCAGTATTAATAACTCGACCAATCCAACCCCTCCGAGCAATCAAACGCCCATAAATAATGATGGGGAACAAAACGCTAATCCTCCAAGGAATGACAACACTATGCCGAGTACTGACGCACCGCCTACGGTGGTCGCTACCGACAGTAATGGCCCAATCCCTACTGTAGAGACCAACCGCACTGGACCATCCAGGGGTTGTTCAATCAAGGATTTTATGTTATGCAAGCCTTTAGAATTTAACGGGTCGGAAGGACCGAATGGGTTAGTGAAATGGTTAGAGAAAATAGAATCAGTGGTAAATATCAGCAACTGTCCTGAGGATTGTGTCGTTAAGTACGCCACCTGTACGTTCACAGACCATGCCTTGACATGGTGGAACACCATAGTACAGACTCGAGGTCAGGCGGCGACAAACCGCATGACATGGGCAGAGCTTAAGGATCTTGTTTTGAAACATTTCTGCCCAAAGAATGAATTGCAGAAACTGGAACATGAGTTGTGGAACCTAGAGATGCATGGGGCGGACCACTTGGGATATACCAACCGGTTTAATGAACTGTCACGATTAGTGCCGTGGTTGGTCACCCCAGAGTCAAAAAGGGTGGAACGTTATATTTGGGGACTTACTCCAGTAGTGAGGAGCATAGTTAACGCGGGAGGGCACCAGACGTATGAGGGTGCAGTGACACAGGCTGGTATTGTCACATATGATTTCTTAAGGAGCGGATCGATAAAGGCGACGGGAGAGTCGGCTGGGGGAAAGCGAGGTACGTATGACAATAGGATCCGAGAGAAGCAGCAAAACAAACGAGCTAGGCCCGCTGCCCAGAGCTATGCCATGACTAGTTCGGGCGGAAGGCAAGAACCGCAGAGGGGAACGTTTCCTAAATGCGGGAAATGTGGTTACCACCATAGTGGCGTGTGCAAGGAGGTGGTGTGCCACCGGTGTGGCAGGGTTGGACACTACGCACCAAATTGTAAGACAAATCTGAACAACCTGAACCGTCAACCACAACCTATTCGGGCGCAACCATTTAGAACTCAACCAGCCCGACAGCAGAACACGCAAGGAAACCAGATGGTGACCACTAGCCGTGCTTGCTACGAATGCGGGCAGCACGGATCACTTCAAAAGGAACTGCCCGAAACTGAATCAGGGAGGAAACGGGAGACAACTCGCGGGTCAGCCATCGGCGTCCAATCCGGCGCGAGGCCGGGCATTTGTGATGGGAGCGAACGAGGCGCGCCAGGACCCCAGCGTAGTGACAGGTACCTTCCTCGTCTCTGATCATTACGCTTCTGTATTATTTGATACAGGCGCCGATAGAAGTTTTGTCTCCGTTAGATTCCTTTCGATAGCAAACCTTCCTATTGGTGAAACCATAGAACCCTACACCGTAGAGGTTGCTAACGGTAAAACCATGATAGTTAATCGGATTGTTCGGAATTGCCCTATTATTCTAAGCGAACAATCCTTCCTGATTGACTTGTTACCGGTAGAATTGGGTAGTTTTGACGTGATAGTGGGAATGGATTGGTTGGCTCGTAATAGGGTAGAAATAAACTGTGAAAAGAAAACCGTCAAGATCCGGGTGTCGGATGACGAGGAGGTATTAGTGCAGGGAGAAAAATCCGGCACCATGATACCATTTATATCCCACCTCAAGGTGTTGAAATATATACGTCAGGGATGTGTGGCGTATCTAGCGAGCCTGACGGCCGCTGATTCTGAGGAAAAACGGGTGGACGATATTCCCGTGGTGCGCGAATTTCCACAAGTCTTTCCAGAGGAACTTCCTGGATTACCGCCAACCCGACAAGTCGAATTCAGAATCGACTTATTACCTCAAGCCGGCCCTGTTGCTAAGGCCCCTTACAGACTTGCACCGTCCGAGATGCAAGAACTATCCAACCAGTTGCAGGAATTGTTGGATAAGGGGTTTATACGTCCCAGTTATTCCCCGTGGGGTGCACCTGTACTATTTGTGAAAAAGAAGGACGGGAGCCTTCGAATGTGCATTGACTACAGGGAATTGAACAAATTAACCATCAAAAATAGATATCCTCTTCCCCGAATCGATGATTTGTTCGACCAACTACAAGGTGCGAGCTATTTCTCAAAAATTGATCTTAGATCGGGATACCACCAAGTTAGAATTCAAGAGGAGGATATCCCAAAAACCGCGTTTCGGACTCGCTACGGCCACTACGAATTTTTAGTTATGCCTTTTGGGCTAACAAATGCGCCGGCGGTGTTCATGGATCTCATGAACCGAGTC
Organism: Bidens hawaiensis; assembly: GCF_021521415.1. Lineage (NCBI taxonomy): Eukaryota > Viridiplantae > Streptophyta > Magnoliopsida > Asterales > Asteraceae > Bidens > Bidens hawaiensis. The sequence goes on from NW_027504867.1 coordinate 378,105, forward strand.
TGTAAACCCTATCTTGACAAGTTCGTCATTGTATTTATTGACGATATTTTGATATACTCGAAGAGTAAAGAGGAGCACGAGCAACACTTAAAGTTAGTTTTAGAGCTCCTGGATCAGGAGAAGTTATATGCAAAATTCTCCAAGTGTAACTTCTGGTTACAAGAGGTGCAATTCCTCGGTCATGTTATAAACCACCAAGGAATACACGTTGATCCGAGTAAGGTTGAAGCTATTAAGAATTGGCAAGCGCCTAAATCTCCGAAAGAAATTCGCCAATTCTTAGGCTTAGCTGGATACTATCGTCGATTTATTGAGAACTTTTCCAGCATCGCCCAACCTTTAACCCTCCTGACTCAAAAGGATCGGAAATATGAATGGGGTGAAGAGCAGGAAACGGCGTTTCAAACACTAAAACAAAGATTGTGCCAAGCGCCAATCTTAAGTCTCCCCGACGGAGACGATGGATTTGTTGTATATTGTGACGCATCCCGTAGAGGGTTAGGATGCGTGTTAATGCAAAATAAAAAGGTCATAGCCTATGCGTCTCGACAGTTAAAAGTTCATGAGAAAAACTACACTACCCATGACTTGGAACTGGGAGCAGTCATCTTTGCACTTAAAATCTGGAGACACTATCTCTACGGTACAAAGTGCACCATATTCACTGATCATAAAAGTTTGCAACACATATTCGATCAGAAAGAACTGAATATGAGGCAACGAAGATGGGTCGAGTTGCTGAGTGACTATGACTGTGACATACGATATCACCCCGGCAAGGCTAACGTTGTAGCCGATGCCTTGAGTAGAAAGGATCGAGTCAAGCCACTACGTGTGCGAGCCTTGGGGATGATAGTCCAGTCGAACCTTTCAGATATGATTCGAGTCGCTCAACGCAAGGCGTTGAAAGAGGGCCAATTGGATAAAGAAGGACTTTACGGGAATGAGAAGAATTTCGAACAGCGTGTGGACGAAATTCTTTATTTCAAAAATCGGATTTGGATCCCGACCCTCCATGACCTTCGTGATTTGATCATGGATGAAGCACATAAATCGAAATATTCCATACATCCGGGATCAGATAAAATGTACAAGGATGTGAAAGAATTTTACTGGTGGCCAGGAATGAAAAAGGATATAGCCACATACGTCGGCAAGTGTACGACGTGTGCGAGAGTTAAGGCGGAACACCAGAAACCCTCGGGAATGCTACAACAGCCGGAAATTCCGGAATGGAAGTGGGAACAGATCACAATGGATTTTGTGACACATCTCCCCAAGACACCCCGAGGTCATGATGCGATTTGGGTAATCGTGGATCGGTTAACCAAATCGGCACATTTTATTCCAATTAGGAATACTTTTAACACTGAGAGACTTGCGCAAATTTATATAAATGAAATAGTGTCTCGTCATGGCATCCCCATCTCGATCATCTCCGATAGGGATAGCCATTTCACCTCCAAACTTTGGCAAGCTGTCCAAGAAGCATTGGGAACACGTATTGACCTAAGCACAGCTTACCACCCTCAGACCGATGGTCAGTCCGAGAGGACCATTCAAACATTGGAGGATTTGCTTCGTGCCTGCGTACTGGACTTTAAGGGAAATTGGGATCAACATCTCCCACTCGTTGAATTTTCCTATAATAACAGTTACCATAGCAGTATAAAGGCAGCACCTTATGAAGCATTGTATGGACGTAAGTGCCGATCACCACTTTGTTGGTCTGAAGTGGGTGACCCGCAGATCATTAGATCGGATCTGGTCCAGGAGACGACCAGCAAGATTCTTGAAATTAAGAACAACCTAAAAGCCGCACGGGATCGACAGAAGAGTTATGCCGATACCCGTCGAAAACCGTTGTCATTTGAGAAGGGTGAAAAGGTATATTTGAAAGTATCACCGTGGAAGGGTGTGGTCAGGTTTGGCAGGGCGGGGAAGTTGGCCCCTAGATATATTGGACCATTCATTATTACTGCAAAGATCGGTCCGGTAGCTTACCGACTAGAACTGCCTGAGGAACTAAGTGCAGTTCATAACGTGTTTCACGTGTCAAACTTGAAACGGTGTCTGTCGGATGAGACATCGGTGTTACCTCTAGAGGGTGTTCAAATAAGTGATAGGCTCAACATTGTAGAGGAGCCTATAGAAATAGTAGACGGGAAAATCAAGCAACTTAGACACAATAAGATCTCGTTGGTCAAAGTTAGATGGAATTCGCAACGAGGCCCAGAATTTACTTGGGAACGAAAGGACGAATTTCGGAAGAAATACCCCCACCTATTTCCTCAAAAGGAAGTAGTGGTCGCGTAAAATTTCGAGGACGAAATTTTTATAACGGGGGGAGAATGTAACGATTCCGGCAAATCCAGGTATACCCTAGCCGGAATATACTATTTACGTGTCATTAAATACTGATTATATGAGTTATAGTACATCTATACGGATATATATGATTCACAGTATGAATCATACTCAATTATATAGTGAATCATATTGGAATTTCGATCAACCAATGATCGGTTATTGAAACCCGAACGGATCGGGAATTACGTTGTAGACGGAATATATAATGTTAAGTGATGTTTACGAAGTATTAATGCTTCGGGATAGGTGAATTATAGCACAGAAAAAGGATTTCGATTTAATGGTACGTCGGTACGCTAAACGAAACCTTTAACACCAAACCAAGCAAGAGACGATCAATCAAGCCGAAAAAGATGCGTAATTATTAATAATATGATGTCTTAATGTCATGGGTTAAGTTTTTAAAGTTTTTAAATCAGTTTTATATATATTTTATTTTAAACCGAAAAACGACCATTTTATGCTCGTTTTAAGCCGAATTACGAGTTTAAACGAGAAACGAACTGAACCAGATTATCCACAACATTATCCAGATTGCATAATCTAGATTTGTGGACAATATTGAATTTGTGGGGCCACCCCCACACCTCCCTTAGGCCGATCGGCCATAATAATAATAATACACCATAGATTTTTTTTTTTCTTTACAACATATGCATCAAACTCTTCCAAAACTTCCACCTTCAAACCATTTTCTTGAACTCCAACCAAGATTTTTAAAGGTATAAGCATATTATCTTGCATAAATCTTGATGTTATTTACTCGGTTTGAATTGTTTTTGCAAGAACCAAAGGGTTCCAAGTGACATATGGGTGAAAACCCGAGATGGAACCGGTTC